>NC_060029.1:5053840-5661787 GCF_905333055.1 Maniola jurtina
GCAATCGAGCACCTGTGAATATGCTGTCAAAACAACCATAATAATATAATATAAACATAAGTATTCACCTCCAACATTAAAACATCATCATTGTGTTCATTACTCACTGAAGGCAAAACACAATTTAACGAGTTGCATTCTGGCTGACTTTCATTCGACTTTATTGCAATGCTGTGTTCTGTTTCACTGTCAATATAAAACTCTGCTAATAACTCAACACCGGTAGTATCCTCATGTCCATCAAGGTCTGGCATGCTTAAGAATTGTTCTGTTGCAGGAAAATTGTTCTGTTGACATGCATCAACAGAAAAATCCATAAGGCTTTCTTGAGGTATATCTTTTTTCCTGGGAAACAGAATATCTGTTAATTTGGTTAAAATATTCTATTGTGCTAATTATAAAAAATATTATTGGCGCCAACTGACAGCTCTCCACAACTTTTGTTTAAAATGGTAGTTTAGCTATGGAGCTTTATAACTGAAAAACAATAGTTTTCTTTGATTAAATGTAGCTCTGTGCTTATTTTTATCAAGATGCTAGGTTTTGCCCGTACCATCCTCTGAGATATAATTACCTTAATACCTAGAATTATTAAAAACTTTTCAATAGTGTCAGTTTATCGATCACAAACAAACAAATCTTTCCTCTTTGTAATATCAGTTATTCTAAGCAGTATAGACATTATAGATGACCTGTTTTCGAAAAACATAATGACATTACTTAATATCTATGTGGTTTACTTACCCACATTTATCATCACTGCAGCTTTCAGGCATTACTTTGTGGATAGGATCTGTGTGGAATGTGAAATAATAATAAATGGAAGAGGATAAGGAAAGGCAAAAAATAGAAATACAAAATGTAGAAAGGAATTGGGAAAGAACCTGGTTGTGTTAATTCATTTGAAGTATCAATAACTGTATTCTCTGTTATTTCCACACATCCAACTTCTTCTTTTTCTTCATCTTCATTGTAATCCTCATAGATATCTGAAACAATTTACGGAAAACTAAAGCTAACTTTGCCACCAAAAATGTGTGGATCCTGGCTGAAATTATGTATATGTTTTTAACCAACTTCAAGAAGGAGGTTCTCACTAAATTGTTTTTGTTGCCTGTTCTTTTTTGATTGTTGTATGTAAACCAATTTCCCGGAGATTTCTGGACAGATTTTCACTGATGCTTAACTAACCCACAACAATTATTAAATTATAGTACCTACTTAATAATAAGTTTACTGCTAGGGGTGAATTTAAGATGTATAACTATCCAGCCAAACTTCCAGAAGACTGATTCTTTGGGTGTTGCATAGGTCAAATAGTGTAAATGTGTGTATAAAATTACCATCATATCTAGATTTTGATTTTGCAGAGTTCAAGAGAAGTAAATCCTGGGTTGCCTTTCGTAATGCTATGCGCAATGCCCGACGTGCCTTTTGCAAAGGGGAAATGCAAACCAATTGATCAATGGAGCTCTAAAAAGAGTTTAATCAGATTATGATAATAACAATAATATGTAGGTAACTTAATCTAATCTGTATTTATATAGTTAACACCATATTATTTTATGCCTTTACTTTTTATACATACCTTTGGTTTAAAACTTTTTTTCACTGTCAAGGCTTTTCTGGTAATTTTATTTAATAACTCTGGTCTTCCGTATTGAAAGTTATCGTGAATAAACTCGTGCATGTAAGGATTACTAGAATTACACAAAGGGTCTTGGAGATGAGAAGTAACTTTGCGAAACCCATATAGGTTCAACTGTCTGATGAAACTAGAAATGTTAGTCGTTTTGAATATTGAATGATCGCACTGTAAATAGTCCTGAAGAATTTTGTAATTCAACAGAATTGTACGACCCGTTCCACCCCATAATATCGCGTCTGTGCCCAAGGCTAGCATATACGAAAGCTTTTGCGGAAAACGCATTTGATTAATAACATGCTTTGCCTCCTGCATTTGGGAAAATTATCCAAATCCGTTAACTGTTATGATAAATGAAATTTTAGGTCCAAAATTGAAACTCGCGCTGTAATCAGTAATGGCAGTTGAAGAGAAAATCTTACTTTACGGGTACGGATTACTTGCTCTATGGCTAAAAGTTTCGTTTCTGCGTTTCTGTCACTCTGTTGGTAGGATTGGTTTCTATCTTTTAGGTAAGTTATAATTTATCTCCATGATTTATCGAATCAAAGGAAATCCTAGTAAGGCCTAAATTGGGCGCAAAAGCTTTTTTATGAGAATAAATAACTTTTGGGTTCAGACGCAGCATCGATTTTGGCAGGTTCGATATAAATATATAAAAAACTATTAAATAGTCAGAGTGGCCACAGCCGTTCTCAGCATGCTTTGTAGAAGTCTTTGTACTGTCGCGCCATACGGCTATAATATAACACAAACACCGCATTGGCACCGCCATAGATCATCCGGGCACCGCATCTGTTAGAAGTATAGCCGACAAGGCTTTTTTGGCGCGTGGCCAAAATCGAAAATAGGTATGGCCGCCATCTTGAGAAGTGCACTTGTTGATAGTTCGTTATGTTGTCGCTAGGTAGTTACCGTTTCCTATTCGTGGTCTTGCCTATAATAAAGCTACAACTGCGCCCTCACTCAAGTGCCAACAGAGCCTTGCCGGACTGTCTCTGTCGCGTGGACTCGCACGAAATATACAAATACCTACTATGCGATTTTAAAATACCCTAAAGGTTTGTACCACAGATCAATAACATACGTTTGTAGTTTGTGCGGAAGCTATAGACAAAGCTTATGTTGGCCAATCTTGGTATCATTGACTTTATAGACGCTTACAGATTATAAAAAACTCCTGATGGTCTGTGATCTGTTTAGTGTCAATTCATGTCATTGTGCTGTCAACTGTATGTCAACTGTCACAGCTGTGCAGTTCTTGGTTCTTGGTAATGGTTGGCAGCCCGCAGCACAGACTCAAGGAACAATAGCTTTAAGCAAGGAAGACGGAAGTGGAACATTTATATTTTATACTTTAGGGAGCACAGACCACGCATCCGGGTTGGTAGTTGGTGTGTAAACTGCAAATTACAAAATTGCATAAATGCTTTGGCGTTCTTTCGTTTTATTAATATTGTATCCCTGTGCTAAATTT
Organism: Maniola jurtina; assembly: GCF_905333055.1. Taxonomy (NCBI): domain Eukaryota; kingdom Metazoa; phylum Arthropoda; class Insecta; order Lepidoptera; family Nymphalidae; genus Maniola; species Maniola jurtina. The sequence continues at coordinate 5,056,963 of NC_060029.1, forward strand.
ATATATCAAAAATAGGAAAATGAATAAAACAAGGTAAGAGCAGTAACAGTTTTCGCTAAGCATAGCCAAAGCATAGCACTGATTTAATATAAAGTCAATATTATTATTATTAAACTGTTTCAGATTTTCTATGTTATTGTTGGAGCCTGGTGAAATATATTTTGAGGATTATTCTTGCTCAATGAACACAGTAAATTCACAAGGCACTAAAGATGCAAAACAGGGTCGATTAAAACTGTGTTCCAAATCCTTAGTTTTTGAACCTAGGGAATGGGATTATCCATTAATAAAACTACACTTTAAAGAATGCACAGAGGTTGATACAATAAACACATATGATGAAAGAAATGTGATTAAAGTGAGAGTCGGACAGTATGCAGAAATGTTGGAGGGAAATATATTGGCACCATACAAGTTCCAATATGAGAGCAAAGACTTTTTTTTCTTCTTCGATTTTTCATCTGCTGAAGAATGCTTAAGTCAGATGCAACAACTTTTGAGAGCATCAACACTGCATGCTCCGGAGCATAATAGTATGATTGCAACTATTCTTCACTCACGCTACATGAGGATGGTGTTTGACCCTGTCATGATGGATGATTACACTGAAAAGATTATATGTGAATTTCAGACGGAAAAAATATCTCCATTAGTCAGGCATCATGGCAAGCTAGCTCTGACACCTACTACTCTATATTTTCAACCCTTCAGTAATATAGAAAATGTAAGTAAGCTATGTACTACAGTAGTACACATAAGCCAACCTTAACAGTTTAATTGTAAGGGATAAGAATTGATAGAAAGAAGTGTTTGTTGAATTTTAGACCTTGGTGCTGTACAAGCTGAATTGCACTTTATTGTGTCACAACAAGAGTTGTTATTTATAATGTCTTTGGAGAGTAAGTCTTCTGTACCTTTAAGGTTCTAATTATTATTATTCCGTGCTACCTCTAGAAAATTCAGACTACATCTTGAATTATTGTTTTTTAGATAGTTAGTTTTTCACTATTGATTTAGCCAATTATTTACAGAGTCCAATCTTAAAAATGAAACTTGATGAAATGAGAAGGATATACAAACGAAGATTTTTACTAAGGCAAGTTGTATGTATCAGTGTATGTTTATATTTATTTTGTTCATTATTTTGCTTGGCCCTATGCTTATTAGTCAGCTTCTGCAGTAGTATGTTATCTAAAGCCTTTGTGACTAATGAGTAATGCCATAATTGCAACATATTTGCTAACATTATTTAGTATAGTTACCTACTTTATAATTTCAACATTTTAAAATGATAAATGTCCCTATTCTGATGAATAATATTATACTGCATTTTTATTTGAGACTTAGTATATTGTTTTTTTTTTATACAATAATTTTTACTCAGGCTAAATCAAAAACCCTTTCATAATTCCAGTTTTCTACAATTTTTTTAAAACTTTTAGGGTCTTGAAATATATAGTGCAGAGGAAAGTCCTACATCTCATTTATATTTGTCATTTCAAAATGAGAATGACAGAGATAGAGTCTACCAGATATTGGAAGAATCACCAAATGTTAACTTAGAAAGAGTGCATGTAGAAGAGATGACTCTCCAGTGGCAGAATGGAATTGTTTCCAATTACGATTACTTAATGTATCTCAACTGGTAAGCTATACTTATCATCATCTCACCATCGCCAGCCCACTTCTGAACAAGGGTCTCTTCTCAGAAAGAGAAGCATCTAGGCCATGGTCCCACCACACTGATCAACTTAACTGTGGACTCCAATGAAGTGCCTCCACACTCAGTATGTGCCTCGTGATGATGTAATAATGCAGGAGAGCAAAAGATGGATATCTTTTGCTCTCCTGCATTATTACATCATCAATCACAGTACACCGCCCCGTAGCCAGTGGCGTGCAGCTCATAGAGGTATAAAAGTACTGCCTACCCTAGTTGTAATAGGTCAATGCTTATTTTCCATTATGACCTGCCAGAAAATAAGTTCATACCTTAATGCTTACCCTGGCTTTAAACCCTATGCACGCCACTGCCGGTAGCCTATATCAGTCTTCAGAATACAATTTAAGTCTGTACCAAATCGATGATGCACATGGCTTCTTTGCTGTGAATACTGTGTTTCAAAAATAATCTGGGAATTTTTAATTTTCTGGGATAACAAATATGTGCCCTTCCTTGGGATGAACCAAACTTCCTCAAAATCAATTAAACTGATGGGCCATGCAAAGCTTGCAGACAGACACACATAGTCACATTTTTTGTATTACCTACTAAGTATAAATATTTCTGCTCTGTAACTAATAAATAGTCCTGGAAATTATTTTACTTTTTAGGTTCCGTACCCAAAGAGTGCCAAGGCAGAGAGGAGGCTTAGTAATAGGATCCCTCTCTATTACTAAGCCTCCGCTATCCGTTCGTCTGTCAATCCGTCTGTCAACAGGCTGTATCTCGTGAATTGTCATAAGCAGAAAATAGAAATTTTCACCAAAAATAAAAAAAGTTGCCATATAAATTAAAAAAAAAGTGTTATTTCTTGTCCGATAGTAACCCTTTGTCTGCGACTCCGACTCGCACTTGACCTATTTTTTTATTCTTAGCCTTTCAGATAGAAGCAGAAATGATCTCACACAGTATCCCTTATTCCCGTGGGTGGTGGCAGACTATGTCTCGGAAAGATTAGATCTTGAAAGCGCTGAAACATTTAGAGATTTGTCCAAACCAATGGGAGCCCTAAACCCGGACAGACTGGAAAAATTACTTGAGAGGTATCATGAGATGTCAGACCCAAAGTTTTTATATGGGTCCCATTATTCTGCACCTGGTCTCGTTTTGTTTTATCTTGTGAGTTTTTGTATATTATGGTGGCGCCACATGCTTGCGACAAACAGCGAACAACAAGCACTGGTAACTGTGTAGACGGGTTGTTTGCTTATGCTTGCCAATGCTTGAGAGTGCTTGCCGTATGGAATGAGAAAGAGCCTATTTCGTAGAACTTTTTCTATGCTGTTTGGCGCAAGCATGTGGCGTGCGCTTCATTTGGGCAATGCGAATAATTAGTCACTTCTTTCTATATGATTGGATGTGATGGCAAATGTCAATGACTTTCAATTTCGTAAAAAATCTTGGTAGTAAAAAACAAAGCCACAATCCACATTTATCTGGTTAATCGTTTATAACTTAGTAGCGGATACAAGAATAGAAGAATCTCTCTAATGCAATTAGTGGTCTAAAACCATCTTGGCATTATTACCTTTCTAACGAAACTGGTTTGGGGCTCAGCATCAATTGGATGGTTTCAAAGTCTATAAACATATATTATAAGACGTAGGTAGAAACATTTTTTGTACTTTATATATAAGGATTACGACAGATAAATAAATTATCAATTTGTCAGTAACTGTTGATAAATTACATAGAAATGTTGTATTAGTTATATTAATTGGCCCGTGAAAGAATAATAGAGAGATAGATACACTTTACTTTCGTTTTTATAATATGGATGGATTAGCAAAATTCATATTTCTTTATGCTGCTCTTTGTGGTATTTTAATAAAGTTATCGTTTTCTCTGTAGGTAAGAAAATATCCACAGTACATGTTATGTTTGCAAAACGGAAGATTCGACCATCCAGACAGAATGTTTAATTCAGTGAAAGATGTTTATAACAATTGTTTGAAGAATATGTCGGACTTCAAGGTAATTTATCTCTTTTTCTCTAGTTACTATCTCTTTATCATCTCGCTAATAACAAAATATATAGGTAGTTCATGAATAAGTATGGTAGAAGAGAAGGGGGAGGTAGAAACACACTAGTGAAAAATGTGTTGAAACTTTTTGAAAAATGGTTCAGTTAGCTAAGATGTGAAACAATACCCGTGGCGAATTCCACTCTGCAGGGGTATTGTCACTAGATGGCGCTACTCACACTCATAGGAAAAGCACACATTGTGAGCTGTTGTGAGCCTATGGTGAAGTAACTTACAAGGAATAAAATAGAGGGTGTCACAGGAAGTTATGTTCAATTACTCACTATTGAGACTTGCGAACTTTTCACTAGGAGAAGCTCTATAATATAACAAGACACAACTGTCGAACTGGCTGGATTCCCAAAAAGATCTTAGTCGGCTGAGGATACACACTGATAGGTACTTTTAGTTTAGGCTTCACACGATTTGCTACGCATTCTCTTCTCACACATCTCTGGTGAGATCAGTCCGCTGGTGTACTACTACCAAAAAAACATTTTTTAATGGGTCTTAAATCATCTTCGCATTATTGCCTTTCTAATGATACTATTTGGGGGGCATTGGTGGGATGGTTCCAAAGTTTGTAATGGACATAGGTAGAAACTAGAAACATTTTCGGCAACCGCCGAGTTTCTTGCTGGTTCTTCTCGGTAGGAAAGGCAATCCAAATCAGTGGTAGATGCTTTTGACGATTCAAAAGAACTTGTGAAAGTCTAATTGAATGAAAATATTTTGAATTTTGAATTTTGTGTTATATACCTATACAATTAGGAGAAAGATTAAAGTCAGTTTTGTTTTAAAAATTCTTATTATTTATTTAAAGGAACTGGTCCCAGAATTCTACGACACAAATGCAAAAGGAGATTTCCTAGTAAACATTTACGACATAGATTTTGGTATGAGGCACGACGGCAGTAAAGTCGATAATGTGAATCTACCGCCGTGGGCAAACTCGCCCGAGGATTTCGTGCGCAAACTGAGGGAAGCCCTGGAGTCTCCGTATGTCTCTAGATATTTACATTTATGGATAGATCTCATATTTGGGTACAAGCAGAGAGGTGAAGAGGCTGTGAAAGCAAATAATGGTTTGTAAGTTAATTCCTAACATTTGCTTTTCCCTTTTTTTTAAATATGTACCATTATTACAAAAATAGATTCTTTTATAGAATATTTTCTTCCGATTCTCTAAATACGCGTCAAGTATGTAGAAATCGTTGCTTTATAAGGTTCTGTACCCGAAGGGTGCCAACGGGAGTCTATTACTAAGCCGCCGCTATCCGTCCGTTCGTCTGTCTATCTGTCTGTCAGCGGGTTGTACCTCATGAACCGTAATAGGCAGAGAGTTGAAATTTTAACAGAATGTGTATTTCTATTGCCGCTATAACAATGAATACATAATAAAACACACCAAAGTTTTCCTGTCAGAGATTGCTGTAGCAATAAGGCCATCTTTGCATCATGTACTTAGTATAGTTTCTTCAATTATTTTTTTATAAGTTTTTGCGCGCAATAAAAAATAAAAAAATTGAAAAGCACATAATCTGATATGATGGTACGGAACCCTTTTTCATATTTCTTGTATTTTGTACATAAAACTGATATTTTATTGAAAAGATATTTTTTGTCGTACAGTATTCCATCACGTCTGTTACGAGGGCTCAGTCGATCTAGATTGCATTTACGACATGAACGACCGGCACGCTTTGGAGGTGCAAATAATGGAGTTCGGTCAAGTGCCCAAGCAACTGTTCACCAAGCCGCACGTCAGAAAAATAATACCGCATATCACCAAACAACTATCTATACAAGATTACGAGAATAATGAGTATAGTCTGGAATGTATAGACACTATTTGGTTGCATAAGGAAGCGGTGAATTGCGTGTTGAGGAAAGAAGATAGGATTATATCCGTGTGCAAGGATGGCACCCTCAAAGTGTATGATATGGGGCAAAGGAAGCAGATTCGCAGCGTTATATTGAGCTCGACGCCTCTGAGCTGTTGTGTGATGGTCGATGAGCATATCGTGGCTGTTGGGTCGTGGGATAATGAAATGTGAGGTCCTCTTGATTTTTATTACTATTTCTTGATTTTTATTTTTTACACAGGGCCGCATGGTGCGGTCGGTTGCAAGGGCTGGCATGTTCACAGTACTCACACAAACGCAATTTGATTAAGCAGCATGTTTGAAAAAAAGAATTACGCCTAAGCTATTGCAAGCCGCGAGTTTTGGGATAAATATCATTTCGACGCTATAAATACTGTATCTCCGTAAATTTAATTTTAAATACCTACTTCATAAAAAGGTTACTTCCATCACTGTTTTATCTTGATGCATAAAATGGTAAAAAATATTATACGCATTTCACGTTGTCAAATTGTCCTCTTAATGTTTTGCTAGATCCAATTTTTTTCAAAAACATTCTATTCTAACCTCAAAGTAAAAAAATATTATCGATTAATTGACGGATTGGTTTAAAAACAGAAAAACCGGCCAAGTGCTAGTCAGACTTGTGCACCGAGGGTTCCGTACTCGGGTATTTTTACCGACATTTTGCACTTTGCATAAATCAAAAACATAAAAATAAACAAAAGTCTGTTTTAGAATGTACAGGTAAAGCCTTTTTATATGATACCCCATTTAGTATAGTTAGCTTACTTTGAAAATTGAAAATACTTATTTGTTCATGTTCGGTTATATTTTTCCAGTTACCTTTACGATGTTGAATACGGTCGAGTGGTGGAGAGTTTCCGGGCGCACGACGATTCGGTCAACTGTCTAAAATGGTTACCTAAAGGTAAATAAAATCCTCAATCAAAAGTAAGTCTCTGTTAAAGTGAGATTACGATTATCGTTAATCGTACGTTATAATTATCATAATAATAATTTTTGAGAGTGTCTTACAATGCTCATGGTTAGATTTTAGATGATATAGGTTGTTTTAAAAATCCCATGGGAACTTTTAATTTTCCGGGATAATAAGTAGCCTTTGTTCGATTCAGGGTGCAGCATCTGTATGCCAAACATCTTATTGTTGGGGGCTATGCAGGTTCTTGAGTACCCTCTATCACTTTGACCATCTACGATCCATTGTGATAGCTTCCACTTCACATTTCCTTGTCAAAACCTATGGCCGCCACTTTTTTGACTGGAGTTAAAGTAGTATCTCCTCAGGGTATAAGATGTCTTTGCCAAACGTCAAAATCTGTTAAATGGATAGGCTGTGAACTGTGACAGACAGATACACTTTTGAATTTATAATATTAGTATGGATTTGGTTTGTTGCAGAGCGTTTATTGGTGTCGGGCGGTTGGGACGGCGTGGTGCGAGTGTGGGGCAGCGTGGGCAGGGTCGGGCAAGCGCTGCGCGGGCTTAAGGCGGAGTTTGACCACGATGGGAAGATCAGCACCGTTGCTTACAGGTAATTCCGCGTCTTGATCCACATTGTTAAGGGTTGTGACTTCGCACGGGTAACCAAAATGTCTACAGATTTGCTAAACAAGGAACCAAAAGCTTAATTTGCTATTATCCGCCAAACCAACGAAATCTGTATGGTACCCAGCACCACACAAATTCCAACACCACTCGACGCGCGTTTCGCCCCGACACCGGAGCATCCTCAGGAGATGTAGACCTTACAATGTCTAATTGCATAGCTTGTAAGGTCTACATCTCCTTGTGTTGTTCCTTGTATATCATGGACTTCCGCAAAATAACGCCTGCTTCTATAAAACAGATTTTCTGTTGCGTAGTTTATTATTGGTGGCGATCTCGACACACATTCAATTTTATCAACTTGTAACGTAGCAGGGAGGTTGAGGTTTGCAACGCCCTTACTATGTACATGAGATAGGGGATTCTACCTGACTAGTCAGCTAATGGAGAAATTCTTAAAGGAAACACGGATCACACATAAACTAATAGCTATTTATTTACTAAGCATGTAGGTATTAGGCTGCTTGTATTTCCCTTGTTTAACACTCCCGCTGTATGTCGCTCCGAATAAATCGATAAATAACCCATTACACAATTTCAAGGCTAGGTAGTTTTTTTCATTTGATGGCATTTGTATAGCCTCGAGTTTGCATTGGCCATCATTTACATAAAGACATGTTGAATACTCTGTATTCTTTTAATGTATTTACATTTTTTTATAATGTATTTAACTGGAGCTTGTTCCTTTAGTAAATTTTAAAATAATAATTGTCAGAAAAGCCGATTTTTCTGTAGTGCGAGCGTAAATTCCGCAAACCAAAGATTCATCACATGCGATGACTTGTAAAACAATCACGGTAACGCGTGTTTATAATAATATATCGAACGAATCGAAATGAAGCCGTAATTATTCCTTCTCACTCACACACTATACGCCGGTTAACTTTTTTTTGTTTATTAGTAAAAATAATATATATGCACCTGAACTTATTACTTAAATCTTAACTTTTAACTTTTTCTTTTCTTTTTGTTTGTTATGGGTTGTCTTGTGACTTATGTTGTCTGAAATTAAAATTATTTATTGTTTTTTTTTTTAACTGTGTACCTAAGAGAGATCAAAAACTTTTTTTAGTAGCGCAAAAAGATTTCTTTAGTAGCACGCGTTATACGTATGCAAAATTTTCCAGGTACAGACGACACTTGCTAGATATAATAGCCGGGACGAGTGACGGCGAAGTGTTCATATGGGACTATTCGACCAAGGAGCTTATAAACAAAATTGCCGTACATTCCTCGCCAGTCAACGGCGTATGCCTGCTCTGTGAAGACAGGATAGTAACTGTCAGTGATAGCGGGGAATTGAATGTTACTGATCTGACAGTTTTGAATTCGGTAAGCTCATTTTTAGGGGAAAAATTGTAACAGCGGAACCCTTATGATGCAGCTGAGTCTAATGATAACGATGATTATGATATAATGAGTGCTTGACATGAAATAATACTTGCCAATCCTATTGCGGTAAGCTCATTTTTAGGGGAAAAATTGTAACAGCGGAACCCTTATGATGCAGCTGAGTCTAATGATAACGATGATTATGATATAATGAGTGCTTGACATGAAATAATACTTGCCAATCCTATTGCAATGCAAATGAAAGGAGCCAAAACATATTAACTGAAAAAATCACATGAAAGGGCTTCATATTATTTTGCGCCTGTTCTGCCCATTGCCATTCCAACTTCGTGACCTGTTATGTTGGCTACTCGTTCTAACTTGATATATAATAAAATAAAATAAACATTATTTGTTCAGGTGTACAAAAAGCAAGTGTCGTCCACGATAACCTCGCTGTGCTGCGACGGCGCCAGCGTGCTCTGGCTCGGCGGCGCGGGCTCGCTGCTGCAGTGGAACATGACCGCCGTGGCGCAGCTGAGCGAGCTCAAGGCTCACGACGGTAACAATAATTTTGCTCAGGTGAACTAAAGCAGGTGTCGTCCACGATAACCTCGCTGTGCTGCGACGGCGCCAGCGTGCTCTGGCTCGGCGGCGCGGGCTCGCTGCTGCAGTGGAACATGACCGCCGTGGCGCAGCTGAGCGAGCTTAAAGCTCACGACGGTAACAATAACTTTGCTCAGGTGAACTAAAGCAGGTGTCGTCCACGATAACCTCGTTGTGCTGCGACGGCGCCAGCGTGCTCTGGCTCGGCGGCGCGGGCTCGCTGCTGCAGTGGAACATGACCGCCGTGGCGCAGCTGAGCGAGCTTAAAGCTCACGACGGTAACAATAACTTTGCTCAGGTGAACTAAAGCAGGTGTCGTCCACGATAACCTCGTTGTGCTGCGACGGCGCCAGCGTGCTCTGGCTCGGCGGCGCGGGCTCGCTGCTGCAGTGGAACATGACCGCCGTGGCGCAGCTGAGCGAGCTTAAAGCTCACGACGGTAACAATAACTTTGCTCAGGTGAACTAAAGCAGGTGTCGTCCACGATAACCTCGTTGTGCTGCGACGGCGCCAGCGTGCTCTGGCTCGGCGGCGCGGGCTCGCTGCTGCAGTGGAACATGACCGCCGTGGCGCAGCTGAGCGAGCTTAAAGCTCACGACGGTAACAATAACTTTGCTCAGGTGAACTAAAGCAGGTGTCGTCCACGATAACCTCGTTGTGCTGCGACGGCGCCAGCGTGCTCTGGCTCGGCGGCGCGGGCTCGCTGCTGCAGTGGAACATGACCGCCGTGGCGCAGCTGAGCGAGCTTAAAGCTCACGACGGTAACAATAACTTTGCTCAGGTGAACTAAAGCAGGTGTCGTCCACGATAACCTCGTTGTGCTGCGACGGCGCCAGCGTGCTCTGGCTCGGCGGCGCGGGCTCGCTGCTGCAGTGGAACATGACCGCCGTGGCGCAGCTGAGCGAGCTCAAGGCTCACGACGGTAACAATAACTTTGCTCAGGTGAACTAAAGCAAGTGTCGTCCACGATAACCTCGCTGTGCTGCGATGGCGCCAGCGTGCTCTGGCTCGGCGGCGCGGGCCGCTGCTGCAGTGGAACATGACCGCCGTGGCGCAGCTGAGCGAGCTCAAGGCTCACGACGGTAACAATAACTTTGCTCAGGTGAACTAAAGCAGGTGTCGTCCACGATAACCTCGTTGTGCTGCGACGGCGCCAGCGTGCTCTGGCTCGGCGGCGCGGGCTCGCTGCTGCAGTGGAACATGACCGCCGTGGCGCAGCTGAGCGAGCTTAAAGCTCACGACGGTAACAATAACTTTGCTCAGGTGAACTAAAGCAGGTGTCGTCCACGATAACCTCGTTGTGCTGCGACGGCGCCAGCGTGCTCTGGCTCGGCGGCGCGGGCTCGCTGCTGCAGTGGAACATGACCGCTGTGGCGCAGCTGAGCGAGCTTAAAGCTCACGACGGTAACAATAACTTTGCTCAGGTGAACTAAAGCAGGTGTCGTCCACGATAACCTCGTTGTGCTGCGACGGCGCCAGCGTGCTCTGGCTCGGCGGCGCGGGCTCGCTGCTGCAGTGGAACATGACCGCCGTGGCGCAGCTGAGCGAGCTCAAGGCTCACGACGGTAACAATAACTTTGCTCAGGTGAACTAAAGCAAGTGTCGTCCACGATAACCTCGTTGTGTTGCGACGGCGCCAGCGTGCTCTGGCTCGGCGGCGCGGGCTCGCTGCTGCAGTGGAACATGACCGCCGTGGCGCAGCTGAGCGAGCTTAAAGCTCACGACGGTAACAATAACTTTGCTCAGGTGAACTAAAGCAGGTGTCGTCCACGATAACCTCGCTGTGCTGCGATGGCGCCAGCGTGCTCTGGCTCGGCGGCGCGGGCTCGCTGCTGCAGTGGAACATGACCGCCGTGGCGCAGCTGAGCGAGCTCAAGGCTCACGACGGTAACAATAACTTTGCTCAGGTGAACTAAAGCAAGTGTCGTCCACGATAACCTCGCTGTGCTGCGATGGCGCCAGCGTGCTCTGGCTCGGCGGCGCGGGCCGCTGCTGCAGTGGAACATGACCGCCGTGGCGCAGCTGAGCGAGCTCAAGGCTCACGACGGTAACAATAACTTTGCTCAGGTGAACTAAAGCAGGTGTCGTCCACGATAACCTCGCTGTGCTGCGATGGCGCCAGCGTGCTCTGGCTCGGCGGCGCGGGCTCGCTGCTGCAGTGGAACATGACCGCCGTGGCGCAGCTGAGCGAGCTCAAGGCTCACGACGGTAACAATAACTTTGCTCAGGTGAACTAAAGCAAGTGTCGTCCACGATAACCTCGCTGTGCTGCGATGGCGCCAGCGTGCTCTGGCTCGGCGGCGCGGGCCGCTGCTGCAGTGGAACATGACCGCCGTGGCGCAGCTGAGCGAGCTCAAGGCTCACGACGGTAACAATAACTTTGCTCAGGTGAACTAAAGCAGGTGTCGTCCACGATAACCTCGCTGTGCTGCGATGGCGCCAGCGTGCTCTGGCTCGGCGGCGCGGGCTCGCTGCTGCAGTGGAACATGACCGCCGTGGCGCAGCTGAGCGAGCTTAAGGCTCACGACGGTAACAATAACTTTGCTCAGGTGAACTAAAGCAAGTGTCGTCCACGATAACCTCGCTGTGCTGCGATGGCGCCAGCGTGCTCAGGCTCACACAAAAAAACCGCCAAGTGCGAGTCAGACTCGTGCACCGAGGGTATTTTTTACGACATTTTGCACGATAATTCCAAAACTATTGTGTGTAAAAGCTTTTTAGTTTTTTTTTGTGATGTTACCATAAATTCACGGTTTATGGAGTTTTTTCCATTACTTGTGCTATAAGACCTACCTACCTGCATGATTATAGGTCTACGGGAAGTACCCTATAGGTTTTCTTGACAAATTCAAATTCAAATTCAAATTATTTTTATTCAATTAAACGTTTACAAGTGCTTTTGAATCGTCAAAATAATCTACCACTGGTTCGGAATGCTGTTCCTACCGAGAAGAACCAGCAAGAAACTCGGCGGTTGCTCTTTTCAAATGTACAATTTACAATAATATGCCATACTGTATACAAACAATTGCAGCGCCGTGTATTGCTGGAGCGAATCAAATCCAAGCTTTTAGCTTGACAGACACGACAGACGTACAGACAGACAACAAAGTGATCCTAATTCCTATAAGCGTTCCGTTTTTCCTTTTGAGGTACGGAAACCAAAAAATATTTATTGGTAACATTGCGTATTACTTCGTATTTAGTATATAAGAATGATATCGTCGCGTATTGTGTTTCGAATAATAATATTACGATTGAAATTAGTGACTTTTATTAGTACATGTAATTAGTATTTCCCCTTTACCTACACCTTTAAATAGGACGCTTGTTTGACGAGTAGGCACCGTAATAGCCCAAAGGGTGAAGGTTATGAGTTATGACAGACACGAAACACTAATGTATTTACTTCCAAATCAATAAAAACCCAATTTACGCTTGTTTCAGATTTAATCTGGAGCATACACTTGGATTCTACATCGAAGACCCTTATTACGGCTAGTGATGATAAGTCGATTAAAGTGTGGCAACTTACGCAGAAATCCTGACCATATTTTGTAATAGTATTTTTATTTCAGTATTAATTATGCTCATTTGTATCTGTATTCAGGTCGCGTTATATTTCTAGCCAATCCTATGAATTAACTGCCTACTCCGTCGATTCTGTGTCGTAGAACTTTTTTCGAACCTGCCCGATTGTTGTGCAACAGTCGCGACCTGTCCAGTGTCCATTCCATCAAAACCACGTACACCCCATTTAAATAGGGTATTTTACCGGTTTTTGAAAAGTAATTTCTCATAGTAAAGCTCCAAAGGTGATAATTACATCAAAAAAATTATTCAATCGATAAGTGCAATAAAATTGCATTTAAATTTTGTATTTTAAACTCTGCGAAAACGTTAACCGCCATTATCGACAGTAGTGATTGCACTATCGTTATGTCAGTTTTTGCGCTAAAATTTAAAATTCTTTTTCCAAAAAGATGCAGATATCTCATACCTCTAAATTTTGTTTAGATAAGTGTAAATAAAAAAATTTATAACACCCCCGACAAGTGAAGATTACAGTAACTAGAACAGAGCTGATAACTTTCAAACGGCTGAACCGATTTTCTTGGATTATAGCTAAGAACACTCTCGATCAAGCCACCTTTCAAACAAAAAAACACTAAATTAAAATCGGTTCATTCGTTTAGGAGCTAGGATACCACAGACAGATACACACGTCAAACTTATAACACCCCTCTTTTTGGGTCGGGGGTTAAAAAAAGAAGAGAATCAATGCTTCGATGCTAATCTTTAACCCATTATAGCCTGAATTATTTTAAGGTCTCAGAATTGAGTTTTTCATTGACATGTTGTTATTATGGACCCTATTAGTCAGATCTAATCATCAGAATTTTGATGCAAGTCTTACTTCTGGAAATAACCATGGATGCTGCATGGCACCGCTAGGCTCCTACCGTGTCTTTTCAAATGTCTCATAAATTTCTTATAACTGATTGTTACCAAAATATTCTACCACAATTTGATAAGAATTATTAAGATATTAACTCTTGTATAGTTCAAGGTTCAAAATTGATTAAAAGATCCAATATATTACATGATCATTTACATATATTTCCATAAAATTACATATTATTTCTAGGAAGCTTGTAGGTTGCTGGGTGCACAGAGCCCCACGATGCATTTATTGTACTGTAGTCTAGTCTGACTGTGACAATACTGTAACCCACACTTGCGACATGACTCGCTGGGTACCAATAATGATTCCTGCTGTCATAACATATGCTGTCAGACCCGATTGCCAGTATTTTTTAGATGTTTTTGCTTGGTGTTTGAAGCTGATAGATGGCCACCACCTCGTGGCGTATTTTTGAACTGAAATAGGTATGAACAGATGTAGAGCCTAGCACCACTTCACATCTAGAATTGAGTTGCCGACCAGTGGGATTATTTATGAAACCACCCTCATCTTTGTCAGATAGGGTTATAGGGTCTGGAGCTTCAATTTATAGCAATTGAGGCTTGAGTTCCGTCTTCTTCTAGTATAGCAAGTGCCTTATGTAACGTACAATCTCCATCGAAACCAAAAAAGCTATTACATAAGGAATAACCAAAGAAAAGACATAAATTAGATTTTTAGTATACATAATAAAAAGACAACATAATGACCTAGCGGTGCCGTACGGCATCTATATCTTTTGACATGCCATAATCCAAACAATAAAACCAAATACGACAGTTTTATGATATGAACAAGTCAATGCAAGGTTTGGCATCAAGTGTAAATGCATAAAAGTATTACATTACTCAAAGTAAAAAAAATATGATGCCCTTACTTGAATGTTGCATCCATTATTGGCAGCAATTTCACATCACTGATTTACAGGTGCTCGTGAAGGTCACAAAAAGCTTATGGGACAAACCAAAGTAAATGGAGTAATGGCTATGTCCCTCTAGCATGGCATTGACAACAAACCACTTGACTTCACCTCTTATTACAAGGACAGGGCCCGACAATTTAAACATACGAAATTGGGTGCCATATGGCACCGCTAGGCTATAATGGGTTAAATTGACATGTCTAAATCTAGTGCTATCCTTTTCTGCAGGGAATATTATGATAGGGATAAATATATTTAGATCTATCATCTTAGTTTAAGAGTTGGTGTACAAATTATTATCAGCGAATCATCGGTGATTGCGACTGTACTCTCACTATAGTTATCATACTTTGATGCTACCTAGTTTTCAAATCTTATCAAAATTCTCCCGCCATCTATCCAGTTATTTTCTTAGCTTGTTATATACATAAGTAGTATTATTATGCCCAGCAAGATGAAATAAGTAATATAAAATGTATTAGATGTAATTATTTTTATTTAATGTACAGACAATAAAGTGATGATGCAATGTAAAGGTTGTTTATATTCTCAATCTGCCTCTAAAATTAACCTTATTATCATTAGATCTGAGGAGTGGAACTATGTATTTTTCTGGCTCTATTAGGAATCGGTCCCGTTCTCTATAGATATCTATAGAGAACGGGACCGATTGCTCCGCAGATTTTCTTTGTACACTAAAAACTTCTTACTGTTGATCTATACTAATAAATAAAATTGGAGTGTCTGTCTGTAATTTCGAAATAACTACCTCATATTAAGCTCATATGGTTATTTGAACGATACCATAACTGAATCACACGTTTTTAAAATTTTTGTCTGTCTGTCTGTCTGTTTGAAAAGGCTAATCTTTGGAACGGCTGAACCGATTTTGACGGGACTTTCACAGGCAAGTAGAGGATTGACCAGGGCGTAAAATAGGCTACTTTTTTAACCGACTTTTAAAAAGGGAGTTGTGTTTTTCTACCTATGTACACCGAAATCTCCGAGATTTCTGAACCGATTTGCGTCATTTCTTTTTTAATCGATAGAGGAACTTTGCGACCTTGTTTCATAAAAAATTTGGAGTCCAACTCCTCAATCCTGATGCTGCAGGGGATCTGACCAATCCACGCGGGCGAAGCTGCGGGCATCAGCTAGTTTTAAAATAAAATTGCGAATCGATCCAGAAACCTCGAAGAATCGGTGTACGTACATTAAAAAAAACTGAAGTCAGTTAATAAATAATCATCTAAGTACTAAGTAAAGTCTAAACCCTTCTAAGAGGAGACCCGTGTTTAGTAGTGGGTCGGCGATGGATTGATCATGATGTAGATAGATACCTACAAGAACATAATAGGCAGAAAGTAGAATCGCTTATCACAGACTGATAAGCAACTCAATCCCAATCCCAGTAAGATGGAAGACTAAGGTGCAACCGCATTCGTTGTGCAGAACGAAAAATTCAGATTCCTGAAAGTAGTCTACTCACTCTACCTAGCTTACTCCTACGCCTGCAGCTTGTAAAATCGGTTCAGCCATTTCAAAGACTAGCTGGGACAGCTAATCTTTGGTAAAACCCGAATAACAAACTAGTGACTGATATAGCTACGAGGTATGCAGCGGTCATGGCGGAGTGTGATGTGATAAAGAGCTTATTCGTGACTAATGACTGCCTATTGTACTTAAGAATCTATTTTTAAAGGTGGCACCTACCTAGGGTATTACACAAATGAATAAATATATGATATTTCCAATCAATATAATAATTAATAATTATTATTATTATAAACTTAATAACATGATAATTTATTGAAAGGATTAAAGACAACAAATAATTCAACTACACTATAACAGATTCTACCATAGTTTTTTTTATAAGTTCACCAAAGTTTTCAGTAGTGTCACTTGTGTCACTTTCCACTGGGTTTGCAGTTGGCTCAGGTTGCAGAGCTGGTGTCTCTGGAGTCACCTGCATTGAGTGGTCCAAGTTCAACAGGGTATTATGACTAAACCAGTTTTCATCGTTCTCAACAGCTTGCAACTTATTGCTTTGCTGATATGGCATCGTTATTAATGTTGTATATTGAGTTTCAGTTTTGTTTTCAGTATTTACACACTCCAGGTTATTTTTATACATTTCATAATGATGCGGTATAGCTTGGTACTGCACCGGGCTGTGTTCAGACATGCTTGTGCTAGGTTTATGCATATAATCATACATGTGGCCGTATTGGTTGAGCATTGACATTTGAGAGTTATGAGCAAACTCTTCAAAACTAGAAGCTGAAATGTTTTGTAAACTCCTTAATTGGTGGCTGGGTGGGTGTGCTTGGTCATAAGAATAATTGAGATCACATGTATATCTTTGCATGTTATTCGGTATTGTGTTGAATTCCATTGTATTTGCAGCTGAGTAAGGTGGACCTTTCCCTTGGAGTATGTTAGATGTGTAAGGGTTGTGCATATGTTCAGATTTGTTCTCGTACCCCAACATGTTTGTTTTTAAATTAGCTTCATTTCTGAAAGCAAATGCTGTGTTATTTTGTGAGTCGGATGGATTTATATGGTTAATATTGTCAAAATTGCTTGAACACGAATTCATTTCCAATTTCTGTAGGCTAGTGTTACATATAACCTCTTGGTGACTGTGGCAGTTTTCTTTTTCATATGAATTAGGTACACAGGCTGCAATTGCAATTTGTGCTTCAGCCCATTTTCTTTTGGCAGCCTCCTGATTTTCCTCATTTTTCCTCTCGAGACCTAGTCTCATAAGAGTATTCATAAAGTGTGTTCTCACCCTGATAGGATTAAACTCGACTCTTCCAGTGGTATTACCACAGCCTTCTCTTGTACATCCACAGGGAAAGTTTAATCTATCCACTTGACACTTAATGCCAGCCAAACTACATGAGCAGCTATCTGGATTGCATGCCCCTTTGCAAGCACATCCACAAAATTCACGAGATGATCGTATGTCTCGACATTCATCTTTCTCATAGCCTTCAATTTTCCTTACTCCAGCTGCTCTTAATAATGCTCTCCTTTGTCTAGTAGGTACAGGTTGCAAAAAATAATAACTGTCCAAATCTAATTCCGATTCAGATATGTCACTGGTTTCCTCTTCTGTGTCACTATCTTCACTTGAGGAAAGAGAGACTCCTTCGAGCAAGTGGCGTTCACTTTTTAATTGCTGTAGGACCTGCCTGTGCAATCTTCTTTGTTCCATTGCATGTTCTGGCAGTGTGAATTTTTGTACATGATTGTGTTCCCATTCCATGCCTAAGGTGGAGCCTCCCTGTGATGGAACACATGAAAAACCTTGGGCCCGGGGGAAATAAAACACTGTAACACTATCAAATTGTATGCTGTGCTTTTTCCTTTTATGTTGGGATTCATTTTCCAGTACCTCTTCACTCTTTCTTTTGAGGCTACTTTTTTGTGGTTTTTCAACGACTGCAATAGTATTTTGTTCCAAATTTTCTTGATTAGTAATGTTACCTGATGAACTGATATTTACATCTTCTTCATCTGGTATTGGACACTTCTGGTCACTGCCACTTGGCAGTGAGAGATTAAAGCTGGGTTGCTTTACATCTTCTGGTGTTTCAGATCCGAGTCCTGAATCGCTTCCATCAGACCGATCCTGGGCAAATTCTTCTTTGTCATTAGGTGTGCTATCAGGTGGAAGACTGCCCAATGCAGAATCTTCACTATCGGCTGATGCAGTATCTGTTTTGATGTCCTCAATGTCACTTAAAGTATCATTGTCATCTAACTTAACAGCATAATCTATCTTACTATCACTGCTCTCATAAAACGGAGAGCTATTACTGTTTGTGTTAGTTTGTTCTTCACTGCAGCTAAGATATTCACTGTTAGTGTCACTATCACTATTTTTTTCGTGTTTTATCACAGGTTCACATTCCTTTTCTTCAGTTAGAACTGTAGAGTTTTTATTGCTTGAAGATTTACTTTGCTCTTCTGCCATTTTAGAAGCCTGCCCAATTGTATCTGAAATGAAAAAAATAGATAGTTTAGAATTGTAAAAATATAAATAGGTACATAATTTACAGTCAGTAACTGAACTTGTACCTATGTAACCTGAAATACCAAAAGTGTGAGTGTACAGTTTTAGAACGTAATACATGAACTATTTGCAACTAAAGTTCGGTTAAAGGCACCCGTCGGGCTTAAACGGAGCAGCATTATAAATCAAACAAAATGATAATACAAAACCGGTACCTGTTTCAAAAGCCCCTGGCCTCAACGGGCTTCACCGACATTCGAATGCGTGTCTTCGAATTCTCCAGTCCATTGTGATTCACTACTAAGGTTTGTGATTATGTATTTCAATCTGCTCCGATCAGTAGTCAACATTCAAGCAAAGAGTCATAATTTTTATTAATTTGGTTACCAAAGTTCACTTCATTAAACAAAAGTCTCTCCTATGTTCAATGCGATAAGATTCTTTTTACCACTCGCGCTTCACTAGTGACGCGCTGTACCGTTCCCTATTTATTTATTTTCTGCTTTATTTTGATAGTCGTTTCACAAGGAATTTCACGGGTAAAGTCACTTTTGTCAGTTCTCTTTTTGAAATATACGATATTCGCACACAATCTAGTAAGGTAATATTTTTAAAAGTCACAACAACACAATTAAATTGGTCGAAGAGAGCCCACTTTTACAACAGCAGATGCCGTTCCCACTCGCGTAACCGTGCACGACGACTCTCGGACGACGCAGGCAAGTTTGAATACGGCCGAACGCAAACGTTGGATAACGTAGTGGAGAACGTAGGTTAGGGAAGGCTTTTCAATTTGGGCGCTTATAACTTGCGTTGTTCGACGTGACGTTACTTCCCCCTGCACTCCTCCCCCCGGCCTTGCGACCCTCAACACCGCGTTCACCCGTCGAACGAGCGCAAGCGCGATCCGTCTCTCGCCTATAAAATGTTATACCAGCCCAACGATATAAATATCGCCAGTTTAATGGTTTTCCTATAGGTACCTATGTAGAAACGTAAAACGAACCCTGAATAGTTGGTAGGGGTAAATAATATGATAAGATAAAAGGAATATTAAAAATCGGTCAAGTGTGAGTTGGACTTGCACACGAAGGGTACCGTACCATCGTACAAGAAATAACACTTAGGTAATAGTTTTTTAGGGTCCCGTACTCAATGGTTAAGAACGGAACACTATATTAATAATAATAATAATAATAATCTTTATTTATTTAAGCTACAAAGGCCCACAATATTATGTTAGTAAACATCTTAACCTATGTTAGTAACTAAATTATAATGTAATGTATGTTAGTAAGAAACTTATTCTATGTTAGTTAATATAATTAATATACTTATTAACTAATGCAGACATCCAGTGCGCTTTGAGAGCGCTGTCCTGTCTGTCTGCTATCACCTTCAGGATAATGTTGGGACTTCTCTCCAGCCTGCTTTTAATTGAGGCGATCCGTTTCCGCATTATTGCGAAGAAACCGTCTACACGGTTCTCCGCAAACATACCGGACGCGCTACAGTATCGAGGCAGTCCCAACATTATTCTGAAGATGTTATTATACTGGACTCGGAGAGCGTTTATAGATTTTTGGGTATAGTCAACCCACAGACATTAATGTCACTCGGCTGTCTGTTTGTCTGACCACGTGTCACAGGTCTCTAGCTCGTAGACGAAATGAGTTACGAACAAGAAATTTTGGCATTTGATGTCGAATAATTGAAATATTGAATTTAAAAAAATTCAATTAAATTATTTTCTTACTTTACCATGTGGGGCGTCATTGCTTAGAACTCATTGAGTAGAGTATGAATATATTTTTATTTTATTTTTATCTTAAAAAATAAAGAAGTGGCGGGCCGTCAAAGTTGTCAGTTTTAGATCATTTTTATGATGGGAGCTAACTCTAAACTAAACTATTAGGGGATATGAAATTTCGCGTACCTACTGCATTTAAACAACAACTAAAGGTGCGCATCCTTGCGGAGATATGGATAAAAGTCAGTTTTTGATAAGCCACTTGAGGCATCAAAAATGTTGTATCAAACTTATGAGATACAGGATGGATCACTGGAGCATGATAATAAGTTCTTAATTCAATGCATTTTTTTTCTATTGTTAATGGTGTACCAATTGATATTGTAGGATATCTATAAGTACATATAATAAAATTGTAGAAAAGTGGTGTCTGTACAATGGAAATATATAAAAAAAAAGTAGCAGGGGTTGTTATTATATCGATGCCGAACCCGAAATTGTAATTAATTTTTTTTTGTCTGTTTGTCTGTGTGTTTGTGCACGCTAATATCAGAAATGGCTTATTCGATTTAGATACGGTTTTCACTAATATATTGTAGTAAGCTTCACTTAACATTTAGTGTTTATTTCATGTCAATCGGTTCATAAATAAAAAAGCTATGTCAATTTAAAGAATCACGCTGCCCGAAAAGTCACTATTCCACGCGAACGAAGTCGCGGGCACAGCTAGTATTATAATAATAATATAGTAACAATACAAATTGTTTCCTATATTCGGACTTATCCGGTTATCGGTGAACTGGGCAAAAATATATAAGTATACCTGTAACCCTTAAAGTGGGAGTTTTATTAGGCTTACAACATTATGGTAGGTGAACTCGACAGGTCTCGCTCAACATAAACTCTTGCCTATACCTACGTCATAGCTATCAACATAATAATCATGACTGTTGTACGTTGTATGTATCTTACATTTTTAGAAATACCTACTGACTACTCTACAGTTAGAATCAACTATACCTTAAAATAATAACCACTGAACGAGAATAATAATAATTATTATAATATAAGGTTTGGAATACCTACTCTTCCGCGATCTGTGTTTCCTACCAATTACAATCCGGGTATCTTTAAAACAAGAGTGAATAGGCACCTTCTAGGTAAACGCGTCCCATCTTAGACCACATCATCACTTTCCATCAGGTGTGATTGTGGTCAAGCGCTTATCTATAGTGAATTAAAAAAAATCGTAGACTATACATCGATGATTCGTAGGTAGGTACCATCTATCATTAGTATCCTGTGTTAGTATCGTATCATCTATCTAAAAGTCGGTTAAGTGCGAGACAGACTCGCACACCAAGAGTGCCATAGTACAAGAAACAGAAATGACAGAAACAAAACTTTAGTTTTTTTTTTTTCAATTTTCATGAGGACTATTTTGAAAATTTGAATAAGTAAGTAGGTACCTAACTACTTACCTATATTTTATTTTTTCGTTATAGCGGCGATAGAAAATATGTACATACGTACACAGTTTGTGAAAATTTCAACTCCCTAGGTACGTATTACCTACCAGTTACCACAGAGTAAGAAGAAACTAGATATTACCACGTAATTAGGGTTCACGAGATACCGCCCGCCCGCTGACAGACAGGCTATAGCCGGACGGATGGACAGCGGATTAGGTCCCGTCTGCACCCTTCGGGTAGGTATTTAGGTTACAGTAGGTAGGTAGGTACCCTAAAAAGATCGTCAGTCTTGCCCAGGGCCCAGAATTCAGACCAAATCATTCACCAATAAGGAAGAAAGATTTATAACTAGCATAATCCATATTTCCATACTACATTATTTAAAATGCATTTTATTTGAACTCTTGAATTTTCCGGGATAAAAAGTAGCCTATATCCGTCCCAGGGATATAAGCTAACCCTGTACCTACCTTTCGTCAGAATCGGTTAAACTGTTAGGCTGTGAAAAGGTAGCAGACAGACAGACAGACTGACAAACACACTTTCGCATTTATAATATTTGTATCGATTTAAGTTGATCGAAGCTTGGAGCCAGCTTAGCATAGCGGCTACCTAGTAGCTGTACCGTTGCACCAGAGAGATCGTAAGTTTAGGCAAGACGATTGCCGTCAGAGGCCAGAGCTTCGCAACTTGTTAGAAAGAAAAAAACCGCTACGAACTACAGTTATGCCTAACCTTGAAAGTACCGCCCGGCAAAAAGAAATCAGTAGGTATTTGAAGTTCTGATAAATCATTTTATTTTGTAAATAAAATCGTAGGACCTTATATTATAGCTTACAGGTACCTAATATCCTATACCTATCTACAAATATTTGCTTTATTTGGTGACCTCTTTGGTGAAACTGCTTGCGCTATTTTGGTACCAAAAACCCGTAGAAAAGTTAATATATGGACTCTGGTATGGCCTGAAAGAGTGCCTACGTCTAGCTGTTAGTACAAGTCTCGAGATATAGATAAGAATGACCAAGACGGTCAAGAACCCGTTATAAAACGACCTTTATCTGTCTGATAATAATCGGATCAAAGGTATTGTTTAGGTCTCCGTGTCCCGCTGTCTGTTCGTCTATCCATCCGTCTGTATCTATATCTCGTGAATCGTAATAAGTAAAAATTTGAAATTTTCACAGATTGTGTACCTAATTAATTATATTGCCGCTATAACAAAAAGAAACAAAGTGGTCGTCATGAAAAAAAAAAAGTTTTAGATAATTTCTTGTGCGATGGTACGGAACCCGTCGTGAAGTCCGACTCGCATTTGGCCGATTTTTGTGAAATAAGTATAGTAGGTATAGTATTTACTTAGGCTAGGTAGTAAATAGGTATACCTTGTAGATAAACTATCGTACCTACCTCGTACGGGTTGCCTAATGGAAGCAGTTCAAGGCTAGCTTAAAAAGTGAGGTTGCTATGATTCATTAAAAGTAACACACCTCACACCTTTCATCTGTCATATGGTCGTTGTATAGCGGGAGCTTAGACCAAAGCAAATCAAAGACATATTGTTAAGTACATATCTATTTTATTTATTATGAGGTTAGGTACTCATTTCGTGACATTACTAATTTACTACCATCTTCTAGAATCTGGACACATATTTATCTGACTCCACATAGCGTGCTAAATATCGATCATCAAACCCGTCTTATCCTAGGTGTCTAGGCGTTAAGGCTAAGTAGGAATTTACCTAATGACGTCATATTTAAGCAATTTAAAGAAGAAGACACTTCTTCCACCAAACTGCTTCCTCATGATGTTTTCCAATTTTTTCTTTCATTGTGTACCAAGTGATATTTAATAGTTTGACTGAAGTCGTTGATTAAAAGATAAAACCATTGATGTCGGAACCAATATTAAATTATTGAAACACGCAGACCCAATTATTTAGAGGTATCGGAATAGAACTCCGGACCCTGCGAATAGGAGGTCAAAGTCCGACCAGGCTATTACCGCTTCATAAAGCTTTTGTATAGTACTGACCTAGGATATACTATCCTATGCTGATGAAGGCCGCACGCCGGATTTTCTGCGACCGTTGTCAGATTTATTTCCTCACTAGTGGCTGTCAGCGTTCTTATGTAGATGTGTAGCATATAGTGGATATAATATTATAGACCTAATATTAATATGCGCGCAAAACAAGTAGGTACAGGTAGTCTCTATTAAGAAGCATGGGGCGGGTCTGCTCGCGAAAATCAAATTTTATTTGGTTTTTCGCAATTTGTAAACTAATACGACAAAGTAGGCTTATGGCACTTTAATCTATTATTATTTGCGCAAAACCGCCATGTTGCAACATAGAGCCACTTATAGCTCAGTCCCCCAGTCACTCGTTGTTATCTAATACTCTTTTTCATTTTCAAAGAATATTAGCCATGGCTAACATACTCGTTTCCCCTCCTACTAAGCGTAAAGCTTGTGCTAGAAGTAGGTACGACAAAAGTGCAATGCAACGGGTAGGGTGTGAACCGCTGACCTTTCGGATTTCAGTCCGCTCCTAAAACCACTGAGCTATTGAGGCTTAATCTATGATAAGGATCCACGTGCTCGAACTTCTTTATAGGTATTATCTTATTACCTAGGTAGGTATAATCTAGGTATACGTAATCTTATCAAAACACGATTACTCTGGTAATGCGCGTGATAGCGATAATCAAAATTTTTAGTAAGTTGTAGGTATACCTAACATACATAGAAGTCATTGATTTTTAGTCTAGAATTCGATCTGAATGTAAGGTGAGTTAATGTTATGTACTAAGCCGTATGATTTCATAATAAAAATAGCATTTCGTTACTCAAGGTGATCGACGTATAACTATTTTTAAAATACTTACATGATATGTTGGTAACATGTTTGTAACACATACAAAGCTGCGCGCTCGCCGCTCGGTGTTACAATACAATTCAATCAAAGACAAAAATCGGTCAAGTGTGAGTTGGACTTGCACAAGAAGGGTTCAGTAAGCCCTAATTCGCACGAGCTTTAAAAGCGTTGCGTTAAAACCCGGCGTTGCGCTGACAATACAAAGTGCGCGTTAAAAAAGCGTTGACATGTGAACAGATACTTGGGAATGCATTTGTTCTATTTTAACGGACGTTAAAAAAGCTCTCGTGCGAATAAGGCCTAACCGTACCATTGTACAAGAAATAACATTTTATTTATTTAATATTCATGGCCTAATCTTCCTCCTAAGTTACACTAGTAGGTACCTGCTTCTATTTTTAATTAAATTCCTATTCCTATCTATCAAGAGGAAAGGGCCTATGTAACATGTCGACTCTATTAGGTACACAATAATTTTGATGAATTCCTTGATCACAGTGTTGCGTGGAATCGACTGGCTGAGCTTTCGTTGCCCACAGGATGGTGTAGTGTTGTTATGTATATTGTTGGGTCACATTAATATCGTACCTTTTCATGAATTGAAAAGAGCAACTGCTGAGTTTCTTGCCAGCTCTGCTCATAAGACTCTGCTTAGCGGCCAATCTTTAATAGCGGTAATAGAAATACTTACACATTCTGTGAAAATTTCAACTCTCTACCTATAAGGCCTCATTCTCACTACAGCTTTTTTAACATCCGTTAAAAAAGCGTTCAAGTAGAACAAATGCATTCCCAAGTATCTGTTCACACGTCAACGCTTTTTTAACGCGCACTTTGTATGTTGTGCATAACTCCGGGTTTTATCACAACGCTTTTTTAACGCTCGTGCGAATTAGGGCTTACGGTTCACGAGATAAAGCCGGCTGAGAGACAGACGGACGGAAGGACGGACAGAGGAGCCTTTTGGCACTTGGCGCCCTTCCTGTGGCTAGTGTTTGTTGATCAGTTTATTTTAGAATAAAATTGTTCTTGTCACGACTAATTATATCAGGATAATGCACGGTTTACAATATGCGAGAGTTTTCAAGTAAATTGGCACTCTGCTGCGCTAGACGTAATATAGGACGAGGCGTCTATACGTACGAAGCACCATGTATACGATAATCAATAGATATTTTCAGGAGGCTTTCGCGGAGGGCGAAAGCGACGCTTGCATATAGCCGTCTCTCTCTCGCCTGTAATTTGTGCGGGCCATGCAAAAGCAAGCGATAAATCTTTAAGATAGATAACTAATTATAATTTTTTAATCGCCGACACAAAAAAAGTGGTGACATAAGTTTGATCGGCTTGTATTAGGTTTGTTTATCTGCCTGTGGCATTGTAACGCTTGAACAGGTATACGATTTGAATGTGCTTTTTTAAATGTGAGTAATTACTAACTATTCACATTTGAAAAAGCGCTTTATTATTTTTAAGCTAAGGCACTGCCATCTTACTTTCATGGTTAGGGACGTAGGTGCCCTAAGGGTCTTTATAGACACGATAGACAGACAGACAGGCAACGATTTGATCCTATTTAAGGGTTCTTTTTTTAGAGTTACAGAAATTTAAAAAAAAGTTAACTATTCCTAAACTATGCCTAAATATAGGCAAGTGGAGATACCTAAATATAATTCTCTCTGTATTTAGAAATAGCCTTCTATCCTTCTCGAGCACTTAGTACGCTTGGTATTTTCTATCAATGCTTGAAGCATCTGAATAGAAATAGTGATTTATTTAGTATACGATATGTTTAGGCAGAGTAGTGGAAGTGTAGAGATTTATCTACATTCTTAGTATATACTACCTTCACTGCCAAGCCCTATGTAGGTACGTATTCTGTGGGACGTAGTGCTATAACGTAGGTATATAGTCCAACGCCGTATCGCTTCGTACCTAGGCACTATAATACATAGCCTGCATCATCGGCCTTAACATTCACATGGTAACCGCGAAAATCACACTTAATCACAAGACTGCCTAAAAAGGAGCGTATTGTTTTCAGAGTTCATAGTGTATGTATGTAAGTTTCTTTACTCGACCATAGCTTCTAAACGCCCGAACAGTATGTTAAAATTCTAACATCATCCCTTTAATTTTCCAGGATAAAAATCGTTCACGGGCATCAGCTAGTTATTACTCATAAAAACAAGAGTGTCTTCGTTAGTTCATTGTTCGTTTATTAGTTTGTTGGTTTGTCCTTCAATCAGTAGCAACGGAGCTAAAACGATGACGATTCAGAGAGGGCTACAAAATAAAATCTTACTTTTAGGTCCCTACTAGCTGATGCCCGCGACTTCGTTCGCGTGGATGTAGGTTTTTTAAATCCCGTGAGAACTCTTTGATTTTCCGAGATAAAAAGTAGCCTATATGCTAATCCAGGGTATAATAATCTATCTCCATTCTAATCCCATCCGTCCAGTAGTTTTTGCGTGAAGGAGTTACAAACATACACACAAACTTTCGCCTTTATAATATTAGTGTGACTAGTGTGATATATTCGGTCTATAGGGAAATCCGCCCTTCCCTCTGCACACATATTTTCTTCTGCGTGTCCATGGTCTTGGTATTCTTTTTGTATAATTACAGCCTATATTCGGCACCTAACTACTAACTGCTATTAAAGTACCTATTCGTAAACCTTGGTGGTTAAAACGTCCGCCTCCTATTCGGGAAATCAGGCGTTCGATTCCGGAGACGCTCCTCTAACTTTTTGGAGTCATGTGCGTTTTAAGCAATTAAAAATGGCTTTGACGGTGAAGGAAGAAACCTGCAAACCAGAGAGTTCTCCACAATGTTCTCAAAGGTGGGTGCAGTCTACTAATCCGCACTTGGCTGACGTGGTAGGCTATGGCCAAACCTCTTCCCATACTGAAAGCAAACTTGTGTTCAGTAGTGAGCCGGCGTTGATCACGCTTTCGCGCGGCGGCGACGAGCGCGTTCAGCGTTCATATTGCGTATTGCTTCATACTCATTTGTGTCGGAATATCCATTAAAAGCCTAGTTGATATGAATAAATTATTTTTATAGCAGTCGTAGGTACTATATAGAATGTAGGAGTTTGCAGGGCGGGCGGGAAGCGAGGGTGGCAGACGGGGGTAGATTAAATTTCGTACCACATAGCATAGCCACGCATAGCTACGCTGCCTCAAGCTCACTTGTATTCATCACCGTTAGGGTTGGAATTGCTTCCCGGCGTATTTCATCTCACAATGCTGTTTCACGTACCTAGATATAAATGGGAAATATACAAACACAGGTGGAAAAATCTGAAGGAAAGAAACTGTAAGTAAGTAAATTATATACCTAAATATTTGTTATAGGAAATCTCTACGTAGTCTAGACACAGGAGTAGGTCCAGATTTCAGAATATACCTATAGTAGACGACAGACAGGTCGAGATGGCAATTACTGGGGTGGAGACGCCCTGCATACCCGCACAGCCCCCGCGCTTACCCCGTGCGTGGTAGATAGCGTGGGTGACGTGCGGGTGTCATCTCGACCCGTCGCGTACTATGGCTTCTAGCTGAGTCGAGAATCGAGATCGATCTACAAACAATAACATAAAACATAAAAGCTCTTAGAAATCTTTAGGCGATCTCAGTAGTATGCTCCATAGGGAAGAATGTAATTGTTTATGTCTGGTGGGCCGTGGGAGGGTTAAGGCCGGTTTTAAGGCCGATTCACACCAAGCACGTACACGTGACACGTGCGTAGTGAGGCGCGTAAACCCCTAACACACCGGGTTAAGCGGTGTGCCATGTTTCATACAGTTCGATAAATAAAGGCAATGGTACGCTCTACGTCTACGCTTACGCAGCCTGTGTGAACGAGCTATTAGTCTGTAGAGTGTAGACCTACTACGCTATCCGCGTCACATGCAGCGCCGCGTTAGGTAGACATTCATTAGAGTTCAGTAATGCTAATTATACTTACCTACTTATTTTTTCTAGCCTGCCCTTGCCACGAAAGTAAACAACAATTGTGATTGTAGCGATGAGAATTACAGTCGCAATTGTTGGAACAAAACCGTTCTATGGTTCTACCACAGAACAGCGAGAAACCGTGAACGTTAACACCTGTGGTTGACACTTGACATCCAATCTAACCGTAAGTAGACCGTACAAAACGTTTTTGCTGAAACGTTTCTGATACGAACCAGTACCTAACAATCTACTCATGTGCCTAAGGGGCATAAGACGGGTCTGCCCGCGAAATTCAAAAATTTGGTTTTTCGCAATTTGTAAACTAATACGACAAAGTATGCTTATGGCACTTTATTACGCCAATGGCACTATCATCCTCACAGGTTTATATAAAAATATTTACTTGAAAGGGTCCAGCTTAAGAAATTAGCTATAGTATCGACTAATTTGTGAGTAACTCATGTCAAACTCATTATTTTGACTAATTTCTTAAACTGAACACTTTCAAGTAAAGATTTTTATGTAATTCTATGAAGATGATACTGCCATTGTCGGAATTAGAAGGCTATAAGCCTATTTAGTTGTATTAATTTACAAATAGCGAAAAACCAAATTAAATTTGCATTTGGCGGGCAGACCCGTCTTTTGCATCATATAAGGTGTGGAATGCTCTACCGGGACGTGACGTTTGAAATCATAGTCGTTGCTGGTAATTATATTACGACTCTAGATAATAGGGTCACAGCTCACAGACGTTGAAACATATCTAGGTATAAAATTGTATATCACAATATTGGGTGCCTAGTGCCTATATTCCCTGAGGTGTGGTCTCTTGAGAGTTGAGTCATAACCTGATTCATAATCATTATAATATGTACATCTTAGCATCTAGACATATATCTAGACCGTACAGCTAAGTAGGTAGGCACCTACAGCGACGCCATCTCTTCATGCCGCGAAGAACTTCTTGAACATGGTGCTAAGTTTGATAAAGGCACCAGCTCTTTCTATTACTGAGATTTTGTGTTCAAGGTAGCATTAAGTGTACTCGTAATGAATATTTTTAGAAAACATCTGCACTCTGCCATCTGTGCGCAGGTAGGTATTTAATACTAGCTGGCCAGTTCCAACTTTCCCAGGTTATTTAGACATAATACAAGTGTAATTTGAAAATTTATAACACCCCCGACAAGTGAAGATTACTGTAACTAGAAAAGATCTGATAACTTTCAAACGGCTGAACCGATTTTCTTGGATTATAGCTAAGAACACTCTCGATCAAGCCACATTTCAAACAAAAAACTAAGTTAAAATCGGTTCTTAGTTTAGGAGCTACGATGCCGCAGACAGATACACACACACGTCAAACTTATAACACCTCTCTTTTTGGGTCGGGGGCTAAAAATATTAAAAAGTCCGTAACTATTTTATTCTATATTTATTTTTTATTAAAGTCACAATATTTAGTTACTATAAATAATTGCATATAATTATAATATTTTATTAATAAAGGTTATTGCTAATAACAATCACAATTTACTTTGGCTTATAAGAAATAGTGTTCTAACTATATTACTTTTATTTTTATCAAAAAGATATACCTAGTAAGGTAAACCTAGATAAACAGACATGTAAGTTATACCTAAAGGGAATGTAAGGAAGATAGGAAGGGAAGGATACTTAGGTATAATGCGTCCGAACTAACAATAGGAATAAGTTTTCGTCTTGTTGTGACGTCTAAGCTAGAAATTATACTTATTTAAATATTATGATTCAATAAATTTTTAACAAGTAGATATATTTTTTAAGTGAATTTTGAAGGACTAACATTAAGTTATTGAAATAACTAATTATGTATGTAATAACTAGGTATGTATTCAAATATAATCAATCAAATACAAATCAGCAATACCAAAATTATTACTTATTCAAAGTATTTTCCGTGCAAACCGTAATTTCAGTAGGTGATTTTCATGTGACAGTTGACAGAGAAAATATGGCTAAGGCTTTCTATTCTTAATTCGGACGCATTTTATTTTCTTTACCTATTTTCTCTACATAACAATATATCTACTATTACTTTCGAAAAGATTTTATTGAGCCTCAATCTATAAGAAAGAGTCGGTTTCTTGTAGAAAATAATATGAATATTTACAAAATGTAAGTTTCCTTAGAATTTAGTGTCGAATTTGGGACCTACAGCATAGAGTCTTGGACGAATTAAGAGGGGTCTCTCCGTCACTCGCTTCATACAAACGTAGTTCCAATTTCATTTGAATATTAAGCAACCAAAGTCCATGAAATTTTGCAGACATATTCTAGAAACTAATATCAACGCCTAAGGTTTTCCAGATTTCTGTTAAAATATTCGGTTTCAAAGTTACGCGGTCTTAAAAATTTACATACAAATCTTTGAGCCCCTGTCATTTTAAAACTAGGTACATATTTTTAGAAAAATCTAAGAAACCACAGACACAGACATTAGTTTCTAGAATATGTCTGCAAAATTTCATGGACTTTGGTTGCTTAATATTCAAATGAAATTGGAACTATGATTGTATGAAGCGAGTGACGGAGAGAGCCCTGTTAACCACTTCGTCCAAGCATAGAATCCACTTACCTCTTAATTATATGTCAAACTGACTCTTATCATATTAGGTAAATGTATATCATTAGTAAAATAATTAATATTAAGATCTGCAACAAAGAATACCGACTATTACCACCTACTACGTAAAGAAGCCAGTCGCGTTGCCCTTGTCCCGCTCGATTTACGCATAACGCTGTCCTTTTAAATAGTAGATGATCAAAACTATTCGCTCGTATGAAGTGTCAGGGATGTGTCTGAAGTAAGTATAAAGGCAAGTAAGAAAGTACGTCGTACTTCTAACTAAAGTAAATATTACTTAATACTTAAGTAGTATAGGTAAAAGTAGAGGTACAAAAATAATCGATTAATGGGTAAGTACATAATATTATACAAATTAAATGTTAATAAATAGTAAATAGACCTACTAGTTGAAACATTTGGCACATGCATTCACAGTTCCCTCTTTTCAGAGGAAAATTCTTAAGTTACACAAACTTGTCTCTTAAAGTTTTGAAAAGCTTGTAAAACGACTCCACCCAATGTTTTTTACGCTAATTTATTTTTCTGTTGTTTCTGTTATTTTATTTTTCTGCCTTTTCTGTTATTTTATACCTAAAAGAGCGAGGCCCAGCTCGCACTTGACCGGTTTTTTCTCATAAATAATTACGATAGATTTTCTCCTCTAGCATGGCGAAGCGGTTTACAAGTTTTCCAAATGCTTTCCTAATAATATCATTTGGTTTTAAATATATCCTACCTATTAATAAGTACTTACTTTATAAGTATAGGTATCTACGTTTCTCATGATAAATTATATAAATATGAATAATTTAAATACGTTCACTTACTGTTCATTACTACAAGTAAGAACTTAAGTACTTACTTCGAGCACTTTCATTAATTTCAATAATTAATGTAAATAGAATATGAGCACTTTACCCTTGCTTATCTAGAAATGTTCATTCGAACAACAACTTATTATTATAAATAGCATAAACATACAAAAGGTGAAACCTCATTCTATATTTTTTATCTTCATTAAATTAAGTTAATATACCTACTTTATCTACAACTAAAGATTTTGACTCCTACACCATAGTCCATACTATTATTTTAAATTCGAAAGTGTGTCTGTCTGGCTGCTAGCTTTTCACGGCCCAACAGCTAAACCAATTTTGATGATTTTAGGTATAAATTTAGTTTACATTCCGGGGAAGGACATCGGCTACTTTCTATCCCGGAAAATCAAAGAGTTCCCACAAAATAAAAAAAAATCAATCCACGCGGATGAAGTCGCGGGCATCATCTAGTTTTGTAATCAAATAACTAGGCAAGGATACTTATCAGAATACTTTTTTCGGTATTTATAAATTAATAGGTAGGTACCTAAAACATAATTATTGATAACAGTATTCTACATTTTTTTTTTATATTTTTTTAATAATTTAAATGTCAAATGAGTAGAAAAACAAATAAATAGGTAGGTACTTAGTGTAAAAACAATGCCCCATGAATCACAGATGCAAAATATTCTTAGGTTAACTAAGCTAACTCTGCCACAATGTGCAGTGGCACATTGTGGCAGAGTTAGCTTTTATTTCAAAGCAAACTTTATGGGTCGATTCATACTGATTACTGAGATGTTTCAAAGCATACTTTTCTTTTCTTTCTGCTTCAAACAAATAGGTATATACATGAACATTGTACATATACTTACATTATACAATTAAAGTGGAGATAAGGAACAGTAGTCAACGACAGTAATCAGCCTGCAGTCAGTGTTGCCAGTGGCAGATAGTCAATTGTAACACGTGACATCTCAAAATGTAACATTTTCACGAGAAAAGTAACATTTCCTTATTTTTCGTGGAAAATAAAAGTAATAAGGTACACAGGTTAATATGGCACTTTATTATACAAAAATTTAAACAGTTTTCTTGTCCCATTAGTTAAGCTTAAAAAGAATCGTAATAATAATAATTATTGTTGATTGAATAAATTGACTGCTGATCCTGAAAAAGAAAAACAAATCAATATGTAAAATAATAATATACCAACGGATCTAAAAATGTCTTTGAATAGCTATAACTTATTTGTTAGGTAATCAATTTTTATTACAAGTGTAAATTAAAAATTTATATCACCCCAACACGTGAAGGTTACATTAACTAGAAAAGAGCTGATAACTTTCAAACGGCTGAACCGATTTTCTTTGATTATAGCTAAGAACACTCTCCATCAAGCCACCTTTCAAACAAAAAAACTAAATTAAAATCGGTTCATTAGTTTGAGAGCTACGATGCCATAGACAGATACACAGATACACACGTCAAACTTATAACACCCCTCTTTTTTGGATCGGGGGTTAAAAAGATTAAAATCGTCTTATATCGGGCGATCTGGCAACACAGGACTGTTTGAGTTTGAGGGCTACGCGCTAGGTGGACTTTGTCTGTGTAGCGTTTCATGGCGCGCGTGTGGTGCCTTTTTGGAGCGTTTTTTTTTGTTTAAAGTGGCTGGTTTTTGTGTTTCACTAGCGTTTTTGGTGCTAGAACCATGCTGGAACTAACTGGGAAGCGCTCTAAAGGGGCGCCGTGCGTATGTCGGCGAGCGCTGGCACAGACGAAGTCCTTACTTAACTATATAGTTTCCCTAACTTGAAAATATTTACAAACTTGACATTGGCTAATCTTTGTAAAGCCAGACGAGAGAATAAAAAAAAACGCACTAGGTAGGTACGCAGTGAAGAAAATTACGCGGGAATTTCAAATTCGTTTTGTTAACTGAACAATACTTGGTCTCAGCAAATAGATCGATAGATTCGATAGCAAAACTCAAATTTTAAGTTACGCCGGCCGGTATCTACTCAGCTCGCTCTCATTCCTGTAAAGAAAACCGAAGTTACCTACAACAATAACTAAGTAGTAAATAGCTAAATGAACTTCTGGAAACTAATGTGACTTAATAATAAGATGACAGTCAATACAAAAACGAACTGCTTTCAGTTGCAAATACTATGACTTTGTTTTTGCATTACTGATTCCCTAATTAGTTAACTACTTACTTATTTACTTAAAACTACATTGTATACAACATTTACTTACCAAGCAAGTAGTGTTAGCAACACAAATACACAGTCGATAAGGATAACGAACAAACCAATCACTTTCGAATTTTGACGAAATAAAGATACAATTTTTTTTGTACTTAGATACATAACTACAATATCACTACCCCGCATAATACGTCCATGCCCGCAACGAATAACTTTATTATCCAAAACAAAGTTCAGTCACAGAGAAAAACAAACAACACTTTTTTAATCACAGAGTAATTACAAAACAAAGTGAACTTAGACCAATAACTTAGAGAAAGTGAAATAAACTAACAAATGGGTCAATTACGACAAACAAAAACTGTTTTGGATGCGTTCCGTTTCACGATTATTTTTGGTTTGCTGGGAAAAATTTGAATATTTTTATGAAGTCCTAAAAGTAACGTAAAGTAACATTTTGAGTCGTGTAACATGGAGGAAACATGAGGGGGTCAAAAGTAACGTAAAATGTTACAAAAGTAACATTCTGGCAACGCTGCCTGCAGTAGTGAAGTATAGGTACTTTGAAATATTTTAGAAAACATGCGAATCCAACTTTGCGCTAATGTGCCTTCAATATTTAAAAATATTTGTATTTTCTGCTTCTGTACAAAGTACGACTTTCTACTAATTAGTAAAATATATTTGTAACTAAAAATATTTTATTTGAAAGAACTAAAGTCTAATTAATATTATTAATAGCATTTCATACCTAATTAGGTATTACATAGCATTCTAAAATCTAATAGACATTGAATTGACGAGTTTCGGCAGGTTATAAATAATTTTAATATTATTATACATACTTACTAGAAATTAAAAATAATCGTATGATCCTGTAATTTCTACTCTTTAATACAGCTCTACCTAGCTAGTTATATTAATATTTGAGAATTTTTAAGTATTGACTTACCTAATACTTATTAGCTTAAGGATTGGGCAAACAAAATGCGAGACGACAGCGTGTAGAGCGATATGTTTAACACACAACTTTTAAGAAAAATATTTAAATCAAGAAACATTCCATTATGTAAAATCTAAACGAAAATTCAATTTTTTCATAGGCTTCATTAAGGCTTTCATTAACTTCAAATAACGATTGGATTTTTAAACCTGTAACTCAGTTTAGCTAATAGAGCTTGGAGGACATTTTCTAAGCATATGATAGTTATAACTTTCTGTGTTAAATAAAATTCTTAATTGCTAGATAGATATTTAAATAATTAAAGTGTTTTCGAATTTGTTAAGTGAATTTACCACTGGTTCGGAGTGCCTAAAACTGCTAAGTTTCTTGCTAGACTCTTTTTGGTAAAATACTTTTTCAAGTAGAGTAAAATTGCCACAATTGGTCTACATGAAATAAAATAATGTTACATTAAGAATTTTTAGAATTTTTTACATGTGATTAGTGTTACGTTCTATCGCATTGCCGTCGTCACGCTTTATGTTTGTCCAGAGTTTAATTGGTTATTTCTACGGTTCACTCTTAACGGTCGGATCTCAAGACGGAGGGTCTGGCGGGGCGGGCGGTCCCGCAGTGGGCGGCTGAAGGAGCTTCGCAGCGGCCGGCAGACCAGCCAGGTCGAACCCTGGAGGCGGCACTATGCCGGCGGCTGTTGCCGTGCCTTGTAAGTACGCTACTAACCTGGAAAATAGGGAGATAAGAAAAAAATTATGTAAAACTATAATATTTAAAAGATATATATTTTAAAAAGAAAAAACCGGTCAAGTGCGAGTCGGACTCGCACACAAAGGGTTCTGTAACATCGTACAAGGTATACCTAACACTTTTATATAGAAGACTGCAAGCTAATGACAGACTGCACTATCTGTATGTGGTTTAGTAAACTAATTCTTTCATAAACACATCTTAATTTTTTTTGTGATGTAACCATAAATTTACGGTTTTCGGATTTTTTCATTTACTTGTGCTATAAGACCTACCAACCTGCCAAATTTCATGATTCTAGGTCAACGGGAATTACCCTATAGGTTTTCATACGATATACGGACAGACGGACAATCAGACAGACTCTACCAGGGACCCTTGGCTTAAACCTTAAAAACTTAACTATAAACATTGAAAGGACAATTTTCTACCAAAACTCCTAGAATGTGAGAGCAAAGAAACTTAGAAAATGTAGTGTGAGAGTCATGACTAAATCGAAACTATAAGTTCCACAACCTATGCGAATAGTTTCCGTACGACAATAATTATTTAATGATCAGTGGATAGATTTGAATTTACGATTCTTGGATTTTAGGCTTCTAGAGAGACTATGGAAGGCGGAAATTCGAAAAAAACTATGTTTTTTATGTAGGCTTCTATGATCTTACCTCCTTAGTTCCTCAAGTGCGCTGGCTTGCATAAGGATATAGTTTTTGGCTAAAAGCAGTGTTGCTATTTTGGACAGCTTCCTCACAGAAGGTGAATGGGCGTATGGTATAACACTCCGTAGCTCATCTAGGGCATCGTTCTGAAATTGATAAATAATAAGATAAGGCAGAGAAAGAGAGGCAGGAGGAATTAAAAAAAACCGGTCAAGTGCAACCTCGCTCATTTAGGTTTCCATATTAGATTGCTAAAAGCTGAATAACATGACCTGCGCACCTGATAGTAATGCTCGCAACATTACAGCGCGGCGGTGTCTTCGTGGTACTTAGTAAAGTCAATGTACAGGAGAAAGCGTAATAGTAGGCTTTTACAGTAAAGGTTAACTCTAATAAGTCTTCATAAATGCTTAAAGTACCGATGTGGACCTCATGTGATATCTTTTAATGCAGTTTTGTGTTACTTGGGTGATCATCATATTTTGGGTCTATGAAATATACCGCATCGCAATAAACCGTGAAAGAAAACTCCAAAAAATGTTCGTTTTGGTCACAGCTTATAAACGTACTTAATTTATAAATCGCTGTTTTCAGCCCTTGTTATTTGAATACAGTATAGACAAAATTACCATATAGATTTCTGTTTTTGAGGATTATTTATAGCCAATCATAATATATTCTTCCGTATATCAAGCACTTCAGCTTTATTAATTCTCATTAAGATTTATGGTAGATTAGATACTTACTAAATCATGCATTCTTCTTCGTTCCCGTGCGTTTATGTTCAGTCGGACATTTTTGCCTTGTCGCATTTTCTGTTTCGATTTTCCATCTCCGATTGGTCTGAAAAATAAAGGTACTTACTTATTTAACTTTTTTACATTCCGATATTATATTACTTAGGTAAAATACATGCATATTAGCTAGTGGAATAAACAGTGCGAATTAAATATATGGCACGAGGTAGTAGGTAAGTAATTTTCAAGATTTTTTATTTTATTCTATCACTATCTTAGTGCTTGACTGCGATCTCATATGATGGTAAGTGATGATACAGTCTGTAATAGAAGGGTGTAAAACCTGGAAAAGCTGTCAGTTTAATAAACCTATACACTAATCGATTTCTATAAGTCCTCGTCCTGGTATAGTAAAAGCTTGGTTTATCGATAATAGCTTTATTAAAAGGGTGGTAACGACCCTTGACCGAAACTTCCCACAAGATACAAATTGGATATTCTCAAGTAGACGCAGTCGGGAATGAAACTTCCATACACCAATTACAGGGAGGTCGTTAAGTGCTATATACTAGGTATGTACTAACTGTATTAGCGATTTCTAACCCCCGCGGAATTATTACAGGGGCTCCAGTGAAGGGAAGCGTAACAAGTGCTTCTCGTACTGAATGGAGTGCATTGAACAGGGTTGTACTATGCCGTATGTTTCATCTACTAACGATCACTAGGGTCATAGATAAGAATTTAGGGCAGCTATTCGACTTGTATTTTAGTGTTGTTAGGATGAGAGTAACATAATATACCAACATATAATTTATAAATCTGTATGATTATCGCTTCGAATACTTCTGTTTCTGTTGTTTTAATAAGTAGGTAGTCACCACCTAGGTAGTAACTTTCGTGGAGTAGGTAATATTTCTCCATTTCTTACTGGTGTTATTTTGTTTCGTTTTAAATATAAATAGTTTCGAGTTTTCTAATATTTTATTGTCGTCATCTTAACACTATTGTATTTCGGGACATTCCAAGGCACAGGAGGTCGTAGTTTAGAAACAGTAACTTAAAATTTAAGGTATTAAGTAAATCTTATTTTCATGTACATAATGGTATAGGTACATAAAGTTTCTTCTTGCGCATTTGACGCATGCGTAGACGAATGGTAAATAAAACATATGTTTTGGACGGTAGCAATACATATCTATATCTATACAAAGTATGAAAACTAACCTTTGACCATAGCTCGTCCCGGGTTCCGGC
This sequence comes from Maniola jurtina, assembly GCF_905333055.1. Lineage (NCBI taxonomy): Eukaryota > Metazoa > Arthropoda > Insecta > Lepidoptera > Nymphalidae > Maniola > Maniola jurtina. The sequence continues at coordinate 5,095,630 of NC_060029.1, forward strand.
TGGTTTTCATCTGTGGGATAGCAGTGTTGCGGAGGCGGAGGCTGGCCTCCTTGCATGTAGAAGCCGCCGAGGCCGACAGCACCCAGCGGCGTCCGTCTCCCCGGCACCGACTGCGGAGGAGAGTGCGACTCGCCCAGAGGCACTCCTTCCCAAGACCTCCGCCCCTCCATTATAAAAAAAAGCTAGCACATAACACTAAAAAGGTTCCGGTTTTATAAGATAAAAAAAAAGTTGTCTATGATAGTTTAAAAACACATAACACTGGCTGGAGTATTGACGGACGTTTGAATTTGGAACGGCGTTGACAGACTGTGAAGCTGTGCGGCGAGAAGTCGAGGCGGTCCGTGGATCGATCAGGGCACGCAGCTGGGGCGCGCACCCCTCTCATCTCCGGCATTGTTCGGGATGCGAATGTGATTTATATTGTCGTACCCATCGAATCGGTGCGTCTATTGTTCTGGGCATTATGGTCATGATGCTTGAACAATTAATATTCGATTTCATGCCTATATTATATAAAGCTGCGATAGCATAGTGGTTAGGACGTCTGCCTCCTCGGAACTCGGGGGTTCGATCCCGGGCACGCAGCTCTAACTTTTCAGAGTTATGTGCGTTTTAAGTAATTAAATATTACTTGATTTAACGGTGAAGGGAACTGGAAAACATCGTCAGGAAATCTGCATGTCTGAGATTTCTGTAAAGGTAGCGCATTTATTAGTTTAAGGAAGACAAAGGAAAACAAATCGGTTATCGGCATTCCAGAAGGAATCATGCATTATATCTTGTTTTGATATAATATATTTTGCAGTTTTGTAAGTGGGTTAAATGCATATGAGCCTCATAGTATTAAATCATTCAAACTGGATTTACGCTTTGTTGTTTCAGGGATTTCCACGCTGCGAATCAGCGCTACACGAAGGAAAGTTTGATAATGTTTTCAAAGATACAAATTCTAAAATTATCTAAGTGTGGAGCGTTGAGTGCTGTTATTGTTTACTAAAATTTATATAAGACTGAGTAGGTACCTACCTAAAATCATACAGTATACCTACTAAAACCACTGGGTACTTTTCCTTATAGTGAAGATACCTATTACATTATGTTTGCATTTATGAAATATTATATACCTAGATACCTTCTATTATTTTTAATTGACCTGCATAATGAACTTATTTTTCCGTTTAATGTTCGCGCTAATTGTTCAAATATAATAAAACTGCTGCACTTACATATATTTTGAAACTTTTAATCGGAGAAAGCTTTTTTATCGATATAAGGCCCAAAACAGTTTTTTTTAATTTTAGTCTGTCAGTCTGTATGTTCGCGCAACAGGCTGAAACTACCTACTGAATGGATTTGTTTTTCATATTTATACCTAAAATTCTGGGTTAACATTTAGTATAATTATTTATTTTTTATCCTGAAAAACAATAGGACACCTTCGGAGTAGGAGACGATAACCCTGCATAACTTGTCAACTCTGAAATTTATCAGGTTAGTTTTATCAATATTTGGCGAGGATCTGGAGATCTGGATCGAAGTAGAGGACGAACTCCTCAACGTACCCTTTTATCTAATCGATTTGATTAATTATTAATTAGAAACTCGTCTTAAAACTGTCGATTCGACTGCCGATAGATCTAGATTTTATTGATTCTATAAGAGTTTGCATACATTAAAGACGTTATCTGTTTTTTAATGATTTCATGGCTGGGGTTTGTTGACGAAATGAAAACAAAGAAATCCATTATTAATTAAACATTTAATTCATTAACATACAATTATTTACATCTTACTGGCAATCAGTTCATATTTCTTTTTCTCTTAAAACTACTTATATTATAATCTTTAGCCATTCTCTTTTTATTTTAATACCATTTTCTCCATTTTCTCAGATTATTTAAGTTTTTTGTCGATGGAAAACTAATTGAAGCAATCAGCAAATACCTATAGCTAAAGTAGAACCAAAATAGTGGCTAATTATGAAAAGAAATGCACACTAAATAATATGATGTATATTATAAAAACCAATTATTTTAATAGTAATCATGAATAGAATTCTATAAGACATGATTAAGACACACGTCAGTGGATAAAGCCAAGTTCTAATAAGAAAATCAGCAACGCACTGACACTGTGAATTTATTAATTTACGCCAAGCATGGCAAATTTTATTATTTATATATATTTTTTTGATTACAACAATCATATTGTTTGATACACTTCTATTATATTAGCATAATTACAACAATCAGCATTTCCATCAACAATTAGGTATTTCAGTAACAACTAACATAATATTAATGTTTTTCAACACATATAAATCAGCAATCATTTTCCATATTTAACATTTAATATTTGGTTCTTTGGTATTTTTAATAAATACACTAACTACACTATGTTAATAATAATGTAATTTCTCATAGCTTGGTAATGCGTATCATACACAGAAAGATAACATTCATTTCATTCTACAATGTCTTTTCACAGCCTATACCTAATGACTAGACTTGACTATAATGTACTTTGAAGTGTAGATAGGTACATAATATCAGTATTTCAGCTTAAAATCATACCAGGGCATAGTTTCATATATATAAGACAGTTTTTTATAACTTTTTTAGCTAAATAGGCATGCGTTTGACTATAATTACACCCAATTACAATGTGATGAATGAGGTGCTACGCGCCTGCCTAGAAGATGCCTATTCAGACTTCTACAGAAAAGATAGGTTCTAGTAAAATAAAACTGTCCGTTGATTTATTAGCTAGAAATCCACTGGATATAAATAGATATCTTTATACTGAAAATGACTTTGAAGTCTGAATAAGAATAGGGTCAAAGTTTTTTATGCACATTACATAATCGTAAACTTATAGCTTGACGTACGTAAATAAATTATTCATATTCATTGTAGTGATGTCAAAGAAGAATTTATAGTTTCGATAAAAGGTGAATATTGAATAATCCATTCATTGTGGCTGGCTTAAGATTGTAATAAGATTAAACCTAACCTTAAGAATAGTAATACTGTGCAAAAGTAGAAAAGATTTTTGTATAAAAATTTTGCTACACTTAATATTACCAAGAACAACTAAGTATTTCATCAGTAGCTTCGAAGTTCAAAACAATAAAATTAGGCCCGATAGCTTTAAGTACCTTTTGATCATTAGCCATTTACAGTAATTTCATATTTGAATAGTATGACAATATTTTAAACAGAATAATACTAATTATACAAGCACACTAGATTAAAGCTGGTAACATACTTATAACACGAGACCCGACTTGACGCGTGTTGAGTTTTTCATCATATTAATGTAGCATTTTCTATGACCAGAAAGCATATTAAAACATTCAAAACTAGATATGTGATGACGAGTATACGATACTACATTAAGTTCAGGGACAAAGTTAACTGAATTCCGCGAGCGGAAAAACGCACGCGCAGATTTTGCCTTCAGGAATCCCGCTGGGTTTATCCCTATACTTAAGATACCGTTCGTATTTTTACGCAATAATTACAACTTCTTAAATAAATAAATGCTTATGTAATGACCAGTTGTAATTATTTTGAACTTATTTTTTATGTAAGTATCAACACTTATATTATTTCTTTGAAATATATTTATAATATTAATTTTTTTGAATATGTTTCAATAATCTATAAAGATTTTAGGCACATTCATTACATGTTGTGCATTAAAGAACCATTTTAGGTAAGTATTTGATACGTATATAAAATTTATGCACATAACTTACAAATACAATTATTAATCTTTGGCACATTTAGATTTATACATATACACGGGCCCTTACTTATAAAGATCTCACTGCATATGGACGTCAAATATATCATGACGGAAATATAAGAATCTTGATTAGTGAGGGCCATACTCAGGTATCTTTTCTCAACGATGACTCCAAGATAAGATTATTGTCAAGATTTACGATAGATACTGCATGTGTACGTATTTTGAACATTCATTCTTTGTTATCTACTTAAACATATTATTTACACTTACATAGCATCTATAAAGTAGGTAGGTACATCATTAGTGCAAAGTTTAAATGACGGGCTTTTAAAGCTTATAAAATGCACCAACTTTTAATGATTTTATGCCACCCCTTTTTCCCTTTTACCCAGTGACTTTATAATAGTGACTATAAGCACATTTAAATTAAGTAAGACTTTAAATCCATAAGTACTAAATATGCATAAAACTATTATGTACCTACAGCTATAGAGCTGCTTCGTCCCTTTGTAGAAAATACTTCTAAAACCAACTACCAAGCACCCTCAAGGTAATCAGGTGTATCGAAATTACCTACTTTTGTCATATACCATCTTTTCTACCTATTGGAATTAAAAAGTTCTCATTATTACGTTATAGATGGCTATGGTAAACCACTCTATACAGGCAATAAGACATTGCCTATTATAAATCATTCAGTACTCTTATTTTTGAAAACCTACTTCTAAGTAGAGGCAGTCTTAAGAATGAGTCCTTGTACTACACTTTGCCTAAAATTTTACGCATGTCACCATATTGGTGACTAGCTACCCGCTACTTCATTCGCGTAATTTATAACCTATAGCACTCTGGGATAATGTAGCTAGGTATGTATCAGTGAAAGAATTTTTAAAATCGGATCATTAGTTCCAGAAATTCTCATATATCGAAAATTATAAACCGTACCTCTTTATAATATTAAATGTAGACTGGTGGTCCAAAACACTTAGTCTAGGAAGTTCTAAAGTACTTTGAACACTTAACAAGTGATGTTACATTAGTTTAGCACTGAATCTGCACGAATGCTCATTTTGAGCTAAAAGTTTTCATACCGCTTGTACAGTTACTTTCAGGTAAAAAGAACGCTGAAAGACAGCGAAGGTATTGTCTGCGCACAGGTACTGCTTTCTCACACTACGCAAGAAACAATAAAATTATAGCTCATAGCACATGAGTAAGGATTGGAATTTCTTCTCATGTGCTTATATCGCACCCCTATATACCAAAACTGTTTTAACTTAACAAACATTTTTTTTGAACACAGAAACACTGATCTTTTACGATCAAAGACGAAAATTCTAAAAAAGTTTTTGAATGAATTTTGAACATACTTAGTTACTATGGTTTTATTCCCGTAAAGATAATCAAGAAAAAGAGGTTTTCTCACAAGACGAGGTTTTTGAATTGAAACAGATTTGATCTAAGGATGCATATGACATAGTGTGCTAAATTCATACCATCAAATAGATGAATAAATCGCTAGCACAGGCCAGCGGTCTTTTTACCAGAAATGAACTATAAGCATTGAATTATTATAATAATACTTATTTTATTAACGCACTGTAAGTCACGTTTAGGTCACAGTTTAGTTGGTGGACAGTGGTGCGGGTGACAGGAATCGCGCCGGCACTGGCAGGCAGACAAGGCAAGCGGCGCCCGGGAGGCGTCAGCGCGCCCGGTGCGCCGGTTCCGCTTCCGGTCAGGGCGCGGCGGCCGCTAGGGCCGGGCGCGATGGCGCGGGCACGCGGGGGCAGGCCACCACTGACCCGCGGGTGCTGTGGGTGTTGTTGGCTGCACCACCTGGAAAAAGGAAAATTAACTCTGTATTTTCATTCGCGGGTAAATTGACACAATATTATAATAAATTCTTCACAATATATTGCAAATTAAACATCTGACTGATGCTAGAGGTAAGCGAGCGCTCTGTAGGCCACTCGAAGTCAATACCGCGTCGTAGGTGGGGCATTGAGCCGAGTTTTGTATACTATAACAATATGTGTTTCAAAAATACTAAATCACTAAAACTAAAAGATAAGGCAAATGGTTAATTGGCATTGGATTGCGGGAAGTTTTTGCTAGCGTACTGATTACACCCTGTATAATGGACCTACCGATCTATGGTCTCGAGTCAACTTACCTATAAGCGATCCCAGCATTTTGGTGACAGAGAACTTTCTCGTCCTCTGCGGGGTGCGGACCTCGGCCAGCAGGCGGTCGACGCAGCGGTAGAGGTCACCGGAGTTGTCCGCCACGCTCGCTTCGCTGAAGGACGCGCCGTGGGCCGCACTAATCGCTTGACCCTCTTTTGTTGGCACCTGTAACAAACAAAGAAATGCTTTATTATTTTTGTTACAATAAAACACGTTGTCAAATGACTAGTCTATTATTTAACACAGAGGTCAAACGGCTGGACGATCAAGGTGGCCTATTTGTATTCGTAGCGTGAAAAGCTGCAGTTTTAATAATGTATTTGTTTGTTGGCTTGTCATGTAATCACCCTGCCACGAGGTATTTTTTTGTATGCTCGAGGGTGCCAGAGGCTATTTTTAATCCGGGAAAATAAACTAAAGAGGGGATTTTTAAGAACCTATCCACGCGGACATAGTCGCGAGCATAACCTATTGAGGTAATAAAAATGAGTCGCAGAAATCATGGGTGAAAACATGAGAACTAAAATGTTATTACTGGAGATTATTATACTCTTGCTAAAAACTAAAACTACCTGACTTAAAAGTCACTAGGAATAGCACACCTTTTTCAGGTTAAAATTAATCATCAGTTGTCGTAAGGTCTTTGTCAAGCGCAAAGTTTTCAGAACAAAAAGTTCGATCTCTCCGACTGAGTGAGAGACGTTGACTCATTCTGTACAAACAGTCTACTTATAGCGCCAGACACGTATTGAAGCATTAATCTTAGTTTAGGTATACACGAGATTGTTTCGAGTGCACTATCTTATATTTTCTCTTCGATAGTTTACTAACAAACTCCGCTAGCGAGAGTTCATTTTATTTATGGAACACAAGATTAATGAATAATTTAAAGAACTTCATTCAAATAAATCAAAGAATTTTCAACTTCCCACGGGGTTTTTTTGAAAATTTTAACGAGCGGACGAAGTTGCTGCTTCATCTAGCCACAGCAGCTAGTAAATGCGAAAGTGTGTTGGTTTGTCCTTCAAACACAGAGTGTTCAAGAGTCGTAACGGAGCAACGTGATTTTTTGGATGGACATAATTAAAGCCTGACCTGGCTACTTTTTATCCCGGAAACTCAAAGAGTTCCCTCGTAATTTTTAAAAACTTAATCCACGCGGGCTAAAGTCGCGGGCATCAGCAATTATATTATTTAAGTAATATAAATATTTTTATTCCCATCAATTCTATCGAAACACCAAAAAGCTAAAACCAAATATGCAAATGGTTGTTTATATTTTCATTAAGCAATTACTCGAGACGTAGCGTATTGTAGACAAAAGCGTAGGTTGGAAGCCCGACTTGAAGTTCAGAATAACAGAAATAGCACGATCACATAAAGCCTGATGAATCGTTGTTCTACCCACTTCCTTGCAAGGGAACGTTTTATGTTTAGAAACTTTTATACTTAGTTATTTGTCTGTGCTGTTTCTACCCTAGCTTAGAACCAGCGTTAGTAGGTTATACGTGATGAATATTAAATTTAAGCTTAATGGGCCGCCTACATAACACATTATGCAAGAGATTTTCTTGCTACTTAGCTTAGATATATTTTACAAAGTCGTATGTAATCTCTAGAAGAGGAGGATTTATGGAAATGACTTTTCGCCGTGTTGTGATGTTTTAGCTAACAATATACTTTGATTGGATATATTATTTTTAATAAAATATTTTGAATAGATTTTGTACTCGTAAGTACTAAGACATACTTAAATAATGTACTCAGAGAAAATCGTTTTGGAGGTACGTAAGCAATACATTTTCCTTGCAATTCACAGAGTTCATTAACTTTCCTATTCTTAATTTGGATGTGCTTTGGACGCATTATAATTCATGGTAAGACGCACACCTACGTACTAAGACTAGGTAGGTGTAGGTGGGAAGCATTTCCCAGCGATAAAAAAAAAAGGTGGGAATAGGGATATAGGATGAGAGCAGAGAGGATAGCTTCATAGAGTGCCAATGTCAGAACGATGTATGACTAGGTATACAAGTAGATACAATGTAAGTATCTTTTTTTCTTTCTTCCTTCTGGGCTGGTTTCCGCACTTAAACGTTTCCGTCCGGTACAATGTATATACTTAATTATAATATACTTAATCTTTCCAAACTAAAAAGTATAAGTATTTTATCAAAAATTCCATGTCAAAATATTAAATAACATCTGTTATCTGAAAATTTTTATCGAAAACGAACCAAAGACTTCATTTTCTTATCTGAATTCTGAATTGCACGAGGATTGCTTTACGGATATTTTAAGGATGTAGGAAATAATCAGATTACTTAGTGAGTGTATGTACGTAGGATCTATAGATGTAATCCCACAGTAAATGTCAAACGGTTATGCAAGCAGCCCACGCGGTTACATAAACACTCGTTCAAGATCGTATTGGAAATTCAAGATTTTCAAACATTTCAACTATGATTTGTTTTGTGGTTTTGTATTTTTGTTTCAGGTTAATTTTAGCAATGGTGCGCGAATTAGGTTTAACCAGGAAATAACCTTAACAATGCTTTATGGCATCGTAAAGACGTAGCCATCTGCCATAAGTTTCGTATCCGCTAGACATAATGGTTTGACACACTGTGCAAACAGAGATATCTCGACCTTTCTCAACGAGGCATACCGCACTATGAGAAATTTGAGCCATTTTGTGATACTGTTTCACTCAAAAAATGCCCAGTTTGGAACGTGAGTAAAACTTCAGAGACTGAAATGCCTCAAACCGACGCGCACGAGGACAAGTCCCAAGAAAAAACACACAAACATACATAGTTTAAAAAGTTTATTACAAACCTGTCTCAGATGATCCAAGTCTGTTTTGTTTCCTAACAACGCAAGAGGCATGCCTGTGGATGCTGCAGTGGGTCCGTGAGCTGGGCTTCCATTTGAGGGTGTCCTTTTCAGCGTATTTAGGATTTCTTGGGCGTATTCGAAGCTACTCCTATCCGTCACTGAATATACAAGTAGGCACGCATCAGCCCATTGGATCTGAAACAAGGACATGACAATACTATATCGTTTTGAAATTTGAAGTTCTCTTTGATATTATAGATGGAAGGTCCATGGTTTGATACCCGGCAGAGTCAATTTAACAATTTCTAATTTGAACTGGCACTGACAGCGGTTAGTAAGTTCCTGTTAGCATCTGTATAGGCGTCTTTAGTATAAGGTAGTCAATAGTCATCTTATGATAGTTTTCACTTTTTGAGTAATCGAAGTTCAGGAGGATGTTTCAGGAGCTGGTGGAGGCTCCTAAATTACGGAAATGAAGAATCTTTTTTACAATATTTACACTTGTCAGGGGTCATTTTTTCGGAAAATGACATAATCTCAAACAGTTCATACATACATTATTTAAATAGCTCGCGAAACGTAACCACACCCTACAACCAAACAGCAAAGATATCATTTAGCAATTTAGGTTCCAGAACTATTTTATGTACAAACCGAGAGGTCTGGTTTTATTAAACTATTTCAGATAAGGAGTTTTTTATTCAATGAGGTATAACTGGTCAGGTGATGTTTGCTAGTTAGGCCTAGTCCCAGACCTAGATTAACTTAAAAGTGTTTAATTCGTTATTATGTATGTACAATGTACATAATATTATTACTATTATTAACCCCCGACCCAAAAAGAGGGGTGTTATAAGTTGACGTGTGTATCTGTGTATCTGTCTGTGGCATCGTTGCGCCTAAACTAATGAACCGATTTTAATTTAGTTTTTTTTTTGGTTTGAAAGGTGGCTTGATCGAGAGTATTCTTAGCTATAATCCAAGAAAATCGGTTCAGCCGTTTGAATCAGCTCTTTTCTAGTTACTGTAACCTTCACTTGTCGGGGGTGTTATAAATTTTTAATTTACACTTGTTATTTTCTGTGTTCTTATTATGTCAGCAGCTTAAAGGCAATAAAAGTTTATGATTTGATTTTATCTGAGACTGAGTATGGTTACCGTCAGGTGAGATAAATTGATATCGTAAATAAATTACTGTGCGTAATATGACGACGTGCGACATCAGTAAGGGTTGTATTGGATTATATTGCGCATATAAATCGAGATAGAGGTAAGTGCTATACGCGGGTGCCATTATATTTCATTTGAATAATAAAATTTGAGCTTTTACTGCTTTCAACGTAACATAAAGTATTTAGATGAATGAATCAATCGATATGACCTTACTCAACACAGTAAGAAAAGCTTAGTTTGGCTAGTTAATGAAATAAAACCCTGAAACTTTTTATTATATTATTATGTAGTTCAAATATTATCACACTAATATTATAAAGGCGAAAGTTTGTCTGTATGTGTGAATGTTTGTTACTCTTTCACGCTAAAACTACTGGACGGTATTGGCTGAAATTTGGAATGGAGATACAGCTGGACTATTTCTATAATTACACCTGTAATACCTGTATCAGCAAATTAATAAATTGATTGATTGATTGATTGATTATACCCTGGATTAACACATACTTTTTATACCGGAAAATGAAGGAGTTTCCACGGGATTTCTAAATAATCTATATCCATGCGAAGTCGCGGCAACAGCTAGTACTAAAATATTATAAAGAGGTAAAGTTTGGGTGTATGAAGTAATGTCTGGAACTAATGATTCGATTTTGGAGATTCTTTCTCTAATAGATAGCTAGGACATTATTCCCGAATACTACAGGCGCTATCATGTGGGTGAAGATAGGAAAAAGGTAAGTACCTAGTTGTAAAATAAACTTAGAGCTTTTACGGCTTTTGCCGTGACATGAAGTATTTAGAATTTAGATGAACCGATCGATATCATTTTAATCGACAGGATGATACAAAAGCTTACTTTGCCTAGCTAATGAAACAAAGTACTGAAACTTTTTTATGTAGTTCAATTAGTGTAACCGGAGTCCAGACCGTGTGCGGAAGTAGCTACAGTATCTGACATCCTGACGGGTTAACCCATATAGAAATAGATTCAAGTGCCGTATCTATGTGAGACGCACCTAGCCAAAAGTAGAGCATTTCTGACGTTAATTAATTATGCGTGTATTTTGAAGACTTATTTGGCACCACTGAAATTTGAGATGTTTTTCCAAATTTTGTTAATAGGATTTATAGTTAGAATAATGTCCCAGATATGCAACCATACCCGTATATAATACCCGTACATAATGTAATTACAAATTGTATAGGTGTTAGCATTATGTTGTATAGGTAGTTAGTTTATAATTATATATATATTTTGTAAAAATATTCTAAGTAGGTAAGTCCTATCTTGTAGAACAACAGAGTCTAGACATAAAGCATCAAAGCTATTAGTGTTAACTGTGAAGCCAGATCCTTTCAATACATCTACGCAACAATATATCTATTACTCTACGGCTACTTATGTTTAGCGCCCTTGAATGCGTGATTATGAAAATGTATTGATCACTACCTACGACGAATTGTCGCTGTGGCACATAATATGAATCTGTTATCATAACTATAACATGTGACCATGTGACATGTATTTGGTACACCGTACAAGTGTTAATTTAAAAATTTATAACACCCCCGACAAGTGAAGGTTACAGTAACTAGAAAAGAGCTGATAACTTTCAAACGGCTGAACCGATTTTCTTGGATTATAGCTAAGAACACTTTCGATTAAACGACCAAACAAAAAAAACTAAATTAAAATCGGTTCTTTAGTTTAGGAGCTACGATGCCACAGACAGATACACAGATACACACGTCAAACTTATAACATCCCTCTTTTTGGGTCGGGGGTTAAAAAGGGAGAGCGATTATCGGGATTTAAACAATAAGGACAGCAGCCGAAACCAAAATTCTGAAAGATGACTAGCTGTTATCTTTTGTAAGCTCATTCTATATTATTTGAAGTAATGTTTCATTTAAAAATTTACGAACGAATAATATTAAGTGAATTTTCACCGAGAAGGAAAGAAGGCCTAAACGAGGTCAGAGGTGCACTTTCAAACGTCTACGCACTTTAGCTGTAAAATTATTAATTTAACATAACACTATAAACAAGGTGACTCACGCAGAAGCGTGGTGCGAGCACGTGCGGGTCACTGGAACGACTTCACTCCTCATGCCAGTCGTATTATATTCACGGCTATTAACCCACTTGCCAGAACGTTAAATGGGTTCAGTCTCAGTTTAATCTACGATTTTGTTTATGGCATACAAAGTACAAACAACCATATTTTGACTCCTCCAAATGGTACCGATAACAGATAAATAGGTGAAAGTATTCGCGGTGAAAAATTGAGTTATCCACACATTTGTTTATGGCACAGTTACACGGAAGTTACAGTTTAGTGCAACTGTAAAACATTTGAAATAAAAACTCATGCTTGTTTGTTAATTTAGACTCGTATAACGACGTGACCTCGGAAAATTATTGTTGTTATTCTAAAAGAAAAGTCGTATAAATATCCTTAATCTTTACGTGATTTACTAACTGTATTATTGTTTAGGGGTGCCAAAGGCCGCCGGTTAGTGTTGTGAAGGTGAATATCACTGATTGAACGAGGTCATCGTACAAGATTAACCTACATCTTATGATTGAATTGTGTTCGATTTTTATTGCTGTTATAATCAATATTTGTTTCAGTTTTGGCTATAAATTTTACCTAAAAGGTCAAGTCGATGAGGTTTTAAACCATTAGATTTAATTAGATATTCGAGGGCGGATTGAATGATAAGTGACTTTTACACGAAATGTATGGTTGTTCTTTCATTTTCCTCTGCTAGTTTTAGTATTTCAGCTTTTAAATTTAATGCCAGTTAGTCTTTCGATCTAGTTTAACCTTGTATGTAGGTTGGACGGCCGCAACGGTTACTTTGTGATCGATATAATATTGTGGGAGTTAATAAATTTACCTGTTCTGCCGGAAACTTGTCAGCGTTGGAGCCAGATACGTCTATCACCTCCAGCTCCACTGGAGTGCCGTTTATTGGCACAGTTTGTCTGTATAGTAGATCTGTGGATTAAAATATTTCAATAAGCAAATTGTACCTCTAGCTGAGTAATAATATATCGATCGCTGGTTGCGATAGCAATTGATGTATATCAATTATTTTCATATTATTATCAATAATCATTAAATAAATAGTTAAATAGGTCTTACAAATTCATATTATTATTAATATGAATTGAAAATATTACAATAAAACTTAAAGCTAGCCTTATCTAATTACTATACAAATCATGCCCGTAATATGAATTCATGTAAATATGAATTTGTAAGACCTATTTAACCCGCATTTAAGCAAATAAAATAATTTGATTTGATTTGATTTGATTTGAATAGGATTCAATTTTTACTCACCTGTATTTGAATGGTATTCACCGATGTATCTTCTTGTAAGGTACCTGACGATGAGAGCTGCAACAAAATAAATCTTCATTAATATAAAAATTAATCATTGGATCGCAACACTCTGGAATATCACTTATCTTGGTACGATAAGATGTAATTAATTACTTTTATATAAAAAAAAACAATAATTTGATCGTACGCTAAACCTACTTGTTAAGTTGTTAATTATGCAAGATTTTCTTGACCACCTAAGGATGCTTACATCTTTCTTTACAAAAATTTTAAAGAGTAATATGTATTTTTCAAAGTCATCATGTATGTTTGTACCCAAATATTATTTTTATTTTATGGAACAAATATGTATACTCGTAGCTACGTGAGGTTTCTGTAGTCCCTAATAATAAAGTGGTAAATAATTGTGAATAGAGTCGCTATTTGTCCCACTTTTATAGGAAAGATAAAAATACCAAAACCTCAAAATAAACCTCTTGAAAGAAAATGTGTAATGGTCGCCAAAAATATCTCGCTAGATTGTGCCGACAAGGAAAACCACTAAAATCAACACCGACTTCATTTCAATAACCGATATAAGATTTTGAAGTGCAATTTATTAGATTGATGGGTTCAGTGGCAAGTTGAGATGCTGAAGGAAACACTTTGGATTACAGTTGTTACTTGTTAGTCTTACGGTTCACTATGGACGGGTATCACGGGCATGCTTGTAGTTTACGTAATATAAATTTTCTGGGTCATCATGTTACAGCATTTTTCGTATGACTAATCTTCTAGGATTTTCACGTACCAAATTCCATTTCATGTTTCAAAATAATTTTTATATTTAAATGGTAGTAGCTATGGTTGTCTATCGTTATGTTTGATTAAAAACGATAGTAACCTATTGGTTAAGATGTCCGTCCGCCTTCCAGTCGGAGCTAATTAAATATCACTAAGAGGAAATATGACCTCCGCGGAGGTCCGATTTCTCTAACTTTACGGAGATACTTACATCACTTGCTTAAAACATGTGATATTCAATGATTGAATCAATTTAATTTTATTAAAACAATGAATTTTAAAACTAAAAACCTTAAAAAATATAATATAATATAATAACTAAAATATATTATTAAAAGGAATCCCTTTTAATTAGATGTTAATATTAAATTGCAGTAAAGGAAAATATCGTGAAGAAACTTGCACGTCTCAGAGTTTTCCATAATGTTCTCAAAGGTGTGTGAAGTCCATATCTATGGTGAACTCTGCCAATTCTCACTTGGTCAGCGTGGTATACTATGGGCTAGTCGGAGAGGAGACCCGTGTGCAATAGTGAGCTGGCGATGGATTACGCGTGATGACCCGGCTGAGTTTGTTGTGGGCTCTTCTCAGACTTGGGCGCGTTTGTAACCATCGTAGCTTTAGTTTTAAGTAACGTAATTAATTATCACCACTATATCGTACAAATTTAACAATTTCGACCATCAAAAAGAGTAGAATTATTGTACCTACTTTGAATAAATGATTTTGACTTTGACTTTGATAATGAATTTTGAGTGAAACGGGCCTAAAATTTATAATTATAATACATAGCTACAAACAGGCGGACGTTTTGAAAGCTCTTGGCTCAGAATACCAAAACTATAGGACTTTGTTTGCGGTGACATCGATCGACAGTTACAAGAAAGCTTTGTCCTTAAAATATTGCTTGAAATTGTATTTACTCGGATACCTTTATTATAATGTAGTCTTATAAGTAATAAAGCCGGCATATTAACAAATTTAACGGCCCTCTTCTCCATAAAAGAATTTGTTTGTGACATCTCTAAATATAAAAATTCTTTTCGTACAAATTGTTTGCGGAATATTATGTTATGAAAGTTTGCTCAGAAAATACATAAAATTAGCACTCTTTTAGCTCGGCTCGACTTCCTCAAACATAAGTACTTGTGTATGAAAAGTTAGTGGAATAAAAAACCCGGAATGTACCTACTGCTTATTTGTCGCTTTAACTTTATTTAATTACTTGCACCCACGACTTTATCCGTTTCATGTGATGTGTTATGCATTACATAAACGTTCCTCGTGGAAATATGATGTTGGGAATCACTTAAAAGTTTAGGAGCTTTATGCAAATACAGTAAATATTTCAAACACGGACTGATACTTTGTTTTTAACCCCCGACCCAAAAAGAGGGGTGTTATAAATTTGACGTGTGTATCTGTGTATCTGTCTGTGGCATCGTAGCTCCTAAACGACTGGACCGATTTTAATTTAAGTAGTTTTTTTCGTTTGAAAGGTGGCTTGATCGAGAGTGTTCTTAGCTATAATCGAAGAAAATCTGTTCAGCCGTTTGAAAGTTATCAGCTTTTTTCTAGTTTTCTTATAGAGGTTTTTGTGTCGGGGGTTTTTTAAATTTTAAGTTATATACTAGGATTTGTATAATAAGATTTGATTTTTACTATAAAACTACTTAATATTTTTATTGTAATAGTTATTTCCGGAAGTTATGATTGCACGGAGTAAAATCTGGGAGTGATGTTACCGCACTTTGGACTTGGATGGTCGTAAAATAATGTTTACGGACAGGTGTAGGATGATAATATTATTATATTGTGGCAAAAAAACCGCGGAAGCTGAAATTTTTCATAATATTATGTTCGTTTTCATAATAAACGTCAGTAGAAGCTATTAAACACGCACGTGTAGGTACGCAAATAAAGTCGGAAATTGTTTTGTTCGTCACTTATTCAATTATTGCCTTTTCTCTAGAGAGAGAAATTAGTTTAGAAATAATACTATGTACCTACCTATAATAGTTCAGTATTAATACATCATCATCATAGTGATTAACCCACCGCCGACTCACTACCGAGTATGTCTCCTCTCAGAATGAGAAGGGTCATAGTCCACCACGCTGGCCAAGTGACGATTGGCAAACTTCACACACCTTTGAGAACATTATGAAGAACTCTCAGGCATGAACTTTCCTCACGATGTAAGACCAAGTCAAAAAAAAATTAAATAACTACCTACCTACTTTATGTTTTTTATATTTAGGTAGATACGTATTAAGTTTTAATAGAAAGTTTCTATTTAGAATTTCATATAGAATATTTTCTAGCGTTTTTGCAATATTTTCGCTCGATACAGTAAAGATAGGCCATTGGCTTATTTTCGTATTTTTATAAACCCGTATAAAATATAATATGATACGATAATGTTCTACATTAATGAGGTCACATCAACACCTTTGTCCATTAAGATGTTGTTGAATCATTTATTGAGGTGGGAAACATTTTAGATTTCGACTCGATGAGAAATTTGCACAGTTTCAAATTTCTGTAATGCGATGAAAGTAAAAGTGGACCGAAAATATTTTTAAAAACTATGAACCATTTAAACATAATATGATGGACGCTGAAAGGCATTTGGGTCATACGATGTTATCTATGAACACACGAGATATTTCAAAAGTTATGATTGTTAATGTATTTTATGTATACAGACACTATAGCTTCTAAATTCTGTTTTTGACGAGTGCTAAAAATAAGTTACCTAGCAGATGTTTTAAATATTGTATTAGAAGTTAAAACTAAAAGCAAAGTAATGATTGTGATTTGTTTAGAGTAACTCACATTAATATCGCATAACTTTTGTTGATGGATTTATTTTAATACATTAGTGAGGGAAATATTAATATCAATCAAATTTATATCGGTTCGGGAATGTTGACTCGCGAACAAGATAAAGATGAAAACTAAAACCCGAAACATTCCTAAATATTAGAGTAAAATTGTTTTTCTGTCGCTTGGTTAATTTTGTTGTACATTTATATTCATGAGCTCAGAATTTTCTCCTCTTTTATTTGACATCATACTCGATACCATAGCAAAAAAAGTTTTTTTGGAGACCCCCTTTTTTTGACGTAACGTACGTTAGGTCAATTTTTTCGTATAAAATATAGCCTATGTCACCCGGACCTTTACAACGAATCAATTGACACCTCATTCATCAAAATCGGCCCAGTAGTTTGTCTAAACTACTGGGCCGATTTTTTCGATTTGGGTCTACGGTGGAATACACAGAATCTGGATACAAACAGACATACATAAGTACATACATACATAGACTGCTAAAATCATTACCCTTCCTTTGCCGCAGTTGGGTAAAAATAAATAGAGTATCGGTTTTGCTCACCGGACTTGCCAACGCGGGAGCTGCCAATGACGGCGATGCGCACGCGCGGAGGGCTCGCGCGTTCGTCCCTCATGGCTGGGTTCAGGTCTGCTGTAACAAACACAAAGTAAAGGTAGAATCTCGTCTCTTCTAGTGCCATCTCCTACCGGAGGTTGGCATTGATTAACGTTAGCTGGATTTTGTTCTCCGCTGGCCTAAACAGTGACCTTGTACTCATGTTGAACCACTGGCGAAGATTCTTAAGCCAGGATATTCGTCTACGTACAGGTCTACGTTCGCCTTTTATCTTGTCCTGTATTATAAGCTGTAGCAGGTCACATTTCGAGTTGCGCATTATATGGCCCAGATATTCGAGCTGAGTCCTTTGCACGCATTTGAGTACCTAACTCAGTAAAGGTAGAATATTATATAATAATACCTAGTAGATGATGACTTGAAACTCGTGGATATAGGTTATTTAAAAATCTCGCGGGAACTCTTTGATTTTCTGGAATAAAAAGTAGCCTATTTGCATTAATTCAGGGTATAAGGGTAAGTACCTATCTCCATTCTAATTTCCAGCCCAATCGGTTCAGTCATTGTGTTGTGAAGGAATGACCAACATGCAAACGTTCACATTAATGATAGGTATTACTTAGTAGGATAGGCTGTAATTGATCAATAATTAAAAAGTATAACACAGCACGATGGGATGCAGTAAATAGAATTTTATAAAAGTTGAAGACAAAAGGCCAAATTATCATGAGCGAAGCGGGCGCTATTTAATATACACTGGAAGGCTTGGGTCATTATTATTTCGTTATATATTATATGTAATACTAATCTATAAGAGTCAGATCTTATAGATAAGTATTAACTATTTGTAAGAAATAAAATTATATTTGTAGACGCGTAGGCATAGAGTTCTACTTATTCATCTCAATTTCTATTTTCTTAATGTATTTTTGTAACTCGCAGTCATTGTTTAATATTAGTTTTGCCCTTTCTGACAACCAATTATTTTAAGAAAACATACGGCCGTAAAACCACAAAATTTCGTTTGATTGTCTTGAACCTCTTCCAAGTACTAAATCTAAAAGCAGCGGGATAAACTAAATGTTCTTAGTTCCATTCATTAGGTAGATAGTTCTCACTCTTCGATGACGTGACGTCTACCCACTTGCGTGCACACTGCATACGAGTCGTACAAAAAAATACGTCAAAATACCGTTATGAATTTATGACTGTACACAGGAATTTTTGAAAATACACTTCATATTACTCTACTGAGGTCTACTTTATAGGGAGAACGGCATACATTAGATACGTATCTCAAGTTACTATGGACAGTAGGTAAGTAACTACGCGGTTTAACACTTTGAACTTCTGGACATTTATGTCAGACAGTTTCTTCCTTTAAAACATATAAATACAGATTACTTTAACGGTACAGTAGTATTTAAATCCGTAGTACCTAGTATCTACCTATGTAACTATGTATTTAGAAAAGAATTGCAGTAAAAGATGTAAATAAATCTAATTCAAGACTGCGAAAAAGAGATATTTTTGTAACAACTCCACTAAATGTAAACGCATTCTTATTTTCAGCTGTACCTAGGTTTTCAGTTCAGTAAATCTAAAACACTATCGATTTCAAATATCTAATAGATACTAAAGAAAGGATAAAGCGAAACGTGATTTAGATCAGCTTATGCAAATGCCGTTGATTTTTTAGAAAAATCTTTACAAATCTTAGTTAGGTAGTAGATACCTACTGACAGGGGATTGGTGGATACAGCCTAGAAGTAGCACGCTAGCGTAGAAAATACCTATTCATTGTATGGAATATGGATCTAGTTTTCAAGAAGCAATAGAGTTAGTTGCTTTTTGTGAATGAAAACATGATTTGTTGACGTCGTGCGTCGATATCGTCGCGCTTTCTGTGGGTCCAAGCTTTTTATTCACAAAAATCTCACTAACATCGCAATGGGGTTTGGTGGATATTAATAGCATGGCGGTGCTTTACGTCAGCACTTGTCTCCCAAACGGTTGAATAACCGTAGACGAGTTTGCAAGTGACATCGTAAACAATGACGTAGGTAATGAAATCTAAAGCGTAAGTAAATAGAATATTATTCCATATTTATCTGAGATTTATCCTTAACGAATTGTGCAAGCAAGCACGTAATTTTCATAAGAATATTACGTATACCATCAGTTGTGTATGTCGATTAAATATAAGGTCTGTTATTGGGTTAGGACCTATAATGATTGTGTTTAGATACCACACCCGTCCCAGGCGGGCCCGAATTTTGGGGCAAAGTGTCAAGCGCCTAATTCCTTTTCATTCCTCTGTCGGGACTTTCGACAGAAGATACTTTTTGCCCGTAAAGTCCAAGAATTTCCTCGGTTTTTGAAAAACCTAAGTCCACGCGAGAAAGCGGCGACAGTCTTTTTGGAAGACGATTTGGAGCATTCCGGGCACGTCCCTCTAACATTTTGAAGTTATGTGCATTTGAAAAATGTATCACAATTCTTTAATGGTGAAGGAAAACAACGTGAGGAAACCTCCATGCCTGAGAGTTCTCCATAATGTTCTCAAAAGTGTTCGAATTCTACCCATCCGCATTTGGCCAGCACGGCGGACTATGGCCAAAACCCTTCTCATTCTGAGAGGAGATCCGTCTCAGTAGTGGACCGGTGATGGGTTGATCATAATGATGATGATGATATCAAAGGGAACGAAGTCGCGGGTATCATCTACTAAATTATATTTTAAGCTTTTTTTATTCGAATAAATCAAATTCCTTTCGCTCACTCGATTATTGTTGGCACGCGAGTGGCATGCGAGCAATGCACGACGACACGGACGTTGCAATAATTGAAAGTCGATGTAGGTAGGTACTAATACCTACTTAATTTCAGTTGTAAGTCTGGTTATGGTTTTTACGTGATTTTTATTGACAGGCACTTGACGGGTTTTATCACTAAAACTTTTGAAAGACGAAATAAATTTTTCATTGAATTTATATTTTTAACTTTGATCGAGGAAGAGTAGGTAGAGCCAGTGGCAAAACGTGTGGCAACTTTTTTTTCAATCGTGTAAAATCTTCTTTTGTGTAAAAAAAGGAAAAGATCCATATCCTACTTATATTATATTTCAAAACGGAAGTATCTGTTACCTTTTCACAGCCCAACTGTTCAACCAACTTGGCGAAAGGTACAGTAGCAGTATTAGGGCAGTAGTTTGCATTCTTTATAGGCTACTCTTTAGGAAGCCAGATAATAATCAGAGTTTCCACGGGATTTTCAAAGGCCCATCTGTTTATCCGATTTTGACGAATTGAAATTTGATTCCAACGGGACTTTAAAAAATCTGTATTCACACAGACGAGGTCACGAGCGTCATCTAAAAAAATTATACCTACATCATATTATAGTATCTAATTGAGATGATACAATCCGAAACGTAGAACGCAATACGAAACTACGATGTCCGTCCCGTAGATAACATATTTAATACCTATTGCAATAAATTTTCTGGTTTATTATTGTAGACATTTCATTTAAAACCCGGGGAACTTGATCGACTGAACTGCCGTGTGCCTCCGCCGGCAGTAAGGCTGCCTTTCCACCAGAGATGTACTACGTTGCTAAGCTACGGATAGGTGTCAAACCCACCAATAGGATCGCTTGATTTTTATAGCATAGCTTAGCTAAGCTCTGGTGGAATGGGGTTCGTCGAAGCTAAGTTTTTACCCGACTGCGCAAAGCAGAGGAGTGGTTATTTATACATACTAGTTGAACCAAGCGATTCGAGCTAAGGACTCGAGCTAAGGATAAGAACTAGTTGTAGCTATGGGAAGTATTTTTTTAAATTTATAATCTTGCGCTTGGCTGCAATCATATCTGATGGCAAGTGATGATGCCTTCTAAGATGAAGATGCCTATTCACTCTTGACTTGATGGTGCCCATATCAAAATGGAGGGAAAAACTAATGCAGCACAGCCAATGAATGACTAAGTATAAGTACTTTAGCTCGCAATGTGCATCGTCATCGCACAAATCCCTCGGCGAAACGCGTAGATCTTCATAACATATCATACCCGCTCTGGTACAGTAGCTTTGTTGTAAATACTTAGTCACATAGTTTCGCAGCTTCCCTTTAATCTCGCTCACGACTAATCTACATCGCACATCTCTGGTGGATAGGCAGCCTTACCGTCGCGACGATGTCAAGCTTTTATTTATGGTCGGCGCCAACGAATAAAATTATATCCACTCTTGTAAAAAAACGCCGGATGCTGCCAAGCTTTTGCTTTTGACGCAGCAGCAGAAAGTTAAATGCTTGGCTAAATGTGCAAGAAAGGTGCAAATCGATATGCAAAAACTTTTAGAATGTTTCATTTTTTTGTTTTTGTTATTGCGTGACTCTTTGATAGAAATTTTTGTTTTGAATAGCTTTGCCAAGAGGCTAACGGCCAAATATTGAAACGTATGTACGCAATATATAATAATTATTAATGTTACATTATAATATTAGCTGTAGGGACGTAAATAAATTAAGAGCCTTCCAAAACTCGTTAAAATTAAGTGACTGTTTTTGGATACATTTTGGTGTAGGTATGTATGGGCAAAATGACAAAAATCTGTGAAATATTTGAAAGGAGTGCATTTAAATAACGGAAGTTCATCTATTAATTATTTTTCAATAATGTAGTATGAACTTGTATGAAGTGAAAAAAAAAAACTTGGGTTAGTAGCACTTTATGCAAATGGAGTCTGATTCCTATTTGATTTATTTACCAGTCAAATTAAATGAAATTTAGCAGACACATTCTATAAATTAAAAGCTGTATCTATGGTTTTGTTCAATTTCCATAAAAAAAAGTTTCAAAAAAATGCTCAAAGATTTATTTTTCAATTCAATATGGAGAGCATTTCAGCACTGAGCGACATTTCAGTGATGGGCTGTAGCTGTAAGTCGCCAAAAGTCGGACTCCTTTTCAAATAAATCTACCCAAATAATGAATAACCATTCAGCAATCATTATTATTTAGTCAGCTAATAATGTTGAACGTGTACAGGATACGTTCGTTTCACTGCCAAAAGCCAGAACGTCTTTCAAAACTACGTAGTTGATTATCAAGTAAATAGCTCAAAGTCTTTTACATAATGAATCATAATGATAGCTCCTGTAACAGGCACGTGGATTGAAGGACCACCCGTAGAGATGTTTATGCTTGTAACAGGTCTACATTGCTTCCAGACAACTTATAGGTGAAGGTTACCCAGTAGGTGCTATTTTCTAACATATCTTATTGCTCACACAACACACAATA
Source organism: Maniola jurtina (assembly GCF_905333055.1). NCBI lineage: Eukaryota > Metazoa > Arthropoda > Insecta > Lepidoptera > Nymphalidae > Maniola > Maniola jurtina. The sequence continues at coordinate 5,118,450 of NC_060029.1, forward strand.
TACACACAATAAATAAATAAATAAATAAATATAGCTATTAGAAAAAATGAATTTATCTATAAATTTTTTATGTAGCAGTACCTTAGAGCAAGAGGAGCTTTCAATTAGGTAAATACATATAAACAACAATACAACAACTACTTACCTAATTATTTATTTTTTACAATATCTCTCGTTATTCTCTTGTATTTCGGTTTACAAATAAAGTGCAAAAAAATTGTAATTTTATTTTAAGCTTTGTTCAAAGCTTAAAATAAAATTAACCACTGTTGGAAAATCAGGTACCATGGTTGCTCCAAATATCTAATACATAGGTTTCACGTTCCATCTAATAATAATTTCAATAAAAGAGCGTATCAACTATCAACATTACTTTATTGCTTTTAGAAATTTTGGTGAAAATTTTGAGAAAATATTATATCAAACTTGCGATGCAAAAGGTTAAACGTAGGCGTAGATTTTTTTTATTAAAGGGCGGTTTGTACTTAACAATTATGTTCCTCACGGTTAGATGAGTCGAGGCGTGGGACGTGAGTAGATCTCTCGCATCGAAATATAAATTCACATTTCAAACATTGAACTTGAAAATATGTACGTGGTTTGTAATTGTAACGTGTTTCTATTTAATTACATGTAGTAAATGATATTTATATAATTAAATATAATGTAAAAAAATAATATATACTTAGGTACATAGTACCTAGGCTTCTTAGGCGTCTAATAAAATGAAGTCTTAAAACTAATGCATTTGGGTTACACACAAAGCTATCTCTTCTACTCTCGTCCGTTTAGTATATTCTGTCTTACTCATCAGTGGGAACGGATTTTAAACGCCATATACCTGCCTAATAATGAACGTTACATAATCAATGATATTAATTACCTATTTATGATCATTGTGTGTCATTTTGTACGCATCCCATCAATGTTTTTTTTAAATTTTAACCATAGTTCGTATATGGTTTGGACACTAAAACCTTTGTTAGATATACATAAAATAAGGCGGTTTGAGGTTTTGAAAAAGTCCCGTGGAAACTTTAATTTTCCGAGATTTGTGTCTTAGAAACTGGCGTATTCTAAAGTGTTCTATTATATCTGACTTAGCTGACCCTCACTTCTTCAAAATCAGTAAAAAGCTAACAGAGAGTCCGACTGACACTACGACATTAGTATGGATTTATTAGTCCGTGTCTAACTGCCCGCAATTGTGTATACAGTTATTAAATAGCTTGCCTGCCCATACCACTTTGTTTTCAGGTACAGGAGATATTTTAACTGATTTGGAATATCAAGATATGTAGTTTGAATCATTTTCGAATCGACCGTACATAGGAAATCGAGTGGTATTACTTAGCTATTGTTTGTTTAAGCCCCTTACCAGCAGAGCATCATTTGTAATCTGATTCTCTTTACAAATCTAAAAATAGATCTTTACAAATTACATTATCAACAAGCGATTTCCAATCAACTGAACATGAAACAAATTTTATATTGTCTCCGAGTTATACAATAACAATGTTAAGTCCTTGTTTACATGTTATTGATTTTGCCTAAAGACCTCAATTGGTTTGCTGTGTCACGAAGGTTTTGGCCTTCAAATAAAGGCGCCTATTCCCACAGACTCAAGTGTACAAGCCGAACTCAAGGTTCAGGAGCCAAGTTTCGGAGATTCCTTTGACATTGATAGAAAGAGGCCTTGATGGGCACTTCCTTGTTTACATTATTAAATGGTACTTTAAATAAATCAATAATAGCTAGTAGGTAAGATTAATTGATTAGATAATTAATACGCTCAAGACCGTATTATATCACAAGTCACAACGAACAAAATAATAGTCTTATAATGTGTGTTACCTACTTATTACTCGATTGCCACAGACCAGAAATAGGATATTAAGATTTATTATTACATAATTTTAGTTAGATAAGTGGTATTTTTTACTATACAACATCCGGTGTCCCAAAACTGGATTTCATCTTTCGCGGTGTCGTTAGCCGGGTTTATATAAAAGATCAAAGACTTTGTTGCTCTTGCGGATACTTTCAGTCAGAGATATATCGTTCAAAGATCACAATGAAAGTAATAAACCTACTGAACGAGATTTGAAGAACACCTAAGGAGGAAACGGTAAATATTTGTTTTACGTAAGTATACCACACTTGGTAAGCCATAAACTGGTTGCTAAAATAATAAACTTTTTTTTACTACAATACAACTTCAACCAGCACAAGTGTAAATTAAAAATTTATAACACCCCCGACGATCCAAAGTATCTGAGTTTTCCAAAACATCATTTTCAAATAAATAATTATGTATTTAGGCAACGTCCACCTTGACAGCTTGACATTTGTCAATTGACATAATATTATGAACCTAACGGTTATCTAACCTTCTTTTCTACAAGAAAACTAGAAAAGAGCTGATAACTCTTAAACGGCTGAACCAATTTTTTTAGATTATAGCTAAGAACACTCTCGATCAAGCCACCTTTCAAACAAAAAAAACTAAATTAAAATCGGTTCATTCGTTTAGGCGCTACGATGCCACAGACAGATACACAGATACACAGATACACAGATACACACGTCAAACTTATAACACCCCTCTTTTTGGGTCGGGGGTTAAAAACAGTTATGAACACATATTTTTCGTAAAAATAAAAATGTTTGTGCAATTTTACTATAAAAATGTTCAAAACATTTTAATGGGGGGTGTCTGACTAATGAGGACAATCTCACATTTTGGTACATTTTTCGCGACACATTCTTTAGATAATGATAATATATTTGATGAGTAAAATATTTATACATCAGACAAAAAACTTTAATTAATATGTCCACCAATACATATATAAGTATACATAATTATATATAGAACGGGTAAAACTCAGGTTATTTGTCCGAGTATCGTGTATTGGTTTGAAACTATTCGGGCACCGCGCCGGTCCGGACCGCGGGTGATCGATTCTTGAATCGCTGAATTATTATCTATGAATGAATAAATTTAAAAGTTTAACTTGTGCACATTTTGCATGATAGAATGCACTTTATAGGATTATGAATTTCGCATTTGAACCCAACTATAATAAACTGCCGACCCCTGCTTTAAGAGGTAATAATATAGGAATTTGAAAATGTAGTCCACGCGGATGAATCGCAGACATAAATAATTAATATCGAATATGTATTTAAAAAGCCTTCAGTGATTAGTTTTTAGCCTGAGGAAGATGGTGCAAAAGATTTACCTACCTATTTCAAGTATTTTGAAATTATTTGTTTCGTTAGCGACATTCTTGGCGGGCATTTACATGTGTGATATGAAAATAAATAATGTCAATAATCATCAATATCATATCATTCAATGCTTATTGACGCTAATTATTTTCATCCAAATGCATCGTTGTGTTGGATTAGCAGGCATGTTGATTGTGGACCGATTTATATTTAGTCCACGAGGTGAACGCCTTCTGGAACTTGGAGCCACAGTTCGGCCATTATCTACTAGCCAACTATTTATGAGTCTCATTTGACATGGCCATTTATCTTTTGTCAAAATAATATTTTCCGAATATTGTCTCGTTGTCAAATTACGGAGGAATGTCGATTTTTATTCGACAAGCATCTGTAAAATATCAATAATCCTTTGTAAAATATGAGGTCTATGTAAACTATCTTTGTATAAATATTTCAAACTACCACACGTAAACTGATACAGCTATTACTGAATGTCTAATTGATCTTGTATTTATTTATCTAAGTTCTAACTGTATCGTAGTCTTCATCGTCGTCATCAATCGATAGGCGTCTAGGGACTTCCACATGTTATGGTCTTATACCGCTAATCCAGTGGCTCCCTGGTGTACTCGTTTGGTGTAGTTTATCCATCTAGTAGAAGGTCTACAAATGCTCCGCTTGATAGTCCATTCCAGTATCTTGCGACCCTACCGTCTATCGGTTCATCGAACTATGTGGTCTGCTTATTGCCACTTCAGCTTCGCAACCCGTTGAGCTATATCGGTTACTTTGGTTCTTCTACGGATCTCCTCATTTCTGACTTGATCACGTAGTGAAGATCCGAGCATAGCTGTCTTTATCTCTCGCTGAGTAACTCTGAGTTTTCTTAAGAGGTTATGCGCCGAATCCAACTCGACTGGGCAGCGTTTGTGAATCTTTGAGATATCTTCTCGTCCAAAACTCCTTATTACCTTAAGACTGAAGTCTATGAACATTGCATGTTGCCAGTGTTATAGATCCGAGACATGATCTCACATGAATATTCCTATGTACTTAATTATTTGTAAGCTACTGAGGTCCTTGCTCTGTCCGGTGTTAATTTTTTTTTTTCTCTATTGAATGATTGACGTAGTTTGTTTAGACAGTTAAAAAATCAGAGTTTAAATCTGTTACTACACAGTGTTATCTGCGTTACGAGTACATTCATTCATCGCTTACGAAACTTTTAAACAGAACAGAATAGTTGAAGGTCCTTTATCAAATTATTCCATTCCTAAAATATTTTTACTTCTGGCATTTAGAGGTTTGTATACATAATTCATCAAGGCATTCATTCATTTCTCGTTGCTTACACCGACTAATTATATACTATGATCCATCAGTTGCAACATTTCAAAATATTCCGTTATCGGAATATTTTTTTAAGAAAACCCTTCAGTAACTGTGAAGGGCTCGTGAACTTGAGTGAATATTTGTATGATTGAGATGAAAACGAAATAGGTGAACTTGAATAGATTGTGGAAATTTTTACATCAAAGGGGAGGGGGGTTTGTTACCAGACTTTGTAGTAAACTTGACCTAGTTGTTAGCCCAACAATAAGATCCAACGCAGTCATGAAAATTGCACAATGTTTTGGCTGACTCATATGAGGTTAAGCGTGTAAAATTAGGCTAATGAGAATTTTCAAACGGAACACTGTGTCTACATCAGTTCAGTTGTCCTTAGCCTGTATGAAACTAATTGACAGCGTAACAAAAACGAAAATTTACTCGGTAGCAAACAGAGGGTTGGACTTCACACTGGTATATTGTGAGGTGACGGCAATACTTTCAAATTATTCTTGGCGTGCTTTAAACAAACGTATTTTAGTTATTATTTGAATATTAAGCGATCAAGCTCTTATAATCTCTCTATTCGAAAATATAGTAGATAGAATGGAGAGCCTCAATCGCTCAAAGGTCAAAGGAACGGACTAAAATCCAAAAGCTCGGCGGCGCGGCGCGGTCGGTTCAAATTCAACCCGATGCACTGTTGTCGTACCAATTCCTAGCACTAGGAAAGAGAAATATTAGTGATAGAAATCCAGTGAGCTTCGTTTGTATGAAGAGCACTGGGGAGCGCGCTAGGGAAACTTCTCTTCAGAATTCTATATTCATATTGTATAGAAAACATACTACTGCACGTATTTTCTATAGCAATAAACCCAGCAATTCAAATTAAATCTAGAATAGGTTTATATAATCGCTAAATCTGCGGGTTATTTATTATTTTAAACACACATACATCAATTCACCTGAAATTTAACCACATTGTATAGTAGAATCAGATGTAAATAAACTAAAATCTTGAACACGAAATAAACTGCCAACACGTTTCCCGCTCAGCGCCCGACGTCCGGTCACATGGCAGGGAATTATCAATTTCGCTTGTCATGAATAATATTCTGGTTTGTAAATTACACAAAACATTGTGTGGGATTACGTAAATTTTGCGTTAGGTAAAATTGGCCGCTATTCCAGGTATATTTATTTATTTAACTTAAAAAAATAAATTGTTACAAAAAGTACATATTATACCTAGCAGTATCTACTTACTATGTACTTACTATACATCTATGGTAAAGTGCGTTTTAAAATCAAAATGATACGGCATCTCAGTACCGTACTCATTTACAGAGTTAGAATTAAGTAATTAATAATAATTAATTATTGTTGTAAAATCACAATTAATTGTACATATTTATTGTAATAATTATTTTTAAATACTTATTATATCATAGAAACGAGGCCATGTAGAGCCAACTTAACTGAAATAGTAAATTAAATATTATATTTATAAATATGTACCTAATAATTTCAGTTCTGTGATTATTATAAATGATAAAACAATAAGTAACTGCCGATGAATAATAACGATAGATAATATTAATTTTCTTTCTGAAATTAAATCTGATATTTAATTGGATTTGATAATACCTACAATATGAAATTGAATACGATTGAAATTGTATCGGTAATGAAACTAGTAAGTAATTAAAAGTTAATAGCCCGTTGATAAAATCTCGGCTGTCGGAAATGTAATACATTTATCTAATAACTATGAGTGAACGAACATTTGGAATTAACCCAAAAAATTGCGAATATAAAAACTTGATAACTAATGGGTAGGCCCCGGAGATTGTTCAATTCAGATAAAGTTCGTTTTTCCTCGACATTTTTATTTAGGTAACAAATCTTACACAGTACGAAATTTTCCGAACGACTTACGATAATAATATTTTGATGTACAAATCATTATACGACTGTGTACTATGTACCTACCTACCTACTAAACATCTGATGTAAAATGTGAATCATTCATGAGTTAGGATGTGTGATAAAAGTAAAAAATATATATCTAATCTGTTTTTGATGATTTATTAAAGACTAGCTGATGCCCACAGCTTCGCCCGCGTGGATTTAGGTTGCTAAAAATCCCGTGGGAACTTTTGATTTCCCAGGCCTATCCGTCATAGCCCGACCCCGGGTGTTTCTGTACCTCGTAAAAACATTCTCATTAAAAACTCTCACTCAGGCATTTCGTTAAATCCTTAAAACGCATATAGCTGTAGGATGTACAGATGCTGTGAAAATCACACTGTTCAAGGCATACTGTACATGTACATCCTTATACTCAGCAAGCCTGTGGGTTCACTACACGCAAAGGGCTTACAATGCTCTGCGAGTCCAATACAATAATGCGTTCAGGATTCTGTTGCGGCAACCTCGGTTCTGCAGTGCATCGGCTATGTTTACCAAGGCGCGGACAGACGGCTTTGATGCCGTCTGGCGCAGGAAAACAGCCTCACTATTGTGCAGAGTCCGTGGAAGCAGCAACAGCATCCTGCGTATGATTAGTGATAAGGCGGATGGTCCTCTGCTGGGGAAACTCATGCAGAGGACTAAATCCCTTTTAGTAATTAAGTACTAACATAGTTTTTAAGTTTTTTTTTTATTGTTACTAACTACTTAGTGTTTAAGTACTAACATAGTTTCTAAGTTTGTATTGTTACTAACTACTTAGTGTTTAAGTACTAACATAATTTTTAAGGTTTTTGTTACTAACACTAATGGATCTGTGTTGTCCGATTATTAAATAAATAAATAAAATAAATAAATAGCTCCTAATTCAGTTTAGATTATTAGAACCAGGACCTCCCAAATTGGAGGCCAACATCTTAACCACAAGGCACTATCACCTTCATCTATGAATACTATGATCTGTTTGCCCCCGTTCGATCAATTAACAGATGATTTGATATTTTATGTAATCATAATAACGAAGGTTGTCTAAATAAGCATGATTTTGCTTTCATAACTTTCTGGCATTTGTTTTCTTAAGTCTCTGTGCCTTTGTTAATTTTATTATTTAACCCGGTTAAATGTATAATTTTGAAATTGGTTGAGGTCATATTTATTTGTTAATTTGTTATTATTTTAGGTAAAGGAAAAGTTGCAATATTTTTTGTAGATTTTGTATGATTTAAAGAAATAACTTTGAAATTTAATATCTATTTTACCAGTATACCCCATCACTAGCATAACATCTGTTCTATGCTTCACGAGGAGTAGGTATACCTAAATTCCGGTAAAATCAGTTTTTTTTTGAAAAATGCACCTAACTTTTGGATTATTACAGAGAATCCCGGGCGACTGTAGCTATTATACTAGTATAAACAAGGGTAAGAAATACCATCGATTAGTCCAAAAATTTTGTAAAAGCGAAGAGTTTTTATGTTTTTAAGCACCTTGGAAGTCAAGTCCTGATACGGGAATATATGTAGTAGGTCGTAACGTAGCTGGTATGACTGATATATATACGGTTAGTAATGACTCGTATAGCGCTGGCATGTCTTGTTCTAGTGCCACCGCAGCGAATGTGTTAAAAAACACAAAATACCTATTATGTTACAAAGTTCATACCATGCCGTCCATTCTCACATTGGATGATACCGCCATATATTTAGTATAATAGGTACCTGTAATACATAATATGATATACTTACAAATATTATCTGTACCTATCATCACATTGCGGAAAATTTATGGGAAGGATAGAGTTAGCGCTAATGGAAATGAGTGGTCTCGTAACCACGGATAACTTTGTATGTCTGGTTTGTTTATATTTTCGCCTAGGATATAATAAATAAGTGGTAGTATAAGGCCTGGAATAGGCTACCTTACCTATTCATTCTGCGAAAGTCAAACCTATTGCCGACCATTGACTAAGTATAACCACAGAATAAAATGTAATAATGCTACGGTACCTACTAACTATTAATTTATTCACATATTCAAAATATGACTATTTTATAGAGTCAGATACTCAGATATACTTGACATGAGTAGTATACAGCATTCCTACTCAACATTGTAACAAAATATTTCATTGATATCATTGAACTAATAATATTGATTTGGAATTATTATGGTATGGTATATTTATAGTTAGATAGTGATCTTTTATACCTATGTGCATTGATATAATATTCGAATCTCCGTGTACTAATCTATGATATGCCTCTAAAGTCAAATTTTTGTTGCATGCATCAAAAACAGAAGAAAGTAAAATGGATATTTACCACAAAATAGTTAAAATCAATATCTTATTATTTACTATTTCTACTCTATTATCTACTCTAAGTATAAGACTATCAAAAATATAAAGTCTACACTTAGATTTCAAATAAAATACACATGTATAGTTGTATACTAGAGCTAAATTACGAGCTTACCTGTAATTTCAACAAAACTGCGACCGAGCTTTCAGCTTTAGGCAAACGCAAGCCAGCACTTGTGTAAACAGTCTCAACACAAAACACTATAAACAATAGTTTTAGTTCATTAGATTTTCTACACCTCCTCTGTGTATAAAACGATGTACGAAAGATTGATTAGATGAAACGTGGATTAAACCGCACTCCGCACGTGATAAAGCAAGCGACGAGAGTGAGCGTCTGTAAACGACTGGGCGGCGCGGGCGTACTTCGTTCTTATATACGTATCGTAACTAGCCACATCTGCCCGCCTTCCGAACAGTTTTCATACACAAAAATACCGGAGGAATCTGGAGCCCAATTTTCTCTGTCACTACCTTACCCGACACAATGAGAGCGTTGATCTCCGTGCTTGGAGAGACAGCTGACCAGATTCTTTCAATCTGACTCCAATGACCGACTTTTTATAAGCCGCCCTGATTCTCTGGAGTAGTAGGGTGCCTTATATGGTAAGACAGGACTTGTATGTACTTTCAAGATCAAATTGATGATAAACCTACATTCTGCCGTACCTACCTACCCTATTATTAAATACCTACACCTGTGAAGATACATATATCTTAAAGACGCAATTACATTTATTTAGACGGTTCATATCTTAAAGATAACTGAATAAAATATGAAGAAGAGCTTTTGTAATCAGATTAGCTTAGGTACCTATGTACCATTTACCGATCTCCAGTTTTTTGGATTTAACAATAGACCTGTCATATATCGATTTTGTTTTGTTCGTATAAAAAGTGGCCTGTGTCACCCGGACCATAAAAACAAATCGATTGAGACTTCTTATAAGCGATCTTTAACCTCCCATTAGTTTATCAATCAGATGATCTTTATTTTTTTTTTAAATATAAATAAGAACTTTACAAAATATTTGCTACAAAAAACACGTAGCAACTTGTACGTAGCCGTAGCAAAGGCGTACTACGGAGTCAATTGTCTACATACTCGTAATATCAGTGAGACATGAATGCTATTCTAAGTTCTGATCATGTTAATTACTATTTATTTAAAATTTAAATCATATTTTATTCTAAATGTGTTATCACGGGTAGCTTTAGTGGAATATTCTAACATTGTTTTCGGGTAACTTTATTAACTAAGTATTTACGCAGAGCACGCCACGAAAGCTTTCGGATGGGATGATTTTCGAACTTAATTTACAATTATTATCTTTGCAATATGTTCATAGATTATAGCCTACTAGACTGGGTGATGCCCGCGACTTCATCCGCGTGGATTTATGTTCATAAAAATCTCAAGGGAACTGTTCGATTTTCCGGGACAAAAGTAACCTATACGTCCATCCTCGGGATGCAAGCTATCCTTATTCCAAATCTTGTCAAAATCGAACACAGACAGACAGACTCACTTACGCATTTAGCTATTGGTGTAGTTAGAAATTGCGGAGACGTAATCTTGTTAGATAATCCTCCCGGGACTGACGCCTTAACATGCTTTATTCGAGGATGGACACGGAGGAAAGGTAAAGACCAAAGAACCTCCAAAAAATACGCTGGTACAACTCACCCACTTAATCAATCCAAGTCTTAGGTAGTTTTTTTTAGTTTTCTATGAAATATTTGCATCACTGTTATGAGTATTTCCTTTACTCACAATAACAATATTTTTATTATGAAATCGTAACCGAATTCAATTACGCAACGGGTTATAATTGTGGTCCCAGGTCGCATTCGAGGAGCTTTGTTACTAAGTTAACTTTTTGTTGTATTTGTTTTTAATATTTTAGGTAGGTGCCAAAGCTCATACACAACTGTATTTTTAAAAGTGAAGACAAATTCGTACGCTTGTATGTCTGTGAAACTGGAAATATACGTTTAGCCAACATAGTTTACATAGCTGACCAAGCCGAAGGTTTGGCTAAAGGTAGGTTTTTGGCTGAAAGTGCTCGAAGCTGAAGCCGAAGGTTGTCGAAGGTTCGACCAGACACTATAGGTATTTAAAATCTCTTTACTTATTTTTTAAATTAATAATTGCGTACAGTTTCTATAGACTGTGTAATCCGGATATCTAGATTTAGTTATTTTATTGTGTATGAACAAGATCATGACGTGACCAACTGATAGTCTGTTTTTTATTAACCTTATTTTGCGTTCCAGATCGCCTGTCCCATTCATTGATTGACTTCACGGGACACATAAAAAAATCGGTCAAGTGCAAGTTGGACTCGCACACGAACGGTTCCGTACCATCGCACAAAAATAACACTTTTTAATTTTTTTAATTTACATGGCGGCTGTTTTGAAATTTTTATTATTTGTTGTTATAGCAGCAATAGAAATACATATTCTGTGACACCTCTCTACCTATTACGGTTCACGAGGTACGGCCTGTACCCTGACAGACAGATGGACGGATGGACAGCGAAGTTTTAGTAATAGGGTGCCGTTGGCAGTTGGCACCCTTCAGGCACAGAACCTGTCAGTTGCAAGTCGGACAAAGTGGTCATCGTAAACAAAAACACTACAAGTTGATGACGGACAGCGCCTTCTATCAATTTAAATAACTAATTATTTATTCATAACACATTTTAATTTTTTTTTTTGTGACAAATTCACGGTTTTCGGACTTGTTCTTTACTTGTGCTATAAGACCTACCTACCTGCCATTCTAGGCCAACAGGAAATATACCATAGGTTTAATTCCCTTTTTTTGACAAACACGACAGATAGACAATCAGAGAGACGACGAAGCTGAAGTTATCATATAAGGGTTCCTTTTTTACTTTTGAGGTACGGAACCCTAAAAATTTACAGTCATGCACAGTATACAGATAATATGCTTCTCAAAATTTCTACTAATCATCACACTACTAATAGACAATATCGTCGCTGCTGGGATGGATAATGGGCATACATACTTCGCTGTCTAAACATAGAATAGCTTCCGTCCCGCTTGCGGAACCGAGGAATGTCAGTTTTATTACGCCATAAAATTCTTAAATACATCAAAAGGTGAATCTTAGAACGTGCTACGTAGTGATTTTGAGTGAAACAGTGTTAAATTAGCGGTGAATTATCACACTAATATTATAAAGCCAAAAGTTTGTATGTGTGTGTGTGTGTGTGTGTGTGTGTGTGTGTGTGTGTGTGTGTGTGTGTGTGTGTGTGTGTGTGTGTGTGTGTGTGTGTGTGTGTGTGTGTGTGTGTGTGTGTGTGTGTGTGTGTGTGTGTGTGTGTGTGTGTGTGTGTGTGTGTGTGTGTGTTGTGTGCGAGTGTGAGTGTGTGTGCGTGTTGTGTGTGAGTTCACGTAGAAACTACTGGACACTGGACGGATTAGGCTGAAATTCGGAACGGAGATTAGACTAGATGGAGGCTGGCTATATGTTATAGGCTACTTTTTATCCTTAACAGAGCTCTCTCCGTCACTTACTCCATACAATCGTAGTTCCCATTTCATTTGAATATTAAGCAACCAAAGTCCATGAAATTTTGCAGACATAGTCTAGAAACTAATATCTGTGTCTGTGGTGTTTTAGATTTTTCTAAAAATATGTAGTTTTAAAATTACAGGGGTTCAAAGATTTGTATTTTTCTTTAAAAAAAGGCCCAACTTTGTGCTCGTTTTTCTAGACAACGAAGCAATTTAATGAAATTTGGAAAAACCACAGACCTAGAAAATTTAATGAATATCATGCAGTAAAAAAATTATCGTTATATATTTTATATTGTTATAATTATGTTGGAACTACGAAAACCAGAAATTACACCCAGAAATCTTGAAAATTTCGTGCGGTCTCGATTTCTGCAAGAGGGGTGGCGAGGTGCGGGGGACGACCAACCCCCGACGGTGACGGGGGGCGGAACTGACAGTCTAAACTGGTCTAAACACACGGGCCACATTTAAACTACACCCGACTCTAAACTTGTCGATAGGTCTAACTAAATACACTGGTACATTTCAACTTGCGTTAGACGTATGCGTTACCTACTCAGACGTTGCCTGTAGATAAAAATATGTCTCATGTTTGCTGGCAATAGCGCATGCATCAAACCCTGCAAGTTGCACCTATTCCTCACGCAATACGCAATTCCTCACGCAATACGCACAGCTTTAATATTATAATTTTTGACAATGTATACTATATGTAATGCCATATCACAGGTCACTCTCTGATTTATTGCTAACAATTTACTTCCAAATCAATTCCAAATGCAAAGAAATCTAAGTGTGTTCAATTCACACTGCCCAATACCAGGACCTTAAATGACATAAATTCATTGATTAATAATCATATGTTGAAAATAAAGGAGAACCCCGTGTTTCTCGGTATAACGTTAGATGCAAAGCTTCTATGGAACACCCACATATCAACACTTGATGGTAAACTCAGCTCTGCTGCTTACACTGTTAGAAAAATTCGACAGGTACTGACGTGGAAACTGCAAAAATTGTATATTTTGCCTATATTCACTGTATTATGTCTTACGGACTCTTGCTATGAGATAAAGCGATAGATATTGAGAAAAAAATGTATTACAGAAAAGGACAGGACGTGCAATTTATAATTTAAAACCGCGCGCTGCCATACAATAAAAATATAAGGAAATAAGTACCTTATTTATTATCTTATAGTAGCTTTTAAATATATTTACAACTAGCTAATGCCCACAGCTTTGCTCGCGTGGATTTAGGTTTTTGAAAATCCCGATCCTTTCATTTCCCAGAACAAAAGTTGCCTCTCCGTAATAGCCCGTCCCCGGGATGCAACTTGTTTCTGTATCACGTAAGAACATTTAAACGGATGATCCTTTTCAAATCCCGAGGGATCACCAGGATTTAGGAATGCAATTTCTTACAGCATCAGGGTTGAGGTCAACGACAAAGTATTTACTTGGTATAGATACCTTCAATATCAATTAATAATCAACACTTTTTAAATCCCATTAGCTTTAGTAGTCAGGTCCCCTGCAACATCAGGATTGAGGAGTTGGAATCCAAATTTTTTATTGAACAATGTCGCAAACTTTCTTTATCGATTAAAAAAACTAGCCAAAATTACGCAGTTAGGTTACCTGCCAAATTTCATGGTTTTGAGTCAACGGGAAGTACCCTAGAGGTTTTCTTGACACACTCGACAGACAGAGAGATAGACAACAAAGTGATCCTATAAGAGTTCTGTTTTTCGTTTTGAGGTACGAAACCCTAGAAACGTAGGAACGGCATTCCGAACCAGTGGTAAATTTTTCTGACCATTCAAAAACACTTTGAAGTTTACCTAAAAGTTTACAGGAATAAAAATTAATCATTGTATTCCATTCCATTTCATTCTATTCCATTCTGTTCAAAGATAAATAGATTATAAAAATATTTGTCACCGAAACAATACCTAATTTACGATACATCAACCAATATCAATTTTACTGATGACAATCTGACTATTACCAAAGTGAACGACTACTATAATATCTATTATATACGACTAACATAATATGTATTATAAATTGTGTGCCGTTTGCATTCTCACTAAGTTCTCATTAAGTTTGTTTTATTTGGTTAAACTTTCTGGCATTTATATTGTTATGACGTTTAATTGGCAAACAGTCTGTTTATTGGCTGAAACTCAAAAATTCAGCCAATCACAACAAATAAAATATTTTAATAATGATTGATGCAGCTTTCTGTAATCGAAAACAAAATATTTGACATTAACTTGAATGTGACAGTGATTTCCGAGTAGGGTTGCCAGAGGCCCCGTATTTTACTGGTTACTGGTTGGTATTTCAGGATACAGAAACCCGTAATTATGAAAATAAAATATGAGGCAAATAAAACTAAATATTTTTAGGGTTCCGTACCTCAAAAGCAAAAAGGAAATAGGATCAATTCGCTGTCTGTCTGTCTGTCCGTCTGTCTGTCTTTCCGTCTGTCCGTCTGTCTGTCTGTCCATCTGTCCGTCTGTCCGTCTCTTCGTCTGTCATGTGTTCATGAACAAATATTAGTATTTTCAATTTTCAAAGTAACTAAATATTAAATCAAGTGGGTCAATTAAGTATGAAATTAAATATGAAAGGACTTTACCAGTACATTCTAAGACAGATTTTTATTTATTTTTATGCATATTTTTTTTAATGCATAACAGTTTTGATTTCTTGTGTAAAATGTCGAAAAAAAATACCCGAATACGGAACCCTCGGTGCGTGAGTCTGACTCGCACTTGGCCGGTTTTTTACAAATTCAGCCGGGCTGGCTTGCGAAACCAAACGCTGACGTTATGTCCAGTAGAAAGAATACATATTTTCCTTGTGCGACAATGCGTAGAATAATACCTGCGTAGCCGAAACCTACTCGATTTTGATCATGGCCGTAGCCAAAGAGGCGGAGGTTGGTTTTAGGATCTAAGCCTTTTTTTATACAAGTTAGCCCTTGACTTTAATCTCTCCTAGTGGTAATAGTGCAGTCTAATTTCTTGGCCGGTAGGGCCATACTAACCATATAACTAGCCATGACCCAAGCCTCCCACCAGACCAGAAATTTAGAAATGGCCACTGCGTCTGGGAGACCGTCAAAAACCTAAACCTAAAATAATACTTACACTATTTCTTGCATTTGCTTACCAATTTTTTTTTGGAAATATATCAAACATTTCGCGCTCGCTTCACTCGCGTTTTGAATTTGTATTACTTGGTGTATGCCCCGCAATTTCGTCTGCATGAATTTAGGTTTTTAAAAATTCCGTGGGGGATTTTCCGGGATAAAAAGCTTATGTTCGTTTCTGGGGTGCAAGTTACCTCTGAATAGTAAGTATCAAAATTTTGGTAAAGAAGTATCTTGCTATGGCTAAACTCGTTTCCCTTTCACTTATTTTTTTCTGTATTGAACCAAAAACACTTACGCTCACTGCGCTGCGCTTTTTCATTGTTGTATTTTATTCCACTATCAAATTGAAAGGCGAAATTCAACTAACCAGGTAATTAGCCCATAAAGTTGAGCAAACGTATTTTTCCTCATGACAGGATTCAGTTCCGGCCCTGATAAAACCTCTCCCGAAATCAATTCCTGGCTACGGCCATGGTATTGATACTTTGAAGGTGGAATTACAAGTTAAATGTAATTTTAAGTTAACATGCATTTTGTTTTACAAAATGAAGAGTTTTTAAAAGCTATTGAAATAAATAAATAATCTTTTATTTAAAACCACATTGCAAACACAGTTCACCGATCAAGACCCGGCAACATACAGAGAAAAAATACAAAACATACAAATAAACTGAAATATCTAAATAAGCTTTCAGAGAGAACCACCGCCTATTTCTTCAAATACAATAATAAACAATACAATAATACAACAATATATAAGAAACAATGTCTCCCGTAAACAAATCTAAACCCCGTATTTTTGATGGTGGTAGCCTGTAAATCTAAAAGAGGCAGGTGGCAACCCTACACCTACCCTACACCTAGACAGAATGAAAAATTTGTTTTCATTACTCGGCAGGCCTACTGCCAAAGTTTGACAGAAAGTGTGGCGGTAGTTGTGACCTCTGATTGGCCGACTCTCTTTCACTATTTGCTAAAATTGATGATTGCAACAACAATTTTTGCTTTTTTGTAATCGAAAACAGAACACGGACGTCAAACAGGTTGACTAATTGCAATCATTTCTGACCGGCTAACATTGTTCCGCTAGTGGCTCAAACTGACTGTCGCAGCAAGAACATGGTAAATTCAGCCAATCACAGCAATTTGAATTGGATATCACAAATGTACCGATCTAGGAACCGAGAATGCACGAACCAGGGCAGATAGAGATAAGAACAATAATATCATACGTAGGAAATCGACGGGGGCTTGTTGACAAGTATCCTCTTAAATAACATTTCGATACTTGAGCAAAAATGTCATCTTAGCATATCAATCAAATTAGGTGCCCGGAATGAATTATTTCATACAGTAAAAAGGTTTAATTTTTTTTTGTAATCCATGTATTCCGTCCGACGAGCCCGGTGTAAAATAAATCAACCGTAACTCGTAGTCTTACGTCGCGGTCGTTTACTCATTGCTGTCATTTTACTGAAGGCGACCTCTCTACAACAATTAAATAGATGTTATTTACATTTCCACAGAATAGCAGATAAAACGCGATGCAAACATTACTTGGAAGTTGGAACCATCCATGCAAGTACTTATACCTACTAAGAAGTAAGAACACGTTATATGACTTTAGTTCAGATTTGTACTTATGAGTTTCGAAGTGTTCTTCCTGAGGATTTCTAATAAATCTCGTTACAATACGAGTACGACGCTCTGCACATTCCTGAACAGTGATTCCAGTAGTGACAGTGCTTGTTCGTAGAAACTTGACTCATTACTATGGATATTGTCAAACTACTTATTTGTTGCTGCTGTCAGGGTTAAAGACGATCTGGATGATATTAAATTGGGAATGAGTTTTGCCTTGCATCGTCTTTTCGTCTGAGAAACTGAATAACTCAAGTATCAACATACCCAAAACTCAACGTAAAGTTTAAAAACCACTGTTTCCAAAACTTTGAGATCACTACTAAGAAAGGATATTTAAATATCCCAACGGATATATCTACCTACATAAACAAAACTAACCTATAACTTTTTGGAACTCTTTTTTGGAAGGAAGAAGTTGGATAGGTAATACGTGGGAAGGGTATAATATTTTAAATCTTAATAAGTGAAAATTGTACAATAAAACCTTAAAGCTAAGCCGAAACTTATTGAGCTGAATTATTAAGTTTCAGTTTGAATACATGTATTATATAGTACTTTTTGATTAGATAGAATAATAATATAATCAGGTTGGAGTGTAAGGTGTTTGGCTCCACAAACCTATAAATCAAGAACTTAATAACTTGTAGAAGCACGAAGCTGTGTGGGTTTGTAATCACATGATAGTTAAATCCTTTTACTGTTTGAGAATTTCTCTTTAAAAAATAAAACGAAACAAATTTATATCAATGGTCCCCAGGGACGTGGGCGTTGGGTGTTTATTGTTTATTACTACTAGTCACTAGTGACCTAGGAAGCGTGAACTTCTGTAGGTCGGGCCATCAACATTTTTCTATAATATCAATTATTTACAGTATAATAATAATATAATTTGGCCTGACCTGACACTCATTAGAGATTTGCATTCGTGTACCTACCCAGATAATATTATGCGTACAATCTGAAAAAGAACTCACCATATTGGATTACATGCGTGCATACTAGATATATTATGTCAGCACGGAACACTTACACCATAAATTAAAGCCTCGATAGCTCAACGATTGAGGAGCGGACTGAATTCCGAAAGGTTGGCGGTCCACTCCTGGCACTTAATTGGAGGGGAAAGGGGAGTAGTAGTCATGATTAGCATGGCTAATATTCTTTATTTTTAAAAAAAATGCACGCTGCAGTTTGTACGGTTTCAGTCGGGCGTGCAGCATGCTACAGGCGGATTGGCACACTCGATTCGGCAGTAATTGTTGAACAACAAAGCTAACCGTTAACAAATATTGGGCTGAAGCTGTCCGTGTCCGGAATTCCTCCGTTCGCCTACCTTCACTGAATTGGAATAGTCAAGTTGGCTTGGAAAAATTTGACTTTGTCGTCCTGCGTCCAACATTTTTATCATTACTGAAGCGATGCTGAGCGATCTACACAACCAGCGGGCAGAAATCGGCAGATGATTTTGACCGCCCGGCGCCCGCTGTACCGATTAATACCATTTGCCTACGTTGTAGCACATGTCAGATGTCAGCTTTGGGTGCGTAGGTATTATGAACACACCCAAGCAAGCTATGGCATAAGTAGACTACGGTGAAAGAACTAGTAATCACGGATTCTGAACTCAGAAGTGTGACCTTTGGCTCTGAATCGATTCCAGATCTCGCACAGCAAAATTTCCACGTAAACATAAATAGATGTATACGTGTTTGTCAATCGCCCACATGCTCTACGTAATTATACCGTCAACTTCATTTATTATCCCCTAAACAGATATGTTTATATGCATGAGTACGTCATGCGCGCAGAATACACAGCAGCTTACATTTTAACGACTAGCAGGTAGGTACGTAACTTCGTCAGGAAAATCGAAGATTGTTTTTTAAATTCAATTACCAGTTAGCCCTTGACTTTACACCTGGTGTAAAGTGATGATGCAATCTGAGATGAAAGCGGGCTAACTTGGAAGAGATAGGGCAGTTTTTTTAAAGTCAGGTACCTGTTATCGGTTTCTACACAGCATCTTCCCTGAACACTAAATCACTTAGTGGCACGGCTTTGCCGGCAGTAACTAGTCACTAGCTTCCGCCCCTCGGGAATCGAACCTGGAACCTTCCACTCCATATAGAACCATGCGGCAGGAAGGTCGTCAAAAAAAAAGAAAAAAAAAGAATCAAGGCACATTGCATGAATGCAATAAGAGCAATGCTCTGCATTTCTTCGTCGTAGGCCATAACCACAGAGGTCATAACATGTTCCTGGTATTTAACGAGATTTATTTGCTTTTTACGGTGTAAAAATTTTATACGAAGCAAGCGACTCGACATCTTGGTTCAGTAACATAATTTATGTAAGGTTTAGACTTATTTCGTTATTTCTCTTTACTAACACTACTCCGAAATATTAGAGATGTCCTCTAAGTTTTCGAATCCCCAGACCCCGACATTCCGAATAGAAGGATTCATCATCGTCATTGTCAACCAATAGACGTCTACAGGGACATAGGTCTATTGTATAGGTTTCCACACGTCACGTGTTGCTCTCATTTGATGTCTTCTGATCTATAAGTGAGGTGTCTTCAAACGCTGCCCTTTATGCTGTGAGGTCTCCGTTCTAGCACCTTGGGGGCCCAACATGAACGTCTAACGCTTTTTTGAACTATGTAGGTACCTTGAATAACTACAACTATAACTAAACTGCTCAATAAAAATGTTAAAATAATAATATTGTTTTAATATCTCATATTGTCTGATGGCACCTACCTAATAAATTTTGTTTTTATTGGTCTTTATCTTACGATTATTTTGAAGTGGATTTAGTATTATTTACGCCATTAAATTGCAATTATTATGATGATATCGGATTGTCTTTATTGCGATCGGGCGCTTCATTCATGTTTCTCGTAATCTTTGATTTCGTTTACAAACAACGCCTTTGTGCGGATCACAGGAAGTAGGAAGGCATTTTAGTATTTACTCTTCACTTTTCACGAGAATTCAATTCAATATTTTTTTTACCAACAAACATCATATCACATCACATGTATCATCTTATCTATCTCCTACTTATATTTCAGTGTTTAAATTTTAAAGTTTAACCATCGTAAATGATATCCACGTGATATCTATAATGAGTAATGACTATTCGGGCATACCTACCTTGACAAAAAACGTTTTTAGTTATCCTATGGCATAGGAAAATATATCAACATAGGTATAGCTCAAACCGCTGGATCTAGAAACTTAAGATTTGCATATAGGTTCTCTCTACGTGGCTAAACACCCATAATTATTAATGATAATATATATATGTAGTTATGTAAAAAAGAAGTAGATATGTCACATATGAAATGTATCTAAAGGGAAAACTTACAACTATAGGACACTAAGTTCACATACTAACTAGTTTGTTCTATGAAAATAGGTATTCTATCGTTCTCCCGAAGCTACGATAAATTGTAGATAACTTGTTTGCTAATAAATAATCCTTGTGATTTTTTAGTGTTCCGTTTTGCGTTTTCGTAATGGAATGCAGGTCATATTGTAAGGTAAAAGGCACCTGCATTTGTCATGCTTAATGTTACGTTTATGTGGGCGCGAATGTGTGAAGCTTAAGTGAAATTATTAC
This sequence comes from Maniola jurtina, assembly GCF_905333055.1. Lineage (NCBI taxonomy): Eukaryota > Metazoa > Arthropoda > Insecta > Lepidoptera > Nymphalidae > Maniola > Maniola jurtina. The sequence continues at coordinate 5,139,332 of NC_060029.1, forward strand.
GTACTGTTTTGTGCATACTTAATCAATTCTCATTTATTATTTTAAAGTATTTTAAGACTGTCTTATATACCTGTTTTATCTAATAATATTCCACTTTTTAACCTGGGGTTCCTACAAATATTCAAAAACAAGTACCTAATAACATAATTGAAGAGTTGTAAAGTTATTTATTAGTAATTTATTTTAAGAAATGAATGAAAACTGACCAAGGTACAGATTATAGAAAAACCAATAAGAAGAAGTCAATGCTCTTAAAATAACATGGTAAATCTGTCAATGTTGTGGCTACATACTTACATAGGTTACCTATTCATCGTACGGAACCCTCTCCACTCAAAGTCAACTCGCACTTTTTCGGGTTTTTACGTTAAAGCAAAAAGAAAAGCAATCATTAAAATGTTTTGAGGTGAAACTTGTCATCGTTTTTGTTTATGAAAATCAAGGAATCCGTTTGGCGCCGAACTTAGGCTTTGTTGTATCACTCGCTCCAGTTTGTTAAACAGTAATTAACAGGGGACTCTCCCCCACTCCATATAAACGTAGTTTGGTTCTCATTTATTTATTTATTTATTTATTCAAAGGTACACACAACAGGTTGTAACTAAAAATGGTCCAAACATAAAAACAAAAGATCCTAATCTAAGTGACAACCCCTAATAGGTGTACACAGCAATACTATACCTAAATAAATACATTACACAAGATATACACAGAATTTTTAACATGAAGGCTTAATAAAAATTTACAATAATATTTACAATATAATATAATAATTTGGATATTAACCAATCAAACTCGAAGTAATTTTGTAGACACGTTTTAGAAACTAATATTTAACAAATAAGTATACCTAATTGCTTAAACCTTAAATATACCCAAAGAGAAGGACTCTTTCTGAGAGGAGACCAGCCTGTCGAATACGGTAGAGTGATAGCTACAATGTCACGATCGCAATCACCTCTGATTGGTCGACGCTCGCTCACTATTGGCTACAATGCATTGTTGCAACAAGAATACTACAAATTCAGCCAATCACAACAGTTGCGATTGTAATGTAATGAGCCGGCGATGGGTTTATCATGATGATAATATTGTTTGTAAATAAAGGTATTGGTTGTAGTTTGCCAAATACATATCCGTAGAAATATCTAGCTTTAAAGTTACACAGATATAAAGATTTGTAGGTAAATCCTTGAGACCGTGTGTCTTTGAAACGTAATATTTTAACGGAGATCTGGAAAATCACAGTCATAGATATTAAGTTTCTAGAACGTATGTAATTGAGTTTGATTGGTTAGTATTCAAATGAGAGTCAAACTACGTTTGTATGGAGCGAGTGACGGAGAGACCCTTTTAAAGGATGCGCACGTCACCAAAAAGGAAAGTCGTACATATATAAATAAACACAGGGACGTAACAAGTATCTAAATTTAGGCACTCTCTTATTGTATCACAAGTGAACTTATAAAAATAAACGGTATTAGTTGTCGTGTCGCCCACCGGTTTCAATCTCTACGTGATTCACTCACAAGAAGCTCCCAGTGATTAATGAAGTTTCCAAGAATGCGACATTCAACTACGGTGTAGGGTTTGACTTCGAACTTTTAGATGTTGCCAACTATGTAAACATGCCACGACTGCAAGGCGGCATTCTAAAACTAAATCAATATTTTCGAGTTTTCCTTATCCACTGTCTATCTTAATTTGTATTTCGACTAGCTTTTTCCCGCAACTTCATCCGCAACACATGTATAAATTATAGCTTAAAGTACTCAAGGAAAATGTAGCTATTTATTAGTGAAAGAATTTTGAAATCGGATGAGTAGTTTCGGAGATTACCTCATACATCCAAACTTACAAACTTTACTTCTTGCACCACACCGATGAGTAGTTTTTTTGAGTTCCTTACTGGTTCTTCTCGGTAGGAAAGGCGTTTCGAACCAGTGGTCTAAGATGCATTTGACGATAAAAAGTTAGGCACCTGTACTTGTAAAAGTTTAATTGAATCACACTGAAATTCAATATTATAAAGGAGAAAGTTTGTATGTGTGTGTGTGTGTGTGTGTGTGTGTGTGTTACTCCTTCACGCAAAAACTACTGGACGGATTGGGCTGAAATTTAGAATGGCAATAGATTATACCCTGGATTAGCACATAGGCTACTTTTTATCCCGGAAAATCAAAGAGTTCCCACGGGAATTTTAAAAAACCTACATCCACGCGAACGAAGTCGCGGGTATCAGCTAGTAATGAATATTTTGATTTTGTTTTATTTTTGGAAGAGACTAGCTATATACCTACCTGTACCTACCTACCTATACCTAGCTATACCTACTATGACATGTATTTACATTAGTATACTAGTTTACATAATAGCCTTTTGCACACAGTATATAAGGGAAGGGACATACGTAACACTGGGGTCGCTAGGTAACTTTTTGCTTCGTAATCCGTACAGATCAATAATAATAATATAATAATTAGTCTAACTAAACTCTAAACCAATAAGAAAAACAAAACAAAAATCGGACTTAAAAGGTGATTTGATTTCGTAAGCTTAATACCGGAAGACTTAAAATGTGTTACAAGTAAGATAATTTTTGTAAGTGAACGCTTTAAGACTTATAAGAACACAGAAAAAACATTAACTTTGTTGATATCATCAAAGAACGCATGCATCTTACTCACTACAGAATGCCTAATACGGAAGTTACCGGTTTTAATCACCATTAAGGCGAACGAGTATAATACTGTGTTAACATCTTGTAAGCAATAAACATTAAACATGCATTAATTGAATTAAGTGTCTGCATCGATATATTTATGACGAATTAAGAAAATCGGCATTCAGCTTGCGATTTCCCTTTGCAGTTTAACGTTCCTGTGTAACGCTAACTTATTTCTATCCCTATGACGCTCAGTTATATCAATACTTTTGTAATCGAAGTCTGCGTATAAGTTTTTGGTATCTAAGAATTTTTAGGGAACAAAAATGCTCTATTTATTTTACGACTTCAAATGTTTAAGTAGAAAATCAAAGAGTTTAAGCAGTATAATTTTTGTAGGTGGCTTGCATTTCTGAAATTGACAATAGGTAACTTTTATCCCGATAAATCAATGAGTTCCCACGGGATTAAAAAGAACTTAAATCTACGCGGACTAAGTCACGGGAATCATCAAGTATTATTATTAGTGTGAAAGCGTTTTGTTAGTTTCTGCATAGGTTTATTGGTTTGTCCTTCAAACATCTCGTAATGGAGCAATGGATCGATGTGATTTTTGTAATGGTTTATTCAAATACCTGGAGATTGGCATAAACTACTTTTTATACCAGGAAATTAAAAAGTTCCCACAAGATCTTTAGAAACGAAATTCACGCGAGCGAAGTCGTGGGACTTAGAACTAGTAGAACATAATAATATATTCCTCTTTTCGGCAAATAAACAAAGGAGACAGTCGATCTAAATCACAGACAATGATAATTATTATTAGTATGGACTCGGTCTCAGCCGAGACCGCATCCGGCGTCAGCGGACGGGTGGAACTTCCACCGGCTGCTACCAAATTCCTCCTTGACAACTTAATCTTGACACCCCAATTTGTTGTGTGCCGCCTCGCAATCTCCGCGATGTCAAGAGCTCGGTCAAACACCTCCCCTTAGATGTTTGTGATCCGTCTTGATTTCGGCCTCGTTTCTCCGTAGCCTCGTAGTAGGGCACATTAGCATTTTAAATGACAGTTCAACGTTCGCAAGTTCAAATTAGTCTTTTGTTAATGAGTTTACTATACGCAACAGAAAATTCTTTTAATTTAATTGAAGCCTTACTCACTTGATAATATTAAGTTCTTTAAGCCTTGCTTAACGCTGTTTATCGTTGGCCTTACATTAACATTATCTGCTGTCTAAGATAATATTTCTTCACCGTTGAAGCAAGTGATATTTTAATTGCTTAAAACGCACATAGCTCCGAAAAGTCGTGAGGAAACCTGCACGCCTGAGTTCTTCACAAAGTTCTTAAAGGTCTGACAATCCCCCTTGGGCCAACGTAGCAGACTATGGCCTAAACCCATTCTGAAAAGAGATACGTACTTAGTAGTGAGCCGGCGCACTATGGAATATGGCCATACAACGCCAGATCAAAAATCGTTTTTTCAATATCGGAAATGGCATATTTTTTTAATTTTATTTATTAGTTAAAGAGTCAAACCAAACTATAGTGTAGAAATTTTGCACTAGTTATGTAAAGTTTTTTTTTTACAAGGCCACAAACTTTTTATTTTTACGGAGGTCCTTGTTAAGCCTGTTCACTTCGCCACATTCAAAGTGATTTTAAAGTGAAACTTTGTAGGAATGTATATAAAGTATTATACATTTCTGAAAAGCTCATCTTTTGAAGTTTTTGAACAATTAATAAAATTATAATTTTATGTTAACATTAATGTCAAAATAATCGTAGACTAAAATAAGGCGAAAAAAAAGTATTTTGTAAGTTCATCGAGACTTTTGACATTTACCCACGTCTCCCCACGCTTTACATTTTATGTTGATTTGTAGCCTAGTTACTCATAAGAAACATTTATTAAAATTAGCTGCGCATATTTGCGCCTTTCGAAGTAATCGGTAAAAATGTGGGAAAAGTCAGAAAACGGAAACCCGCTCTCCATTGCGGTTTAGAATGTAAACTTTTTATATCAATAGTTTGTGATATTTTTTGTAATTAACTATCAAAAATTTATTTATATTAGGACTTTTAACATGTTTTGCCCTCATTTGCGTGTGACAAAGTTAGTCAAAAAGATGCACACTACTCTTTTTTTAAATAATATTTAAAGAGACATTTATTTCTTTGTTTTTAGTTTATAGTTATCAATTATTATAACTAAGCAGATGTTTTTTGATAACTCTTTTTAAAGCCTACTTTCAAGTGTTCGAAAAATAAATTAATACTTTCCTAAGAAAAACTTTTGAGGCATAATCAATAATTATGATAGAAAATTATTGTCTCTTGATGACAACATAATAATATGTTTTATTAGCAGTGATATTTAAAGCCATGTTAATTCTGCTTTTAATAATCGATGGAAAAAGGATCGAGTTTTATATGAGTTTTAATGAAAAACAACAGTGATTGGTTGGACTTCAGTAACTTTACCAATCTCAGAAGATATTATCACAACTGACTCCACGCCATCTATTTCTTCTGGAAAACGATGAAGAACGTGTATATCTTATACAGGCTCGTCATAATCCAGTATAAAAGAAAGAATGCTATGCATAATCCGTACATAACCACTAACCAGCATAAAAAACGGTATTAAGAGAAAAAAACGTGAAGAGACTTGATGAAGATACCTTTGATTTTTTGAAAGTGAGCGATTTAATTTCAGATCCCGAAGTTCACAAAGTAAAATATAGCATACGAGCCTATAGTAAACTGTACTATGCAATTTTACGACACAAATAATATATTTTAAATTCATGTTAATTTATTTCCAAATTATTTCTTTCAGTTTTTGTTTTAGAGTTATAAGTAATAATTTTGATATTTAAAACATTATATTTTATATTTTTCTATAATAATGATTTTTATTTTGAAAGTGAGAATAAAATAGTTAAGTTTTGTGTACATTATAAATTGTATCCATAGTTTAAAAAAGAAAATAAAGGTAGTTTTTGGTACTCTGAATTTTATTTTAATTTTTGATATATTTTATTAAAATAAATTAAATAAAAAACACATTACATTTCAAGCCTTATATATTCATCTATATTAGTGCAAAATTTCACAGTATTATCTTTTGTAACAAAAAAGTTATCGATTTTTGATCTGAAACAGACCTCGATATTCCACAGTGCGGCGGTAGGTTGATCATGATGAAGATAATGTTATCTTACAGTGCACATGCAGCCCTAGTGCAAATAGTGTGACAAAATTTTAAGTGTGAAAAAACTTACGGCTTTTTCATTAACAAAGCGTTGCGAAATCCGCGAGATAGATGTGACGCATTGATTATGCTGGGACTGTTGTAAGTGTATTTGATTGTTGTTAGATTTAAACAAATGCTTGCCGGGGTGAATATAACGAATTTGATATGAAATGAAAGGTCCGCATTGTGATAAACTTATACATAGGTAAAGTTAAACCCATTTATTATGTTAGGAGTTCAAAAAACTTTTAAGTTTTTTATTAAAATGTACAAAGCGGGGTTAATAATCAAAGGTCTTCGACTCGTAAAAAGAAAATAATAAAGGTTATTGCTGTCAATCAAAAATCGAGGGTCTTCTGGCGGGCACAATAATAATGAAAAAGGTGGCCAAGTCACTGCTCTGAAAACATTCAAAAATTGCCTATAGGCATTAGGGCCAGCGCTTATTAACGCGATATTGAACAGGTCAAGACTGCCTTCCTACCTTTGACAGGTCTGATAGATTAAGAATTGGTTGGATTAAGGATTGGTCTCCGTTGCGCTACAGCGGCGGGCAATCCTTAATCTAAGCTATATCTACTTACGGCCGATAGCTGAACCGTGATAGCCTAGTGATTAAGACGTCCGCCTAGGTCGGGGGTTCGATCCCGGGCACGCACTCCTAACTCCGAAGTCATGTGCGTTTTAATTAAATAGAGCTCTCCATAATGTTCACAAAAGTGCGTGAAGTCTGCTAATCCGCACTGGGTTAGCGTAGCGGATTATGGCCTAACCTAACCCCTTATATGATATCTATGTTTAGTGGGCCTTAGGTACCTATTGTTTATCATAAAGAGGTAAAGTAGATAAGTTTGTTTGTAAGAAGTAATCTCTAAAATTACTGAACTAATTTTGAAAAATTCTTTCACCGGTGGAAAGCTACATTTTATATAGCTATCATTTTATTTTGAAAAAAATTGGAAATTCCTACGAAATTGTAATAACTTAACAAGCTACCCGTGCGAAGCCGGGGTGGATCATTAGTAAGAAAGAATATTCTCAGCAGCCACAACGAAACAGACCGATATTTCGTTTTTGTTAATTTCGGCCATTTATTTCATAACAAACCTGTTTACATAAGCAAGGGTCAACAAGAAAATGGGAAATAGGTCAGCACGTGGCCGTGGTGCATCCGTTGCAGTCACGTCACGCGTACAGAACTTCACTACCATCCTTTGTCTCGTGAACGTGATCAATAAATAAAACTCGTAACAGGGGAATTAGTTCACAACTTGGAAGTGGAAACGTTTCAAACGGCAACGTGAATCGAGAGATATGATAAACTTCACAAGCGAGGATTCTAATCATGCATTCTAAGTGCAACAAAGCGGTTTTTAGAACAATCTGTGCTTATAATTAATTAATTCGTAAAATGATTTATATTGTTGGAAAAACGACTATGCTTGCGTGCTGCGAGAATTTTCTTTTTGAATTTATTTTAATTATATTTTTGAGATAGCAGAACTTTGTTAGTTCGCTAAGAGCAGGGTTTAGAGTCTATTTAGTTTAGACTAGCATGGCCATGGTTGACATTGGGTAACATAAATATCGATACGTCATAATGGCTAATTCCCTAATTCCGTAGTACTTACACAATCCCTAAACTAATCTTTATTCTATGTGGGCATAATAACTGCAATACACGTGGAATCCAAGTAACTGCCTAAGTAGATATAAACCCAGCGTTCACTATAATAAACATTATATTATACAACCAATAAATAAGAACGAACAGAATATAAGGGAGCATCGCCAAAATTAATCTGTGTCTATTAATGACTTTCAAACAAAAATACACAGCGAATTGACTTTCATATCGGTAGGTTCTATGTGTGATACAATAACTCAAAATTAAAAAAACCCCCGACACAAAAACCTCTATAAGAAAACTAGAAAAGAGCTGATATAACTTTCAAACAGCTGAACCGATTTTCTTGGATTATAGCTAAGAACACTCTCGATTAAGCCACCTTTCAAACAAAAAAAACTAAATTAAAATCGGTTCATTTAGTTTAGGAGCTACGATGCCACAGACAGATACACAGATACACACGTCAAACTTATAACACTCCTCTTTTTGGGTCGGAGGTTAAAAGTGATTCAATAAGTCTAATTATTATTTATTTATTGGTTATTCTACCTAAACTTGTTCTCAAATACTGGTGGGTATGTATTTCGCTCTACAAGTTTGTGGAATCATTGCCGTTTTACACATTTACGAGTATTTACTGTTTAGTTTGGCAGAGAGCATCGCAATCGCGGCTACATCTCGCAGCCGTGCTTTTAGAGACATCAGACAGCCCACCTCATTCTTACAGGATAGGAAAATAAATTCAACTTTTAGAAGTTCGAAATAAAAAATATACAATTTTCTTTTTGCCCGTAGCGTAGGTACATTGAAGTTGTTTGCGATCCATCATCATCATCTCAACTCATCGCCGCGCCGGCCCACTGTTGGGTTGGTCTTCTGTCAGAATGAGAAGGATTTGAATCATAGTTCACCACGCTGGCCAGGTGCGGATTAGTAGAGTTTAAAGTTATTTGGGCTCAAAGATTTCAGAAGAAGACAAATTGGGCCCGTTGACTAACTTTGAAGTTACATATTTTTACGGAAATCTAACATTCATTTCTAGAACGTATCTTCAAAATTTTATTGAACCGAGTTTTTGATTGAAGAAACTATCTTTTTTTTTGTTCATAATAGGCACGGCACACCATGACCATAATCACACCTGATGGAAAGTGATGATGTGGCCTAGGATAGGACGCGTTTACCTATAGTTCGTGACAGGTCGAAATGGCAATCGGGGTGAGGACGCACCACACACCCGCACTAACCCAGTGCGGGATAGTGCGGGTGCTGTGCGGGTGTGCCGGGCATCTCTCCGTCTCATACCCTGATTGCCATGTCGACGTATCGCGAACTGTAGAAGATGCCTATTCGTTCAATGTTTTAAACAAGATAGCCATGAGCTATGTTTGTATGGAAAGCGCTAGGGAGCGCGCTAAGGAAACTTCTCTTAACTGAACGGAAATTGAAACCGTCTTGCTAGTAAAGTTCTTAATCGCACAATTGCGACGGAAACCATCCAATACACTCATGTAGCTACAGCACTAACTACAAATACTTACAGCCTACTGAAAACAATGAGTCACTCTTGTTCGACCGCTCGCTCGTCAGATTCAGGTCGCGTGGCCTCGGGTAAGGCCACACGCGCGACGCTCCCTGCACTCTGGGATGTAAACAGTAGGTATACAAGTGTTAAATTTTTTTACACTTGTTTCGTATTTATATAGATTTTTATTTAAAATCCATACTAATGTGATAAATGCGAAAGTATGTCTGTCCGTCTTCTATCTATTCACTCGCTTTTACTTGTTTGTAAAAAGTTACTGATACTTAAAGCCGGGTTTCTAACCCGGCCTTGAGTAAAAAATAAAAAAAATTGAGAAAAGGGCTATTGAAAAATTTTTTGATGAAAAATTACTGTTGAGAAAAGGGCTTACTTCTATAGAGAGTAGGGTATAGAGCTGTAGCATTATGCTCATGATTTTTTTTACATTTTACTTCGTGTTTCACCGCAAAAATTATTTTCACAGAAACTCTAGAAACAGCGATGTATATCTAGAAATGTGTACCTACCTATTAGAAGTATTGGCAAGAGATATTTTTCTCAGTGTTTTGACTGTTCCGGTAATTAGTAAGATTACAATCATAGATATGTATTACAATAGTCTTAGTCATTCATTCATTAAACCACCAATCCTAAATAATCAATTGGGTTTCAGTTTTGAAATAACTAAGTATTTGTAGCGCGTAATGTGGCGAAAATGTTTGAATGTCAACGTCAACACTGTATAGTGATTGATGACTTCAAAAAAATTTCAAGTTTTTTTTTTTTAAATTTTAACTACTGTAGTGAGCTAGCGGATGACTGACGAATGACGATCTTGTCTTGATACATGTTAGTAAGTACAATCATAACCCATTATTGTGAAAACATCTCAACACTTATAAAATAATTGTCAAGGTCATTTATAACCAATCTGTCTGTAATAATGTCGATAAGATACTTTGCAACGTTGTCAATTCTCAAAAAGACCGACAGTTTTTGACAAATACTGGCGCTTCCTCTGGTGTTGCAAATGTTCATGGACGGCGCTAATCACTTAACATCGGGTGACCCGCGCGCTCATTTGCTCGCTATTTTTATTTTCCTACCATTTCAAAGGGTATTGCGTAAAGAAAACACGATGAAACTGCGCCCCTAGGCGACCGTTTTAGAAATTTAAAGACTCTTCTCGAAACTGCACTGAACATAAATCCCTCGATGATGATGATGAGCGGGTCTTCTCCGTTTGGTCGGAATGGCCAAGCGGGGGTACGGGCCTCGAGGCATGGCCTCCTTACCCGGGTGAGGCGCAGGGCAACTTTGTACCCTGGTGTCGAACTTTTAGCCGGGATTTCACCGGCTAGGGCCCGCCATCTTGGCTTATGGCCCTAGTGGACTTTTTTTGTATATCCGATGTTAGTCAGTCCGGGGCTGGTCTCCGCACGACGGCGTTGAGTTCGCTGTCGAGCGCGGAGACGGAGTCATGTCCGGTGGATCTCGCGTCGTCGTTATCGTCGTCGCTTGGGTCGGCTGCGTGCCGCGCCGGGGATGGCGATCGCAGGAGCTCACGAGGTAGTTGACGCCCGGTCGGCGGTCGAGGGATGAGTGGAGCGATGCCGTGGAGGTGTTCGTACGGTCCGTTGTCCGCGCGCGCAAACATGCGCCGCGCGAGTGTGCGGACGTACTCCTCCACGGTGGGCGTCTTGAGGTCGCGATGGATGACGTCATTCCTCACGTACCTCGGAGCTTCCACGATTAGGCGCAGGCACTTGTTTTGCTGGACCTGTAGGCGGCGTCTCTGGTACTCCGAACAGAGTGAGTACCAGGCTGGGGCCGCGTACGTCAACCTTGAGCGGACATAGGCTCCGTAGATGCGGAGCTTGGTCTTCAGTGAGAGGCTTGAGGCGAGGACCTGGCGCAGCATCGACGTAGCTGCACATGCCTGGTTGACGGCGTGGTTCACCATGGGAACCATGTGCAGGTTGGCGTCGATGTGACAACCCAAGTAGCGCACCGAAGTCTGCCACTCTATGTCCTGCCCTCGAAGACGGAGTTGACGGTAGGGTTGCCGAGCACCGAACAGGATGGCGGCCGTCTTCCCCACGTTGACGGCCATTCTCCATTTATCCAGCCACTCCGGCAGCAGGTCCAACAAACGTTGGAGTCGGTTGATAGCGACGATCTGGTGGTACGACGACGCAAGATACGCGCTGTCGTCAGCGTAAAGTGATAACAACACGTCTTCCTCCCCCTCGCGCAGATGTTCGGCGAGGGTAGGGATGTCATCCGTGTACACCGCGTATAGACACGGGGACAGGCAGCTGCCCTGCGGTACTCCTGCCCGTATCGGACGCGGCTGGGAGTCCGCGCCTTCCACGGATACTCGGAAGGACCTGCCCTCCAGGAACGATGCTACCAGCCGCACGATCGCGGGTGGTAGGTTGGTCGAGAGGAGCTTCGCCAGGAGGCCGGCATGCCACACGCGGTCGAAGGCCTTCTCGATGTCGAGGAAGACTCCGACGGTGCAGTGTCCTCTGTTCTTCTCACTGGCGATGAAGTTTAGTCCTCTCGCTAGCTGGAGCGTCGTGGAGTGGTTACTGCGAAAGCCGAACTGTTCGGCCCGCGGGCGTAAGTGCGGGGCGAGCCTCCGCAGTAATAGACGCTCAAACAGCTTAGCGATGTGCGGCAGGAGGGTGATTGGTCGATAGCTTCCTGGAAGTCGCCGGTCCTTTCCTGGTTTGGGGATGGTGATCACCTTCCCCAGCTTCCATGAGTCCGGGAAGTGGGCGGTACGGAGTATACCGTTGAAGAGTCTTGTCAGCGCGACAAGGCCTCTCCTAGGCAGCTGCTGTATTGCGGCGATCGGGATCCCGTCGTAGCCTGGCGCCTTCCGTTTGGGGAGTCGGAAGACGGCCTTCCTCAGCTCTAACGGTGAGATAAAATCATCTCCCCGGAGCGGAGGAGTCTGGGCCGACAAGAAGCCCTCTATTTGGTGTTGGATCGCCGCGTGGTGTCTATAGACAGTGTCGTCGTTGGCCGGTGGGTTGGGGGTAAATTGGCCCTCCATATACTCCGCCATGATCTCTGCGCGGTCTTTGGCGGAGTATCTTCGCCTACCCTGACTGTCTAGTAGAGGGTAGACGGGTGAGTCAGATCCGGTTAGTGTCTTGCACAGGTGGTACAACGTGGTTTCAGACTCGGCTGCCGCATCGATGGTCTTCTCCCAGTCGTCATCTTCGCGGGCGCCGAGTGCTTGTGACACTTCCTGTGCAAGGCGGTTGAGGTCACGCTTAACTCTCGGACAGCGAGTGCGCGCCCAAAGCTTGCGAAGGGCGCGCTTCTTCTCGAGCTTATCCCGGAGCGAGCTCGGTAGCAGGTCCCGTCTTCGAGCGTGAGGCCTTATAGTGGTAGCCTCGCTCTTGGCCTTTTGTATGGCTGATATGATAGCAAATGCGGCCCGGTCGACCTCAGCTGGGGTTGAGATGGGTCCCGCGAGCTCCAGCTCCGACAGCGCGATTGCGTACTTCTCCCAGTTCGTTTTTGTACTGGGAGGCCGCGGGATAGTGAAGTCGCGCTGGAGGTTTAGCGTGACCAGTATGGGCAGGTGTTCAGTGTTGAGGTCGTACAGAGGCTCAACACTGATAGGATGGTCAAGTCGGTGATGCAGTACGATGTCCAACACATCTGGCTGGTAGAGGTGGCTTGTCGGTATATTGGTCGGCGCGCCCGGCCCCAATACACCGTAATTGTGGCACTCGCTGTCCTCGAGTAGCATCCTTCCGGCCGCGGAGTTGACACGCGAGCCCCAGGCTTGGTGCTTCGCGTTTAAGTCCCCCACGACTAGTGTAGGAACCTGCGACTCGAGGAGGGTGTGGACATCCGTACTGCAGAAAGTCTCGTTCGGTGGTCGGTAGGCGGCATAGATCTTGAGCTCCTTTTCGCCAGCTTGAACACGCACTCCCTGTGTGCGCAGAGATCTGTAAGGTGCGTGTTCTAGTTCTTCGTGTACTAGGTCCCTCCGCACCAGAGCTGCAGTTCCTCTGTATGCGAAACCCCGGGGAGAGATCTCGTCGCGCCGGTACACGAAGAAATTCGGTATTCGGAGCTCCACATTATCCGCGAGTTTCGTTTCGCCCAGGAGGATAACGTGTACATCCTGCGACTGGGCGAGTGTTGTAAGCTCGCGAATGTGCCCTCTGATGCCGCCTGGGTTCCAATATAAAATCCTTAATAGGAATGGAGTCGAGCGAGTACAGCCATTCCTGCTGTTATTGCCGGAATGACGCCTTGCCCCTGCAGATAGGCTGTTAGCCCGGTCATGAGCGCCTCCACTACAACCCGGACTATGGCCAGGAAGTCCGGGTTGGTCTGCACTTCCCCCTGGTTTCGTTGCGCAGCAGAGGGGGTATCAAACGGAGCTTGAGCGGGCTGACGTGCCGAGTGCTTGGCGGTGGTTGGTTGAGTAGCTAACTGTGTGTGTCCTGGAGCAGTGCATTGAGCATGTATTTGCTCCAAAATTTCCACAGGTCTCTCGTCCCGGGCATAGGCTGGAGTTGATGCTTTAGCAGGCTCTCGCGTTGTGACCTGGGTAGGCATTTGGGGAGCTTCTTGCGTAGGCTGGCGGACAGCAGCTGCGTCTTGCCTTGTTTGCCTCGGTTGAGGTGTTGAAGCTGCCGCTGGTGAGGCGCGACGCGGGCGAGGTGCACGATTTCTTCGCCTCTTTTTACCGCGCAGGGGTTTACCACGTTCAGTTGGTGGGTTTGCAGTTGCCGCTAGGGTGGGCGCGGCGTTGGCAGCTGACGCCGCGACGTAGACTGGTGGTGCAGTGGTAGTTGGCGGTGCGACAGCAGGTGCGGCGGTAGGTGCTGGGGCTGTTGTGGTCCTCTGCTGTTGTTGGTGGCGCTTAATGGGAGCGCGCGGTGGGGCGGGAGGAACGATGATGCCTCTTCTCCTTGCCTCCCTCTTAAAGAACGCGCACCGGCGGTCATTCGCAGCGTGATTTTGGCTACAGTTTGCACAAGTGGGCGCTTCCTCCCGGGACCTGTGGCAGTCCCGGACGGGGTGTTCACCCGCACATCGAACGCAACGGAAGGGTCTGTGGCAGTTTGCTGAATTGTGGCCAAAGACTTGGCAACGGTGGCATTGTGGTGGCTTGCTCCCACCTCGCCAGGCTTCCACCGTCACTTGAGGCATATATAGGAGCTCCGTGATGGCGTAAAGATCTCGGAGCTCATCCTGCGTCATATGTGCTAGCCGCACGTAATACGTGCAGCCGTGTTTGCCACGCGGAGGTGGGATGGCTCGCGCGGCTTCGGCTGGAAAGCCTAATGCGCGAAGTGCCGCGACAACCTCGTCGGTGGGTGTTTCCAGTGGAAGTCCTCGAATAGCCACCTTTGATGGTATTTCTGTGGCCGGGCTGTAGCAGTACCAAGAAATGCTACTGTCTTGGTTAGTTATCAGGGTTAGGTAGCGCTGTACTGTTCGGAACTCTTCGGCGGATTTCGGTAAAAACCGCACACCACGTCCTAGCGGTTTTGCATTAGGTGCATGTCCTAGCATCTCGCCCAGGGCCTTGAAGTGCTTTGTCCAGTTTGGAAGGCATTCAACAACCAAGGGCGGGTAGGCGGACCGCGGCGTTGGTTGCGTTGGCTCGGTGGCGGCGGCTGGTTCAGCGGGCGGTGGCGAATGGTGCGGTGCGGCCGGTGGCGGCGAGTGGCGCGGTGCGGCTGGGGCCGCGGCGGCCGCAGCATATGACGTACTGGGCTGAGGAGATGTCGGCTCGGACACTTCCATATGGGTGTGGCTAGTCGGTGTTGCGAGAGCCATGTAGCTAGTCGAATCTTTCGGCCAGCTAGCAGACTCTAGATGGGCCATCGACTGAGCAGAGTGCGAACGGGACATCTGCGCTATCGTTTCCTCAGAATGCGCGCGGGCCGGTTCTGGGTATGAAGTACGATGCGTGGAGGTATAGGCATCCGCCTCGTGTCCCGCGTGAAGGCTCGCCTCCAGCGGTGGGCCACTTGCAGGGTGAGGCGGTGAGGGGCATCTCACTGGGTTTGGTGACCCATTAGGTGCGTCATCTTCGGGTGGTGGCGGGAGCGGTAGGCAGGCGAAAGCATGGCTCAGTTTAACTCGTTTGTCCTCCTGTTCGTCGGATGCACTGGAGGACGAGGTATCTGGCCTGGGACGCTTAACCAACTCAGCGCCAGATGTAGGTATTACGACATCGCGTTCTTCATTAGAACGTTCTGGCGATGACGATGACGAAGAAGCAATGCGTTCAGTTATTCTTTTGGGTGCTGCAGCGTACGTTTTTAGCTGCTGTGAAGATGATGGTAGCAAGGACAATGGGTGTGTATCATCTTGGGCGGAGGTCGCAGGCTTGGAGCGCTTGGCAGCTTCTGCGCCTAATGTAGGCTCAGCTACATTGGCTGCGAAGGCAACTACGATTTCCGTGCTGACCTCTTTAGGTTCTTCAGCTTGTACTGTGCTACAGAGAGGAGAATCTGTAGGTAGCAGTGTGACGGCCTGCTGGTCAGCGATGTTACGTTGACTGATCGCCCGTGGGATACCAGTGCGGGCTATCCTCCTCTTGCTCCGTCGGTCTTGCGGTGGGGAATTCCCACGCTCAGACATGCTGTAGCACACAGGAGGTTTGATCGTCGGTCAGGTGTATTGTAATGGGCGTGTAGTAAAAAGTGCTACCCTGGGTGTAGGTGCGGTATGCTACTCTCTCGGCGCGTGCAACCCTAGCCAGGTGAGACCCAGGTGGGAGGCCTAGCACGAGGCGCCCGCGAGCGAGAGTAATAATGAATTAATTTCGTCTAGTCCCTCGAATAATGAATTAATTTGATACGACAAATGTTCGCCAGAGGTCGCGAGGTGGCGAAACACATCCGCGGTATTACTTACGAGACAATTAGCAGTATGAGGCGCAGCTGTTGTTTCGACCGCCAAATTCGCTAGCTGACATTTTCCACTAATCCTATTTATTTTAAACGAATAATTCTTGTATAGGTTACTTATAGAGAGAGAGACAGCACGTCCTAGACCTTCGTTGTTTTATAAAAGCTGAAAGTTTCTGTGCGTATTGTCCCCAGCACAAGGAGGAACGATCAGCGACTATGAAGTTTGGATCATGGTGGCTTTGGGAGATAGGTAACAGGTAATACCTAAAGGTGTAAAAAATCTTACGTCTAGTATAAAGTCTAATTTTTTTATATTTTTTTCGGAATAGTATTAGAAATCATGTCAGCTGCCAGACGCTCTTAAAGTTTATAAGGGTTTAGAGCCTTTATAAAGTAACGAAGGTCTGGCACGCGCTGGCTCTTAGTCAATTATAGTATCTAATTGGTTTCTCGGGAAGGGCTCCAAAGTAGTAAGTACCTATTATATCTATATTTCTTTTGAACGCCTCTTTACCTATTTTGTATGGGGTGTGCAAATAAATATATTAATCAGCTTGCAATAGCAGAGTGAATTTATTTATTCAATAAAATGTAGGTGCATTATTTCAACATATTGATGTTGAAATAATGTCTGATAAGCCTTATACATTTTACCACTGTAACTGGTGATTGAATATTATATATTGTATTGCATTTGTATAATATTTCACCTTCTGCGATACCTATGCTACATTTTCCTTCAAAGAAAGGCTTTGTTCGTCCATAATTTTCAAAAGACCTTGGGTTGTTGTTTCTACATACATGAAAGATAAAATTATGATCGCTATAATTATTCCCCGTTTTGCTTTAAAGTTTTAAACCTGGCGTGTTCTGTCAGGGCCGCTAGTCGTCGGGTCGGAGGGAGTCACAGTGATCGTCAGTCTCCGGTCATGTTTGTCGTCGAACACGTAAACTCCACAGGAAACCTACTTTTAGTGTTTATTACGATGTCTTTAGCCTAATTCTGTCCCGCTTTCGGTATTTTCCGTGCTGTTTGTGTTAAAACAAATAGAATTTTTTGTATTTTCCTAGTTTATAATTAAATATCATCATCATCAATCCATTTTGCCGGCTCTCAACAGAGCACGGTTCTTAGAACGAAAATGGTTTGGCCATAATCTAGCACGCTGGCCAAGTGTGGATTGGCAGACTTCACACACCAATGAGAACATTAGATAACTCTTGCAAGTGATAGTTATTTATAGCCAAATTACTCAAATAATAATATTATACCAAACTATCTATATATGGTTTGAAGTTTTCTAGCATAATACAAATTAGCTATAAAGTTTATAAGCAATTACCTACGATACTGAATGGTATGTATGGTACACAGGTATGGTAGTAACAAATGGTAGATAGTAGAATGATCCTTATTTTACACCTCTTTGCCTAGTGTTTTCTATGCCATGTCGTCTTAATGAGGGTCGTATAATATCTTATATCTATCTATTAATAATAATCCAGTAAAAGTACTGATTTCAGAGGCTAATCAAAAACATCGTTTCCCACTAAACAATGTTTCTGAGCTACAAATTTGTTATTCACATCGTGGTGGGCCAATTTAATTTTTGTTCTTGTATTCAGCACGCACCAATACTAAGCCTTATAGGTCTATCACCCTGCTGCTATTAAACTCACTTACAGTTACGCATTAATTAGAATGATAGATGATTAATAGCTTCGATCACTAGAGACTAGAGTTAATAAGAAAAGTTTCCAAGCGCGCTCCTCAGCGCTCTCCATACAAATTAAATTGATTCTCGTTGGAATCTTGTAGACACGTTCTAGAAATTAATACGTGTCTGTGGTTTGCCAGATGTCCGTAAAAACATCTAGTTTAAAAGTTACACGGACTCAAAGATTTGTATGTACGCGTAAAACTTTGAAATATTCAAAAGGAAATCTGTCAAACTACAGCTTAGTTTCTAGAACAAACGTATTTACGAAATTTCATTGAGTAACTGGTTCGTATTGAAATAAGCCAAACTATGTTTGTTTGGAAATTAGTGCGCACTACGAATAAACTCCTTTTAATTATTGGTTTATTAATTGGTGCATGTTTTCCAGTGACGAAGAAGTAGCTGTATATTCACGTAATGAATACATGTCAATGATCTCCGGGATCACCTCATAAATTGTGAGCGCGACCCATCAGCTTGTGTGTCATAAACGCAAGTGCTTAAACTGCACGAAATTACGCCATTTTCACTGGGAACATATTTTGCATTTTATTGTTATACTTGCATTAGTCTCATTTAATTAATTTCCGAATTAAGTTTAATGCGCAAAGCATTTTATCGTAAAGTGTTATTTATTCATATCATCATCATAAATCAATCGATAGACTTGCACAGCTGGATAATAAGTCTCTTGTAGGTTCCACAAGCAACGGTCTTTCGCCACTTGAATCCAGCGACTTCCTGAGACATAGTCTGATCCACCTTGGGGGGGCACCCGTGGCAAGAGATCAGTTCTCAGTAGTGGACCGGCGGCGATGGATTGTGATCACAGTTGTGGTTTTCGAAGCACTGAAACTAACATGCCATAGTTTACGTGAACTTAATAATAGTGCCTGTTCGCGTGTACACAAATTTTTAAATAGACAGGTCTAAAAGTGGTGCTCTCATTTTCGGAAGGGAAATATTGTGAAGCCCTGTCAATTTGGTTTAGTGATGTTTTGTTTATAATGAAAAAGCACCAATATCTGGTATACCTACCTATAGACAATAGATATAGATAAATAATTAGATTATATTTTAGCATAGCTAATCACTAAGTACCGCAGAAGTGGGTTTGTTGTTAGTTTGTTGGTTTTTACCATAGATATGTTTTTTACCTACTTCAAGTCGTGATTTTTCGCATGGATATATTTTAGCCGTGGAAAGTGACATAGACTACTTTTTCGGCAAAAACCTAAATCCACGCAGATTAAGTTGCGGTATAATTTAGTTAATAAATAAATCTACTAGTAAATAAATCTAATCTTCCGCGATCTGTGTCTCCTACCAATTACAATCCAATCTTTAAAAAAGAGTGAATAGGCATGATCCCATCTTAGGCAACATCATCACTTTCTATCAGGTGTGATTGTGGTCAAGCGCTTGCTTTTACTGAAAAAAAAATGGAATCACAGTCAAGGGTTAAGTTGTTATTGAATAAAAGAAAATAAAAATACATCCGCGTTCGGAGTGTTCAAAATTCAGGCGACCCAGAGGCGTCCAGAGTCCAGACGCGCGCAGCCCGGCGCTGCGCGTCGCGTCGCGCCGCAAGCAAAGCTTGGATTCAAATTCTTGAGATCGTAGCGGCATCCGGCGAGAGTGCAATTGGCCCCAGGCCAAATATGCGTACGCTGCTAATACACTGTGGAATCTACCCAGCTACACTTTACTACTGTGATTTTACTGATGCCGCCGTGAAACGAAGTACCTACCTAGCTAGTAGTCAAACAGTAATAATCGTTTAAGCCTGTTTGACATTGAAGTTCAAAGAAAAGTTGGCCTCTCAATAGAAGATTTAAACCTAAACCATAGCACTAAAATCGTGTTTTTTGAACCTACCTACGCTAAAGAGGCATAAACTACGACATTGACATAGATATCAAATATATTTTGAAAAAATAAAACAGTAGAAAATAAAGCAAACTCGTACTGTATTCTAATATAACGGTCAACGCCAAAGACACTAGTAGATATGGTCATTATTCCCTAGATAAGAATACCTATCCATCTAGCACGACCTCTCTAAAATGTATCCAATCGAATTTATCTATCAGCTTTTTATCCCGGAAAATCAATGGGTTCCCGCAGGATTTTTTAAAACCTAAATCCACGCGGACGAAGTCGCGGGCATCAGCCAGTATTAATATAACTTGTTAAACTTACTGCAATATGGCAAACGTATGAGTATATTGATTAGATAAGTACATACTTACTACATTTTGATAAGCTTGTATCAGTCCATAAATTGTGAAAAACAATATACGATAACATGTATTATCCGAGTGTTAAACCGTTATTGGTTGCTGATTGAAAGCAATATGAAATGAAAATACTTCTTGTAACCTTCAAGTCATTTATTATTATACTTGCCTCTCGTTCTATACCGGCCCTTCAACGCGACAGCACTTTACGTCTATTCTAATAACTGTCAATATCATGGAACAAGATAATCTAGAAAGGCAATTAAAAACATCGGGATATATCTAGTAGTAGGTATATGTTACAGAAAGTTGTAATGTTGTTTGAATATAATTAATTCCATAACACAAGTTAAGTAAATATTAAATACGGATAAAATCTACTCAGTGAAGATAATGTAGCAAGTGATAAAAATGTGTCCGACCGCAACTTAGCCCGTGCGAAAATGCGTTCGCGCCTTTAACGCTTGCTAATTACTTAATTATATCATTTCTGTTATTGACACCACATTGTCATATTCCCTTCCTAGGATAAGATACCAAAGACTATCTGCCCGGCTAGCATGGGCAGTAGATAAAAATTATAAAGTGGATATAATCGGGGGATATAATTTTTATATACTGCCCATGCTAGCCGGGCTGATCGTCCGACCCTACTTCGTTCCCTACACTAGCTAATTTATGCCCGCGACTTCGTCAGCGTGAATTTAGGTTTTAAAAATCCCATGGGAAATCTTTGATTTCCCTGGATTACATGTAGCCTCTGTGTTAATTCAGTGTATAGGCTATCTCTATTCAAATTTTAGCCAAATCGGTTTTAGTCATTGTGGCATGAAGGAGTAATAAACATCCAAACTTTCACATTTATGATATAGTGGGTTATAATTATATATAGTGTGGGACGACCTCCTGCCCGCTGGACCGATGACCTGAAGAAGGTGGCGGGGAGCGGGTGGATGAGGAAGGCGGAGGACCGTGTTTGGTGGCGCGCTCTTGGAAAGGCCTATGTCCAGCAGTGGACGCATACAGGCTGATGGATGGATGGGATATAGTTCAATGTAAAGTAGCTTCATTGTTACCTTTTACTGTTATTTTCTTTATAATATAACATTATTTAAATTATATAATTCAGTAGCTCATCTAGCGTTTAACTAATTTTTTTTCTTAGTTTCATGTCTCTCAAAGTGTCGAAATGGGACACCTCATTTCGACATTTCCGCATACAGAATCCAAAGAATGTTCGCGTGAAATACGGGAAATGCTACACAGTTAATGCTTTCTGCTCATCATTCTACAAAATATTGACATATTGTGGTGGAAGTGAAATGGTTAAGCCACGGAATTTTAGCTAAATAAATTATTTCATTTAAAATACCTAAAATAATAGAATAATTATTGAAAGCAAGCTCAAAGCTGACTTACCTACTATTAGGGGATTCAGATAAACATTGCATAGGAAAAGGTCATTTTTCGGTACAAAAAGTAGTCGCCTATCCTTGGAATGCAATTAGTTATCTCTGTACTTTTCGTCAAAATCGGCTAAACGCATTGGGCCGGAAAAAAATAGCAGACTGATAGGCAGATGCACTTTCGCATTTTTTCATTAGTATATGTATATTATTACGATGTGTCACGAAAATAAATTATAAGATCTCACACCGCAAACTAAACCTAACTAAACTAACTAAGTATAGCTCTTAACAAAAATAGTCTCCGTTTAAATATTATTTAAGTACCATTATTTATTAACCTCGTTTGTTACATAATATAAAAACATTATTTACTATCTCAAAATAATTACGGCAGGCATTGTTTTGATATGTTCAATGGTCATTATTAAAAATTAACCACTGACATTAGAAATTAGTTCTTGTCTCAATGCCACTTCCACGAAAAATAAACACCTGACTTTATAACTGTTAACGCGGAAATTAAATCTTATTTATAAAAAGATCCTTGATACCCGGGGAATATACTTTTATTCTAATCTAGCATTACATCATACCTATACATTTCATACCTCCTCAACGCATAGGATTTTAATTTAACAGCGATTTAATTTTATTACCTATATCAACCCATTCCGGCATCGCACGCCAGATTAACTATTTTATTGGTAGCAGGCAAAATTTTTACTATACGAAAACCTAAATTGTTCTCGTGTAACTTTTATTATTTAAGTACCTACACAGCTATAGCCACAGGAGCTTTCAGATAGGACGATTTCAGTTTATTTTCACAAAATATTCATATGTTAGATAATAATTTAATCGCTCTTTCTATTGATGAAAACCGTATGAAAATCGGGCACAGTTTCTGAGTTAAATTCAGTGCGGCACGGCGGGGGACTTTCATATTTTTACCCGACTGCGGCAAAGCCAAAAGGAAAGGTTATGATTGAAGCAGTTTATGTATGTATGTATGTATGTTTGTATACGTATGTATGTATTTTATATTTAAATTCTTTAGGACTATCTTCATGGCATACAAATTCAATTGAAACTCTATAAGTTGTTTACTTCATACTTAGAACTTTAAAGTAATTCATTTCATAGAGCCCTTAGATAAACAATATCAAGAAAAAACTTTATATTCGTACTAAACTTTTGTACCTAAGTAACCGTCTAAAGGTTTCAGTAGTATCCATCTACGAATGTAAACCTAATGTTATCTCACCTTTAGGCTTTAATCTAACTCAATAAGACTTGTATGGATTCAGCACGCTGAACTAACTTTATCATAAGTAAATGTCTTTGCGTCGTGGATTCCACGGGCGCTTTTAGGGTAGAGCTTATAATATCAAGGATATCATGAAAATGCCGTGTTAGGTAAGTAGGGTACAGCTTTAAACTGTACTGAACTTTAAAGAAGCAGGAGAGTCTCAATTCGATGTAAATGCATTTTCCTAGGTGTATAAATCTTACCAGCTTAGAGAGAGGATAGTGTTTGTGTTAGATATTTCTTTGATAAAATATATAGAATTAGATACAAAATACACACGTGAGTCTTTTAGTTTTTATTTTAGACTCTGTATAACTCAAATAATACATACTTACTTGTAATTAGGTGCGTTTAAAAATAATTGATTGAATACTAACTTATTTAAATAAAGTCCGTTTTTATATCTCAAGCATGGACAAAGGCTACTTTTTATCCCGAAAAATCAAAGATGTCCCACGGGATTTTTGATAAACTTAAATCCACGCGCGCTTCTTTCGTCATTAGAAAACTACTTCATCCAGAAGTAACATAGGCTATATTATAATTATTTATGTTTATACCCCTTCCAGATTAGCCCACTTCCATCTTAGACTGCATCGTCACTTACCACCAGATGTGATTGCGGTTAAGGGCTAACTTGTATCTAAATAAAAAATAAAGAAAAGAAAGATATGCGAAACAGGGCGCATCAGTTAGTCTAAAATATTGAACAACTTGCAAAATTGCAATTCTAATACGCAATAAGTACCTACCTACCTACCGCGAATCGATCTGCCAATAACAACGTATTTCAGGAATCGATGGAAAGAAAATATTATTTTAATTAAATAATCATGAATTTATGGACGTAACGTTTCACGGAAATATTATTGGGATGGCATGTTTGGCTCGAGCTATTTCTGTTTTAGTGATAACAGATGTGCGCTTGACCGCTATCGTATATCGTTTTTATAGAAAAAGGTCAAAAGAGCAACAGGCTTGTGATGCAATAGTTTCGCGGAATTGCTACTCGAATTCTGAGGCCAACCGTACCTACACAATATAATGATTTAGGTGTCATTCCAGCTGGGATTCGAATCGATACATCACAGCAAAATTTCAAGGAAATATGATAAAGATGTTGATGTTTTTGTACTTAAAATATCATGGCATAAAAACAAACAGAACACTCGCGAGTCGCGGAACTAATACGTTTGAAATGCTCTGAAAAGTGAGTCATTGAAAGTCATTCACGATCTGATTTAAAGAAAAACAATAACGTCCCGCGTTTCAGGCGTGAAGTGAGACGCAACCTTCGCGAATAAAGATAGATATCAATGAAACTGAAAAGACTGTGTCTATTAATTATTATTTTTTGAAAATGTTTTTTTTACTTCTTTTATTTGACGCCAATTAAGAAAGATTGACTGTCAGAGTATATCAACTGAAGCGCCTGAAACGGAAGCGGTGAAGAGCCCTAAATATAAGTAACATTATATGCATTACATTTTAAAAAACATAAATCTGAAAAATGTCAAAGGTCTTATCTCCGCTCCGCTCTTCTTTGCCAGTTACACCAAAATGTTACCAAGTCATTCTCCAGATCGCTGCGTTCACCTTTTGTTTTTTTTTACAGTTAAATTTCAGAAATGTTTAAATTGTTTAAACTTGACACCTCAAATGAATCTTGCTCGCATAATTTGAATTGAACCTCTCTTAACAAGCTCGTTCGATTATACATTAAGACATTAGAGGAAATTATGCGTGTTATTAAGATAGAGATTGTTTATAATGGTCTTGTCTGGCGCCGTATAGGTCACTTCCGCAAAAAGGCCACACATTTCGATACAGCCAACAAGGACTAAGAGTAATCATTGCTCTATTATAAAACGATGGTTTTTGACGTCTCTAGGCCACTATGAAGGCCAACATTTAGCACTTACCTTGATTATTTCAAGCATTCATTTCGTATTTACCGGACGATAAAAAGTGCACCTACCTATTTATCTAATAAACATCGTAAAATATAAGGCCTTTGAAGTTTTGTGACGAAAACTTTGTACGATAAACAGTTTGTACGAAAGTATAGTTATTTTCCTTGAATCTGTGATTGAAACATACTTACATTTTTTTTTAAAGAACATTAGCCAAGCTAATCATAACTAATACTCCCTTTTCCCCTCCAATTAAGCGTAAAGCTTGTGCCAGGAGTGGGTACGACAATAGTGCAACGGGTGGGGTT
Source organism: Maniola jurtina (assembly GCF_905333055.1). NCBI lineage: Eukaryota > Metazoa > Arthropoda > Insecta > Lepidoptera > Nymphalidae > Maniola > Maniola jurtina. The sequence goes on from NC_060029.1 coordinate 5,164,219, forward strand.
TGAACCGCCGACCTTTCGGAATTCAGTCCACTCCTCAACCGTTGAGCTATCGAGGCTCATCTTATATTATTGTGAAATATACCTGGTGCCGGTTCCTATCAGTAAATAATGATTTAAATACCCTACCCCAGGCATTGATGACCTGCTTTTAGCATATTTGCGCCCGTAACTGCGTACTGACGACGTTCTAATATGAATGACTTCACACAGTGCCATTTACGGAATGAGCCATGTTCAGTCTGGGCATGGTTCCCGAGGACTTATGTAAAGCTAAACATGCTAAAGTGTGCCTCATCGTAGGCTTTACTGATAGTCCAGCACGAATGACCTAAATGAATTGGGATAACATTCGACAAAAAGCTGGAAAAGGATAATATTTTTACGCTTTTAAGCCAAGGATTAAAATTAAGCTTTGTGATGTCGGTAGCTGGTGTCGTAGGTAATGTTTGTACGGGGTGACATCGCAACCTGTCGGCTTTCCGTTCGGTAGTCTTCGTTTATTTCCACTGTCACAGTGAACGGAGAAAACCCAAGGTAATAAATATTCTGGTGCTAATGACGGAGTATTTGTGGAGCATAAGAAAGCCCGCGGTTTTTTTTTCATATACTTACTTATAGAAATAGGCTTTTGTATGCCTTTGTCAAATACAATAACATATATAGGGGGGGTAATCTCTGCTTTTGTATAATTTTTTATTAGAACTCATAAAATAATGAATATTGTCCAATGGCTCGAAAATCACTAGGTATCAAAAATCACAGAATACAAATAAAGAATAAAATGCAATAAAATTTTAATCAAATCTGCTTCATAAATTGAGTAACAAAAATGACCGGCTTTGTTTTATGAAAAATAAAACAAAGCTGGTCATTTTTGTTACAGTTTAAATAATAATCAACTCAAATTAATTATTTAAAACTATTTCGTTGTAGCATAGCTTAGTACTTAGTAGGTATGTATGTACTCCATTCTGGCAGTACAAACAATATCCGCCCAAAGCGTTATTTTTTTGGGTCAATAAAAAATTCCACCGATTAATAAAACAATTTCGAGGATAAAAATTGCCAATACATACCAATAAGTTCGTTGACTTCAAATGTCCATTGGAAAATATCGTTTGAAAAATCGCTCTCAGAGTGCAAGAAGTTGATTTTCTCCAGAATATAATGTTTGTTGTAGCTCTACACGTTTCTACTTATACGTGTACATGAACGTAGTATAAACTCGATCGCACTATGGACTTTAAGTTTCAATACTTTTTGTCCTGTTCCTGCATACACATTTATTTGTATGGGAAGGCACTGACCCCTACAATACGGGCTGTCCTAGTTTAGGGGCCAGAACTCTATGAAACGCATGTAAAGATTAATAAATTTTCATTTTTCACTTTCATTGCGACAATGCTCTAGAAATATAGAGAGAGATATCTATACCTACTAATATAATAAATGCTAAAGTGTGTCTTTAGTGTGTCTAAAGTCTGACTCCTAGCTTTTTACGGACCATCAATTTAACCGATTTTGTTGAAATTTGGATTTGATTTATGAATAATAGCTTGCCAGGAGAAGAAAATAGGCAACTTTTTATCCCGAAAAATAAAAGTTCTCACTCTAATTTTAAAAACTGAATCAATTCACGTGAAAAAGTGGCGGGCATAATCTACTTGCTACATAGATAGCTTGCATCCTGGAAGCAGACATAAACTACTTTTTAACCCGGAAATTCAAAGAATTTCCAAGGGATTTGTAGAAACCTAAATCCACGCGGGCAAAGTCACGCGCGGGCATCATACAAGAATAAGTAATCAAGTAACGGCGAGCATCGTCAGTCGAACTTTTTGCAATTTATTCCCACTTTCTTTTATTTCTTCAAATAAATTTGAACACGTTGGAAACAACGTGTTAAAATTTATTTGAAGAAATAAAAGAAACTAACTTTAGCGGATGCTAATACGAAGCCCGAAGCCCGAAACATCTCATTCAAAATCGTGAGTAAGTTATGTGCGTATGGATGCTAAAACTTAGTAACTAGAATTTTTTTACTCAAGTCGAATACAATGCTGTAAACGTGTACGATTTTTGTAAACAACAATTTATTCACGACGAGACTTTTTGTCATGTCACATGACGCTAGTGTGTTTGGCTACATACATAGGACATTGGCCATGGCAGCTTTATGTACTTTCGCTTGAGGATGCAGTGTTTACGCTTTTCCGATTTCATTTTATGTAAGTAGTTTGCACTTTAAAATATTTTTACGTTTTTATTTACTTTAAAAATAAATCTATCAATTTGCGACTTACGCGGCGCCACCTATTGTACTATCACAAAAACGATGGTGCTATGTCAGATACCGTCACACAAGTGCCAACAACAACTGCTCATACAAAGTTTGAATTCAGTTGGATGAACAATGCACGAACTCATAGGCCGAACATAAAAAATTGACCAATATTTTGAGTAAGTGTATGGGCAAAAAAATAATCTATCTAGATTAACACAGTATTTATATTAGGTATAGTACGCGACAGGTCGAGATGGCAATCGGAGTACGACCCCCACACACCCCCCGTTTGCAATCTCGACCTGTCGCGTACTATACATACAGGTACCTACATTAGGTATCTATTTAGAATTTTGATTACTTACAGTTACCTACTACTACTTGCATTACGTACATGCACATTATTCCAAGTTTTATATCAGGGTCACCGATTTGGTATACCTATCAAACAGTTATAGCTACCACCTAGTGAATACCAGACACTAGGCTATAGATCATTCAGCTGCGATGAGTTTTGGCGCCACATTAACGTATATTTTCTTCATATAAATAGTACTGCACTATTAAAGCCCCGCAGATTAACCCACAAATTGTTTACACCTCAAAAAATTAATGATTAAGTAGTTTTATAGAGGTGTTTAATGATTTGAGTGGTTGTAGAACACTTAAATTTAAAAATAAACACTTTTAAATTTGTAGTTTTGATATATTCTTAGGTAGAGAGTTTCTTGCCAATTTCTATTCAGTAGAGTCTGCTACTTACACGAAATTTTTGGTCCAGTCCTTATAAACTGTATATTTTAAAGACATTCAAAAACAAGTTGGTACTAATCACACTTCACACTAATATTATAAAGGAGAAAGTTTGTATGTGTGTGTGTGTATGTTTGTTACTCCTTCACGCAAAACCTACTGGACGGATTGGGCTGAAATTAAGAATGGAGATAGATTATACCCTGGATTAGCACATAGGCTACTTTTTATCCCGGAAAATCAAAGAGTTCCTACGGGAATTTAAAAAAAATCTACATCCACGCGAACGAAGTCGCGGGCATCAGCTAGTAAGGGTATAACTTATCACCCAGCTATGTATTCCCGTCAATTTACACTCGCTTGATTGGTATGTCTTCATCTAAATAATTTCTTTAGGCCCCTTATACTCCAGAAATCACGGCTTCATAATATCATAATTTAATTATAATAATTATTATACAAACAATTTAATTATTTCGTAACAACGTCGTCAATCAAAACATCTATCTTTACCCCTGGGCCAAAAGTGCACATCAAGCTCGCAGCATTGGCACGATGAATGGCAATGGACAACCTTTTCTTTGCAGCCCTTTTCTCTGAGAGCGGCCGATATTGCGTCCGAAGTACTTCACTTCCTCACCACAGCATAGCCATGGGATTAGTTTAGTTTAAACTTAGTTCTAATTACCTATCATCAAAGTCGCACAAGACTTGAGAGATCTTACTTTCCGAACCCCTTGATTTAATTGCGTCAATCATTATTCTAAGGTTTAAAAATACCTCGTTCAAAGAAGCTTTTAGTCGCCGTCGCTGGTGATATTGAAATCTATAACAGCAATGCAATTGTCCCATGCATCGAAGCGTCTTAAGACAACAAACAAGTGTTCGGAAAATTTCGATCAGGTGCGTAATTGACCGCTATTTTTAATCAATTAAATCCGTCTCAACGGTGCCAATTTATACGGTTTCTTTTTATAACTTCTCATTGATTGATCTGTGACGTCGGCTCTCGACGCCTTGTGACAAGAATCAAAAGTATTTTGAGTCTGTATGGCAAAGTTACCACCAAAGGAAAATACAAAAAATCACAGCCAAACTTGTACTTTTTGTATGAATGAGCTGTTCTTCAAATACCTAAGAGGATGAATTGATATTTAGCGGGAAATTGTAAAAAAATTATTAAATATCATTTTTTTATTCGATATCTACTCCACTTTTCTTTATATACAGATACAGTGTTTGCCCTATTGTTTGCAATCTTACGTAGTGCTAGTCGGTAAAGTGATGCAGTCTAACAAGTAACATGGAAGCGGCCCAACCTAAAAGGGGTATAGCAGTTTATTTATACCCATACCCTTAATTGATGTCTACGGCTGAACCACTAGATCAGACCAGCGATGATTTTAAATTGCTGTGCTGGGAATCAATCCTTGGACCATTCATATACTATAAAGCCACCACTACGCCACGGATGTCGTCAGTTGATGGAAAGTAAAGCCTTTATAAAGTTTGGAGCTTTTATTTCCTACATAATTTGATTTCTTGAATCTTATTACTGTCATAAAGGACCTTTTATTTAAAACCTTTCAAGGGGTCGTCGCTCTGCTAGTAAGTATATTTGCGCCCCATATTTTGGGTTAAAGCTTTTATCTAAACACCGAAGATATTTGTCACATGGATGGTACATTTACGGTAGTCTATTGGTAAATTCAATAAAGAGACATTATGTGTGAGACCAAAGTTGTTAACCTCTGTATTTATACTCGTATTGTTGTCGCTTCGTACCCATCTTAATTAGTAAAGTTATTCTGAGAATCGGCAAAGGTAGCTATAAGACGATTTTCATCAGGAACATAGGTGACTTCTGTTCCTTTTCATGTGTTCCGCGCATTGAACTGTTTGTTGTTTAATATAACTTAGGGACTTTGAACTCCGCATGATAATATAATCTAAATAAAAATATCATGTATGTTATTAGACATTTGTTATGTCGTCTAAGTTTAGAAGCTACTGTTTACTAAAGTATTACATTTTACTTTCGTTCCTCTTTTCAGAACACATTCATAAGTCGTTACCTCGACATCGAATTTCGATACCTCGATATCGACCTTTATTACCTCTATATCGAACGACCTTCTTTATCTCGAAGTCGATTTTCGTAAGCTCGACATTAATCTTCGTTACCTTAAATCGGCGTGCGCGCAGCAGCAATCCGCACCCGGTAAGTAGCGGTTTTTTTGCGAGTACAAAAGTGGGGAGATAGGTGCCTGATGACAAAGAACTAGGATGTGTATCACTTGTACGTTGTTGTAGATTACAGGGTAGGTACGTACTTTACAGAGGCGCAACACAGTTATTTGAAGTTGTAATACTTACATAGAATTGACACTTTGTCTTGTATTACAACATAACGGCCCATCCCGCCTTCGCTCGCGATTTATGTAGGTGCATGATAGGTATGTAGCGAGTCATTGTCGCTAACTAGAGGCCTCATAAAAAGGCCTCAGAGTCAATCAGGGGACGATGCAGAGAACTTTCCTTGGAGTTTCTCTACGTGATCAAAACAACAAGTGTAAATTAAAAATTTATAACAAACCCGACGAGTGAAGGTTACAGTAACTAGAAAAGAGCTGATAACTTTTAAACGGCTGAACCAATTTTTTTGGATTATAGCTAAGAACACTCTCGATCAAGCCACCTTTCAAACAAAAAAAAGTAAATTAAAATCGGTCCATTCGTTTAGGCGCTACGATGTCACAGACAGATACACAGATATACAGAAACACAGATACACACGTCAAACTTATAACACCCCTCTTTTTGGGTCGGGGGTTAAAAATGAGAAAATCCGTATCAGAACCAGAGTAGTAACCGTAACCGACATAGCTTACGGAGCTGAAGTTGCGGAAGGAGCTGCGTTAAACAGGCGCTTTGGTGTCTAGTATGGTCTCTAGTCTTTTTGCTATGAATCTTCCCTGTCCTATAATAAAAGTAAACATACGACAGTGTCAGCAACACTTAATCCCAAGGAAATTAAAGCACCACTTAATCAACATTTAAACCCAGTATTTACCGACATCGTCTCGGGCTTAAGCGATGCAGTACGTGTCACGTGGGGTCAAAGTTCACGAATTCTCTCTGGAACTTTGAACTGCGTTGAACCTTCCTGCGGAAGTTCCGCACGATTTTCGAGATATTACGTGGAGAAGGCGGTACAATTTTGTGAAGTTTAATACACTCGTAGTATAGAGGTTTTCAGCCTTTGTTGTTTTCTAATATATTATGTAGGCTGATTTTATGATAAATAATTAAACAATAGGTAACGACAGAATCGTGAAAGATTGATGAACTCTATAATATATTTATTGAGTGTTATGACGTTCGCCTTATATTCGGGGAGTCGGGGGTTCGATCCGGACTGTAACTTTTCGAAGTTATGTACGTTTTAAGAATTTAACTATAGGAAAACATTGTGAGGACACCTGCATTCCTGAGAGTTCTCCATAATTTTCTCACAGATGTGTGAAGTCTGCCGATACGCACTTGATCTGCACGTGGCGGGCTATGTCCTAAGCCCTTCTCACCCGTTCTCAGTAGTGGGTCGGCGGTGGCTTGATCTAGATTCTAGATGATGATGATATATTTATTTATAAAAATATGTTATGTTTCTAAACTTGTAATAGAGTATTCCCATATTAGAAACATATTTTAAGCTTATTGTAACTTGTAATAGTCACCTACTTTGTAAGAAGTTACAAATTACAATGTACAATGAAATATAGAGCAGTGGAGAGGATTGAATTTTTGGAACCGTGCCGTCTTACTTTACTTTTCTTTTTTATTATTTAATAGCAAAATACACTTTTTATGAATCTAAGGATTAAATTAACCCTAAGCTTTTATAATGCCTCTTACATATTAAAAACGTGATGTTTTTTCCACTCATAGTGAAGCTTTTGGGGAGCTAACAAACTAGGTGCTAAGAACTAGGCAGTGTAGTTAACCTAAGTCCCAAAACAATTCTTTATTTTTCTTTATTGTTATCGTACACTGAAAAAGAATAAACATAATATACCTACTTAGTGATAAAGCAGCAGTTTCGGCTGTGGCTGCCCGTGCTGCCGTACGATTCAGCATGCCGCGCGCGCCGCGCGGTACGATTCTACAAAGAAACCAATAAGGTGGTTTTTTTTTTTTTCACGAAACCCCCTGATATTCATATTTCATATATTTATATTCATACATTATATTTCCTGTAATAAGTGTGTATTTTGATGTAAACACGATGCACGCAACGTAGTCGGCAATGCATAATACTCGTAATAATATCGGATCAAATAATATTTTTTATGGCATCAATGAAAACATCTTGATAACGTAAGCACAAAATAAAAGCAAGTGTCTTAATTAAAATGCGAATCACTAACGCGAACTGCCTGATAAGAATAACAACGAGCACAAACAAATGCTTTACTTTATTCCACTTTCGAAGGAGTTCAACAGGAAGAAAGTGAACTGTTTGAAACAGTTGCCGTTGTTTATTAAACATTGGTGCTTACCAGGGGTCAATGTTTGCTGCTCTGAAGTTCGCGGATACCTCTCGAATATTATTAGCAGTACCTAATAATTAATCTTTTATAATTATATTTAGAAAAACTGGCTAGACTACTAATACCCAGCAGCACATAATTTATCTTTGTTAAACACAAACTAAAGCCAGTCAAGTTTTACATATATTTTCATTGAGACTGCGCTTGCCACTAGCACTAGGCTAGGACGAACTCGACGCTCGGTGTGTCGGCGGTACAAATCGCACTCAATTTGCATTGAATATTTTTATGAATGGTTTAAGTAGAAAATAAAATAAAATAATTTAAATAGTTAACTCTTATTTTAAATCAGAAGCCCTCCATCCGTTATCAAAACATCGAGACAAGTATAAAATGACGTAGGAAAACGATTTCTACACCTATTTTCTCACAAATATATTGAAAAACATCGTTTGATAATCGGGCTTTAACAGGGCACTCTCCGTCACTTACTCCATACAATCGTAGTTCCCATTTCATTTGAATATTAAGCAACCAAAGTCCATGAAATTTTGCAGACATAGTCTAGAAACTAATATCTGTGTCTGTGGTGTTTTAGATTTTAGTAATTAGAATTGGTTATCACAAATGCACCGATCTAGGAACCGAGAATGCACGAACCAGGGCAGATAGAGATGAGAACAATAATATCATACGTAGGAAATCGACGGGGGATCGTCCTCTTAAGTACTTATTACAAACTCGTGACAATGGTAAACCCTCGCCTGCGGCTCGGTCTTACAAACGTCAACTCCTTTGCTTAAGCTATGTTCTCGCGTATTATTAATATTTTTATTTAATTTATTTCTTCTTAAAGTTTATGTTAATAGATAGTTAACCATTTAATTTATTATTATGTTTTAGGCCCACTTACAGAAATAATTCAAAATAGACCAAAGTATAAGAACAATTTCGTCTTCATTCACGGAGCTCTGAATATTACATCCGGGTTGAGAAGGTTATATACACTACCTATTTCTTAGAGGCAAAATACTTCGTATTTTCATTATTAAGGTTCAACAACATTAAAATTATAATGAACTCGTGAACATAGGCGTAGCGTATACACCTATGGCATATAGTACATACCTAGACGCTATATTATGTATAAGAAGGTATTAAATTTCAGGGCGTCTATATCCCTCTGCTAGCTAAAAAAAAAAAAAATTATCACTATTATCGTACTTTTGATAAATGGTAGTCATATATGCCAGTGTGCACTTGATTTTGTAATTGAAAATAAGGGTTAAAAGTTTCTTAATCTTTAAAAATATTGATTCGATACAAATATGTCTATCACAGCTACGATCACAGCTACATTGAGTAACACGATCTGAATTTTTGAGCGCCTTCTGAATTAAAAGACTATGTATGAATAAGCATTATTGCTTTCAAGTTTCTAATAGGCATCAGTAGCAACTATGAAGAGAAATGTGAAGAAGCAAGAATAAGCCATGAATTAGCATTAGAGCATAGAATTACAATGCTCGAGTTTTGTACCTATAATGTGTAAATGTAAATAAGTAATATTTTTAACCCCCGACCCAAAAAGAGGGGTGTTATAAGTTTGACGTGTGTATCTGTGTATCTGTCTGTGGCATCGTAGCTCCTAAACTAATTAACCGATTTTAATTTAGTTTTTTTTTTCGTTTGAAAGGTGGCTTGATCGAGAGTGTTCTTAGCTATAATCCAAGAAAATCAGTTCTGCCGTTTGAAAGTTATCAGCTCTTTTCTAGTTACTGTCACCTTCAATTGTCGGGGTTGTTATAAATTTTAAATTTACACTTGTAGAATTTTTACCTAAACCAGATGTGTAACTTATCAGCTAGGTACTTTAATTATAGCTATCTCGAGTTTTTTTTAACTAAAAAATGATTAGGTAGGTACATCAATCATATATGGCCGAAAAACGTATATTTTTTCGGTACATTTAACGATAGATGACAAAAGATCCATCAAAGTTTAAGAAACAAAGGGTAGGAACCCCAAGGGTACGATCAATGACCTCCGGTTGTTTATAAACGAAAAAAATGGATTGCACGTCAATTTTTCTTTTGTTTTTCTGGCATTCCCCAATTATCGCAAAATATATTTCTGACTGAGACCGTTCGCTGAACTTGACAATTAATAAACCATTGACAATCGACAAACTAAAATCAAATAATATGCTCCTTAGCTATACTCATAGTCATAAGCTATGCTCTATGCAGATCAATGATGATGTTCTTGACATATTTTTGTTAGTGACATGTTTATCTGTCAATATAATAAGTACGTTTCACATCGCAAATTTTTATGTAAATTTTATTCGAATAAATATTTACTTTAATATTGGCTTATACACTCAAGACCCAAAAATGAAAATTAAAGTAACAACTGAAATGTACAAGGTATGCAACGAAACCAATCGTTAACATCTGCATCGTGTTCTAAAAACACCGGTGAAAAAATAATCAATTCGCTAGACTTTGCTCTAGCTACGCCTGATAACGAAGAGCTATTTTATACAGCTAGTGTACATTTTCTTAAAAAACGACTTCAAGATAAAACCAATTTTATTTTAGTAGACCCTGAATCACAGCAAACATCTCAAAGTTGTTGTAACCTAAGAAGAGTTTCAGAAAAACCCTATGATCGACAAGATAGACTAACAAAGAAAGACCAAGGCAATTCATCAATTCAAAGCAGTACATCTCTATCTATGCATCAAATTCTTCCTTTTCCTAAATCAAATAAAGAAGGTTTCATTAGTCGAATAATGAACTCACTTCGAAAGTACAAACGAGGTAACAATATTCCTGAGAACAACACGGACGATTTAAAACTATTTTAACCCCGATCCAATTATAAGTTTCCACGGTGTGAACGATTGAACAAAGGCCATTCATCTTGCTTAGAGGCAGTATCGGAGAAACTTTCCAAAGAGGAATTAGAGACTAGTAAATCTAAGAGAGATATAAATAATACAAGGATTGAAAGAGTTTCACGTAAAGATTTTCTTAATCATGATAATAGATAAGGCTTTATTTTGTAATCAGAACTTAGATTTTACTGCGATTATACTGTAACGTTTAATAGCAAACTATTTGAAGACTATTTATATTTTATTTTACACTAGGGGATGCCCGCGGCTTCGCCCGCGTTCATTTAGATTTTTTTAAATCCCGTGGGAACTCTTTGATTTTACGGGATAAAAAGTAGCCTATGTCCTTTCCCGGGATGTATCCCAAGTCTGTACCAAATTTCATTAAAATCGGTTCAGCGGTTGGGCCGTGAAAACGTAGCAGACAGACAGACAGACAGACAGACAGACAGACACACTGTCGCATTTATAATATTAGTATGGATTAAATGTATCATGCATTTGTAGCTTTAAAACTGAATATGGTATGCGAGACTGCATCTGTATTTATTTTATTTAAAGTGAACAAAGAGTGTGAGTAATTTATAAATCAATGGTGTAAAAGTGTGCCATTAGAAACCTTATTTTAATCTTTCTGCTGTCTGGGTGTTGCAAGCTGACGTGACTTAGGGTTTCATGATTATCCACACATTCTAGGGCATGTCAAAGCGGTCACAGTCCTGTTCTCAAGAATCTACTTAGCACTTTTATCTAATATCATTAGTACTTCAAGGATTTCGAGGTGTATCTATTACTTATTCAGTTCTGAGAACAGTCTTGGTTGGATTTAAAATCGTCATACTGAATCAACTGTCAATAAATGTAGAGACATTTTAATTAACTTTGTTAGTCTGTGCTTATAGTTTATGAACTCTTTTGAATAACACAGGAATACCTAAGCCTTAAATGAGTAGTAAAAAAAAACTTAAATCACTTAAACATTTTATTTCATAGAGTAAATCATAATAAGGCACATGCTGCTGGACTACAAGGACAAGCACTGAATTGGCAAATTACAATAAAACTTATATTAACCTGAAAAATATAATCTATTTGAACAGTTTCTCCTTAAGTTTAATAACCCATATTATCTTTACCTTACTTTAAGTATCATACAAACATTTAAAATAGATGATTCTTTCACCATTGGAATAAGTTTTTATCACAGGTTTTTTGACGAATCTTAATTATTATATCCCTATTTTAAACTTAAAATGAAATTATACGTATGTAATAATATTTTTACAAACCTCATATTATTATCATTACAAGTAAACAACTATTTGCATTATATGTAGGTACTTATACATATGTAGTAAGTATTACATCTTGATCTTAAATAAGTAATCAAATACATGATAATAATAAATAATCAGTACAAAAAGTTTTTTGTATTGATTATACCGAAAATACCTACTTGTTAATCTAATTTTATAACTAAACTTAAATCTATACGTATACTGTAACTGAACGATTTATGTCGAATGCAAATGTTAAAAAAATAAAACCAGCACTCTAACTATCATAGTTTGTTTTATATTAACAGTAGGTAAAGGTATACCTAATTATATCAACAATCCTCTACGAACAAACTTACGAGTAGTTTTGCGGTTCGTTAACAAAAGTGATTCATACGCACATACGTTTTACTTTTTCTGCTCCTCAATGCGCTAGTCTGACTCGCACTTGGCCAGTTTTATAATTTTTGTCTATCTGTCTGAGCACACTTTACGCTGAAACTACTGAACGGATTTTAACGCAACTTGGTATACTTGCGAAGCCAGGCCGGGTCAACTAGTTATAGTTAATCTAATTTAAAATTAAAGTTAATTATTTAATAATTATTATTGAGTATAAAAACAAAAAATTTAAATTGAACTTGGCCACGATTGGATTCAGTGTTATTACCTGCTATGTACACCTACATAATTATTATATTTAGTAAGAATACTATTATGGAATCAATTTTCAGATCCCAACATCGTATTAACTTAGTAGCCTAGTTGCCAGAATTAAAAATAATTATAGACGGATACAGTTTATTAGTGTTGGTTAAGATAGCAATTTGATCTCTGGAATTGGGTGATGCCATAAAAAAACTTGCAAAAACCCGCAATTATCATTGTTTGAACAATTTATTTAATGACTAGGTACATTTTCAATCTATAACGATGTCTGTGAATCGATAATTTGATTACTAGATTGTATAATTACTACTGGTTATACCTACCAACATAAAACTACTTGCCACAAGTTTCTTAATCTAGATTTCTAGGATAGTTTACTTTTAATTAAAATACGAAATCTTAAGCAAAAAGAGTGTCAAGCAAGGTATTCTTTAATTTCACTCTAAACTTCCATATTTAGTGAGTAGTAAAGTAGATGAAACAGATACATTGATCGTGTGTTTTCTATCAAGGTAAACCCCTATAATATTAATTAAAAACTACTTAACACTAGATGATGCCCCTGTGAATATATTATATATAGGAATATAATAGGAATTTGAAAAATCGCGTCGGAAGTCTGTTTTTCCGGGATAAAAAGTAGCCGATGGATGCCCGTCCCTAGAATGCAAGCAATCTCTGTAAGGTAACGAATTTCGTCAAAATTTGTTTAACGGATGGGCCGTTAAAATTTAGCAGACACTTTCGCATTTATAATTTCTATATGTATATCTATTACAAAATGATCATTTAATTAAGTACACTAAAATAAAACAAGTCTCAAATTATTGTAATTCACTTCATAATAATTATACTTTCACGATAACTTTATGCCTTGTTCTTTAAGTTGTCTCACGACCTCGGGACAAATGTCCTCCTCACGAAATTTATACCCACATCCCAGGACCTCTTTAGCCACTATGACATTTTTCTTTAATGAATCCAACCATACCGTATACGGAAAATCTGGCCATGTGCCACCATACCTTTTTGGCAGATACTCGGGCAGAATGTGCTTGTGCAAAGAACTTATATCATAACCGTGGAAGAAGATTCTGGACCGCATTTCAGATGTCAACAGAGGCTTGAATATACTGTACATTTTGTCAAATATCCATGAATGGTTGATCACGTGTATTGCATGTGTGGTTGCAGGGAAACTAGACTGAAAGAAGGAAATATTATAGGTTAAAAACACAACTGTTATAATTCTATACTACCCCTACTAACCCCTACCTTGGTTGATTTAAAATTTAACCCTAACTCACAGATAGCTTCAGTGCGGTACATCTTAGACAGCATCAAGCAAGGAGGGTGTGGTAACGTGTATGGATAGATGTAAAAAAATCTAAATCCGCATTCAAATGCCACTACAAAATATAAAAACTATTTTTGTTTGTACATCTATATGTTGAAGTTGGACGACTATTCAACGTTCGTTTCGTCGTTTTTTGAAAAGAATAGCTTTTTAGTTTGAGTTTATAATCAATCGACAGTTCCTGAAAGCTCACGGTTTGGGAGTGCAGTACACTGTAGTATCAGGATTGAGATGTTGGAACCAGTAATTTTAATGTATCCATCATACAAACTGATTTTATTGATTAAAGTTTTAAAATAGTTTAGAAATCTCGGAGAAATCAGTAACATACATTGAAAAAAAATAGGCACCGAATTGATAACCTCCTTTTTGGAAGTCTGTTAATACCTAATAACAAAGAACAAAGTAAAAGTGGAAGACTGATTGTTTGAGATCATCGATCTTTATTTAATCCCAAGAAGGATCTTATTAAACTAAAAGGCTAATGTCCTGTTGTTGTACGTTTTCGATTTTATTAGCGTACAATGACCTAGTCGACGGCTATTTGTATGCATATTTCTCGTACTTCCACCTAGACCAAAAACTTTGACTAATTATAATAAAATAAAAGATAATAAGTAGCATTGGTCAGTAAATGGATACCTTTTGGAAGTTAATTGGATTGCACCTATTACAATTGGAACGTTTGAAATTTTATGCAGCACCGAGCAGATAACACGTCGTATTTACTCAGGATCGCTAAATGTCGCCAAAAAAAGCAACAATGACCCTATTAACTGGAAAGTATCTGTTCACTCTTGAGTACCCGGGCACACCCGTTGCTTACACATTCACAGCAAAAAACCTAGGGTTGACTATGGATGGCAACCTCGCTTGGGCAGCACATATAAATCAGCTTAGTAAACGTTTGCATTATTCGATCCATTCCTTGAAGAGACTGCAGAATTTTCTTCCGCTACGTACCAAAATCATGCTAACACATTCTCTGTTGCTTCCAATTCTCGACTATGCTGATGTGTGCTACTTAGACGCCACTGAGGAGCTACTTGACAAACTCGATCGGCTTCAGAATCTGTGCATACGGTTTATATACGGACTGCGCAAATTCGATCACATTTCCGACTACCGTCGTCAGCTTAAATGGCTCCCTATTCGCTTTCGTCACAATTTGCATATTTTGACTGTTCTATACAATGTTCTCAATACCTCTTCCCCTGGTTATCTGCGAGAGCGATTTCAATTCTCGCTCCCTCCTACTAGGCCTATGCGGTCTTGTGTCTCAAAAAATCCTCTCGTCACTCCCCATTGTAACACAGTCTTCTACAGCAAATCTTTCACCGTACTAGCCACCCATCTTTGGAACTCACTTCCTGAGAATATTAGAGAGAATTGCCGCTCAGTACATTCATTCAAATACAGAGTGAAGCAGTATTACCTATCATTACAATAGAGTATTTATATATTATATATATATTATATTTATTCGTATTTGACATGTTTTCCTCTCTCGACTATCTTGGTCGGTTCAAATAAATACCCCGTCCCGCCACACGCAGGAAAAAAGGTATTTATGTCCCCATGTTTAAATTATAAAACCTACGCTACTACTACAACTTTTTTTTTTTTTTTTTACTATTTATATACTCATACACATACATACATAATACCATATTTAAATTATAAAACCTACGCTACTACACATATTTTATTTATTTTTTATTTATTATTAATTACAATTTATATACTCATACACATACTTACATACATATACACATACATATTCTTAATTTGCGATATTATCACGTAGCGTATGTTGTTCCGGCTGTGTGTTGTGAACAAAAACACTATCTCCTAGCACTTTGGATATTATAATTGAAGTGTGTATTGCTGCTTGTTTTTGAAGAATACTTATGTCGATGTTGGTATCTAATATATCTATATATTTTCTAATGCTCCTAGCTACTACACCCGTCGCACCTATTACAATTGGAATTACTGTCGCTTGTGTATTCCACAAACGACTGACTTCGGTTTTTAAAAGATGGTACTTACTTAACTTCTCTATTTCTTTAGGCCCTATATTATAATCTGATGGAACTGTTATATCTATTAAAAATGTTCGGTTTTTATTTTTATCTATGTAAATTAAATCGGGTCTGTTATGAGTTACGGTGACATCAGTTTGAACTGGCATTTCCCATAAGATTTTTGCGGTTGCGTTTTCTATAACTTGCGGTTGGGTGAGAATTTCTTTCCACCACATGTTGGAGACTTCAAAATTGTGTTTTTTGGCCAGACACCAGTAGACGTATTGTACAAGATTATTATGCCTTTTGACATAATAGGTCCCTGCCAATTTTTCACACCCTGAAATAATGTGCTGCGTGGTTTCATCTTTGGTTGCACATAGGCGACATTTTCCATCTACTGGTTCTTTTAGTATGTCGCGTTGATGTTGTCGCGTCATGACGGCTTGATCCTGTATGGCAAATATTGAGGCCTCAATGCTTGGAGATATCTGTTGCCTTTTCATCCACTTAAATGAAAGTTCCTTGTATAAATTAGCCTGATCTAGTACTTTCTTAGGAAATTGGCCATGTAACTGTTTACTTCGCCATGCTTCATTGTGTCTTTTTATTATTGCGTCCTTAATCTCTTTATTCGTATGTATATTTTTTTGTTGTAAATGTAACTCTCTTTCTATCTCTTGTCCTTCCTTCATTATTGAGTATTTATCCCTATGTGTATCGTGTTGTACTATTGCTTTAATAAGGTAATCGCTTTCTTCATTTAAATATTGTTTATATTTCACTATCTGTGACTTATACATGAACTCTACATTTATAAGCCCTCTTCCTCCTTCTGTTACCGGTAGGTATAGCCTTTCAACGTCTGCTTTCTGCATATTTATTATATTATGCATAACTATTTATTATTATATTATTATTGTATGTATTTTATTTTGGTATTTATTGGAAGATATTTGTGTAAATATTATTGTGTAGCACTTGTATTAACCATTTTATAAATCTAGTACCATGGGACCTATTCCACGTATTTATGCACCTTACTCACAACCTGCACGGGGAAGCTGGAAGAAATCTCTGTTTAGAGATAAGCATTTCCTTTGTACATAGCTTAATTTATCTTAACTTTGTAACTACAATTTTGGTACATGAAAATAAATATATATATATATAAATATACCTTGAATGTGCTCAAGTTATACTTACGTGGCAGAAAACCCGAACACTGGCAGGTGTTCCTTATTTTATTAACAGAAAGATTGAGCAAAAACGCTTTTAGCGGGTTGATTTGATGCTCAAATGCTCACGGTTTCTCGATGTTCTGTGGTAGAACGGTGAGAGTGAAACAACAAAACAGTTGTACACTACCAAGTACGTATGTGCGATGGAAGATCGAAACTTACCACTAAAAGTTTGACTATTTTGTTGGCTACGGATGGAGTAATCTGCCATGCGTGCTGAGTGCCCAGATCTTCCAGATCAAACAAAGCCACTCCACCCAGGATCTGAGTGCGTTGCTCCAACATACCCAGCTCAAGAGCAAAAATTGTTGCTTTGAAGAGCTCTTCCACCGCTATGGCTTTAGGATCCCAACAGCCTGAAAATATTTTGAGAAGATTTTTACATCAAGTTAATTTTAAACTTCAGTAATGCACTGTGATATTTGCTTTGTAAACTGAACTACCATTATAAACACTCAAAATAATGTTCCATCTCTGGCTGCCAGCTTTACTTTTCAATTTCTATAATAACGTACCAAATTGATTCTATGATTGGTATTACCAAATACTAATCATGGAATCAATCAACTTTGCATGCAGCTACTCACAAGATAGAATATAATGTTCAGCAACATTGACATAAAAGGTAATTGTATGTTGCCCATTGGAAAAAAGTGGGTAACAGCTGAATTTCTTGCCGGTTTTTCTCAATGGAATTTGATTTCTCATTTGGTGTAGATTCCTCATAAGGTGAAGGTAAACTCATAAATACGCCTCAAGTAAATTGAAGATTAAATGGAAAATTTTTAGTTTCAGCAAATATTGAAAAGTGGTTTTTAAAGTGTTATAATAATCATTTGGATATTACCTATTCTATAAATAAGTAGCCTCCGTCCGTTCTGATCACGATATGGAGGCACAGCTAGAACATTTGCATCTCCTATCCTTCGGAGATCCAATGGGTACACATTTTCAAATAAATCCTGATTTTCTTCCTTGAATCGGTAATAATTCACCATCTGAAAATGTTTTAATTACATCAATATTTATTATTTTATACCTACTTACTGAGTTTCATTATATTATCAACAAACGGATTTTAATAATTTTAAATATCCCAAAAGCCTGACTGTATCATAGTATAATATTATAAAGGAGAAAGTTTGTATATGTGTGTGTATGTTTGTTACTCCTTCACGCAAAAACTACTGGACGGATTGGGCTGAAATTTAGAATGGAGATAGATTATACCCTGGATTAGCACATAGGCTACTTTTATCCCGGAAAATCAAAGAGTTCCCACGGGAATTTTAAAAACCTACATCCACGCGAACGAAGTCGCGGGCATCAGCTAGATGATGCCGGCTGACAAACTGGAAAATTATTTAGAACTGCAAATAGAAATGTCGAAGTAGGACCTATACCTACCTATATAGGTACCTATTTTAGGTTTTGGTTTCTTTATTTTCAAAATGAACTAAATTATTTCCTAAGAATAATTATCCCCATGATCAATAATATTTTATTCGAAATTCACGGTTTTATTACTTAATAAGCGTTTATTTTATTTTAAGCACTATACTAAGTATTATGATAAAATCATTATGTTCGTGATTTATAGTTAACGACCGAATTGTTAATTTCAGGTGCAGGTATTTTATTTCGGGTTGGCCGTGAACACCATTCATGCAACCGGGTCGTAATATCGACATTTTAGATTTGAAATTATGATTATAATCTTTTTTGAAAGTTAAGCTAAATATTTTTGCTAATAACATTTTTTTTTAAATTGAATTTCAATCAATACAAGTTAGGCCCGATTATAATGCTGCGTTTCCACTGAAGCAGAGTGAAACTGAGGCTAAGTGGAGATATGAATTTCTGATCAATCATAATTATTGAAAGATCTAAGGGACATCACCCACGGCGACTTTTTGTAGCGATACAGCCCCCGTATTTTGAACCGTGAACGCGAGTATGAATCGCGACCGCGACAACAGTGATACAGAATCAGGGGCAGGTACACGGACCCGTAACGCATCGCTACTCTACTGCGACCTTTTTGCGGCACTATCGCTACAAAAATTCGCGGTGGGCGATCTCTCTAACTACAACCGGGTTGGCCTATTTAACTCGTCTCCGCTCTGCTCCAGTAGAAACGTACCCTAATACAGGACCATATCACATTATGTTTCCATTTAAATTGGTCATTATGAAAAATTAAAAAGCTTTACTTACCAATCTATGAGCTCTTTGAGGTATAAAATTGCGGGCTCGCAAAAATCTCAGCAAGAATTCATCGTCCATGCGATGAGGATTGCACTCGCCTCGCTCTAGAACAATCAAAATATTATATTCTATCTGTACTATATGCATTATCATTTTCTAATCTATAGCTATGTACTTCTAAAAAGAGATAATTTCTTTAGTTTAAAGGATTTTTAAAAATTCTATCCCTAAGGTAAGGGGTTTAAAATTTATGTAATCCGCGCAGACGAAGTCTCGGGCATAAGGTAGTAATATTAAAAATTAGTTTGTATATCTGGAACTAACTAAAACCGATTCTTAAATTCTTTCACTAAATTATACGCTATAAATTATATCATATCATAAGGACGAAGTCGTGGCAGGCAAAAGCTACTTGAATAAGCTTTTCATATTCTCGTGTGAAAACAAATTGTTTTCTACCGGCGTTATAGCTTATAATAAACAGTTATTACCAACGTTACTAGCTCTAATTACATATGTATGTAGGTATTTATTTATTAATCTACGACTACGAGTGGGTAACTAGATCTATAAAACTTTTTGCGAATTACGCACCAATTACCATATTAGCATAGTTATGTCATACCTAAGTTTTGAAACTAATAATACTGGTACAGAGATCAGTCACACAGACTTAGGATAAATAAATAATGGGTACATAATTTAATAAGACAGCTGATCTTATCATTGCGACGCAATATATGTCCTGGAGGTTGTGTAATGTAATCCTAATCTGGTTCAGAAATGAATAAATTATACTTAAGCAGTTTGAATTGTTCAATTTTTTATTCTACTATCGGTTTCATCTGTCAGAATCAGTTATAAGCTAATTTCACGACGTGCATTACGCAATTACAGGCCTATTTTAGCTAGGATTAGCTAAGTACGTAGCTGTTAGATAAAAGTGATAGTCCAAAATCTCACTGCATGATTATATCCATGTTATTATTCAATTAAAATCCAACCCTTGGAGATAAGTTTAACTTTTCAGAAATAAACAAGCAAAGGAGAAATGTAATGAAATTCCGCTAAAATGTGAATTGTTATCCAAATGTCCCGCACGAGCAAGACGTCAAAAAAACATCCCGCGCGCGTTTTCCGCTATTTGTCCCTATTCTAAAACTCTTTTTATTTTACGCTCAAAAGTGGTGATAGCCTAGTAGTTAAGATGTCGTATTTTAGTCGGGGGATCCGGGGTTCAATCCCAGGCACGCATCTTTAACTTTTCGGTTAAACGAACGGGCCTTTAAGAATCCCGTGGGAACTCATTGATTTTCCGGGATAAAAAGTAGCCTATGTCCTTCTCCGGGATGTAAGCTAAATCTGTACCAAACATCAAAATTGGTTAAACTATTGGGCAGTGAAAAGTTAACAGACAGACAGACAGACACTTTCGCATTTGTAATATTAATTAAGTATGGATTAATGTGAACTTTTAAGAGTATTATATTTTCAAAATGAATATACCTACAAAATACCTAGTATACAGAAAACCTGACCTTTCCAACGCGCATCGTGGGCACACAATAATTATACTCATTATTATAAATTCTTCGAGAATAGTGCCCACGTTTACGTTGGCGTCCTCGCCCACTTGAGTGAAGTTAGGTATTTCTATTTACTATTTAGCTACTAACTAGAAAAGTGTAGGTAGGTACGAAACATAGTATTAGTATTAGGGTTCCGTACCCGAAGAGTGCCAATCTTAGGTAAACGTTTCCGTCTGTTGTGCGAATGGGGCCATAAGTCTCCGCTGTCCGTCCGTCTGTTTGTCAGCGGGCTCTCATAAACCGTACCTAATACCTAATTAGAGAGTTGAAATTTTGAGCCGCTATAACAACAAGTACCTACATACCTATTTAATAAAAACCCAAAATGGCGAATTTCAAAAAATTACACCAAAAAATTCAAATCTGTGATATTCGAAGCTATAATCTTGAAGAATATTTCATTAAAGTTGGGAACCTCAGTACAAATTACGATTTTGTAGTTTAAGAATCTTTTCGATTTTAAGAATCTCGATCGTCTAAACCTAAAGCACTCCCACGTATTGTCCGTTTATCATCATATCAATATCAATCATAGGGCATTGTTACATTAAATGGTTAAACCTTGACACCGTTCGTAAGACAATTGGAAGCCCTCTTCTCATGCCTCATTTTTAAAATTAATTTATCACATCTAATGATACTTAAAACATACATATTATATTATTTACTATCGGCTCACTCGACGAAAATATGAATCATCTTTATTCCCTCTCCCGTGGGAATTTTGGAAATTCCGGCCTTATTCCTTGTCTACATTAAAAACATACCTTGTTTATTAAAACATACCTAGGCTTTAGTTTGCCAAAAAGTCTTGCGACAAATTTCAGCTTTCTAAGCTTTCCAGGGGTTTGGGCTGGACATCCCGGGGACGGACATAGGCTACTTTTTATCCCGGAAAAATAACATGTTCCAACAGGTAAACGGACATTTAAAAAGCATAATCCGTTTAACTGATTTTGACGTTTGGTACAGAGATAGCTTATATCCTGGAGACGGGCATATGCTACTTTTTATCCCGAAACCCAAAGAGTTCCCACGGGATTGTTAAATATCTATATTCTATATCAACGCGGGCGAAGCCGCGGGCAACCATCTAGTAGACTATAAAGTGGTGAGTCTTTCCTATTACGTAGAGAGGATGGCTTTAACCCAACAAACAGTGCGTTATTAATAAGCAGTTGATCCACTTTTACTTTAGTATTAAATAAAACAAGTTCTCAATATGGCCTAAACCTTTAGGTATACTAAATTGCAATGCCTGGATTCTCGACGGCCTTAACCGGGCTGTGTGCGGATTTGAAGTTTAGACTTACATTTAGTCGTTCGCCTTCACGAATATCAAATAATAATTAACTGACAGTAGAGATCTATGAGAAAACATGTGGATAAAAAATATTTGAGGTCACGAACGTGATATTTAAGTATTAGACAAATTGCACAATATCAAATCGTTAAATGGGGTGGAAATCCTGCGCATTTCAAGGTTTTAAGACAGAAGCTTTCTCAAGACAAAAAGTTAGAAACAATTTGATTATTGGTGCCGAATAAACAACTATCAGACGGCCGCGGCATCGTCACCCTACCCAATAAGCAATACTTAATAAACCCTTCATTGATTATTAATATTTGATTGATGAACTAGAAGTGGCAATGAAGTTACTTTTTCTAAAAGTGAATGAATAGATACCTAAATCCGCAAAATCAATGGAAATGTTAATCGGGAAAATTGTTTTCGTTTGTTTATCACATCTACACGCTAAGTTGCTATTTAATCATTATGAATGCAGATAGGTATACCTATAATATAAATTGTCCGTTTATCCTTGATCATAGTTTTTATATTGAATCATGGAAAAAAATCAATTTACGTCAACAACTCACTCGATTATGTTGAACTTACATAAATATTACGAGGAAAATATAATTCAATGATATCATGTTACCGGTAGCGTGTGGAAAACAAACATTCTGTAGAGCGCCTAGACCCCGGGTGAATTTTTTAATCAATCGAATGATTATAGCAAAGTAATTAAATATTAAAAACTTATAGATGTATATTATTTTAGGTGGAGTGTGGCCTCATTTGGACATTTTAGCAAAATAATTATAGTACCTAATAGGGTGGTTGTCAATGTTTGAATTGGGTCGTTAACTTTGTACGCAACATTAAAAAAATCCTTTTGTGTAAACAGCATTAAGATTCATTGTATAGGTACTAACTACTAACCGTATATCATCTCTTTAAGCTCGCAAATAGCTTGCAATTTTGTGTTAGGATCCTCTCCACATTGCAATCTTGCATATTCCTGCAGCTCCGGGGGTGGTTCACTGAGGTCCAGCTCCACATTATAGTCTGGAGCCGGCATTTTGATCTGGAAAAAAATTATTATGAAATATTTATATTTCGATAGTAAATACTGGACAACTGCGTGTCACAGCCACACACGTACATAAAAGGTAGGATTCAGTTGCTAAAAACTTTGTTATTATAAACTCGGTATGTTACCTTTTTAGGGCTAAACCGCTGAAACTTGAGAAAGGGAATAAAGCTAGCGTGTATTCTGGAGACGGAGGCAGGATATTTTTATTCCGAAAAATCAAAGAGTTCCCACGGGATCATTAATAACCGAAATCCACGCGTACGAAGTCATGGACATCAGCGTATTTCATATGGGTACTAAGCATTATTGGCCAATCAAATGAACTTTCAACCCTGACCGTAACATACAAAAACCAAAACGTACAAAATAGGTTAAAGCTGGGACTTTGTCTGTGGTGGCGTTTGTTGGCGCGCGTGTTGTGATTTTTTGGAGTGTTTTTTTGTTAGAAGTGGCCGGTTTTTGTGTCCCGCTGGTGTTTATTGGTGGTGGAACTGACCGAGGAACTGACTGAGAAGCGCTCTAAAGGGGCGCCGCGTGTATGTCGGCGGGCGCCAGCACAGACGAAGTCCATACTTATACATATAGTTTTCCTAACTTGTAAATAACTACACACTTGACATTGGCTAATCAGTGTAAAGCCAGACCAGAGAAGAAAAAAAAAAAAAAAAGGTTAAAGCTATAATGATAATAGGCAAAATCTGTACAGGCAATATCTGTAACAAATTGTAGATCTTATTATAAAGCCAATTTAATAGCTTAAAATAATGAGTCCTATCTAACTTATTAGTTTTATTACATTTTTGCAATCGCCAAGGTTACCTTAAAATCCATAACTTAGTTACTCGTGCTAGAGGTTACGCTATGGGTCAAATCAATTTTCATTCATAATAATAATATTATACCTACTCCATTTTAGAATATCTTTCGTAGTAGGTACGTGTCATATTTAGGGTTCAGTACCTCAAAAGGAATAAAGGGACCCTTATAGGATCACTTTGTTGTCTGTCTGTCTGTATGTCTATCCGTCTGTCCGTCTGTCTCTGTCAAGAGAACCTTATAGGGTACTTCCCGTTGACCTAGAATCATTAAATTATAGCACAGGCTTATAGCACAAGTAAAGGAAAAAATATATCACAAAAAAATGTATAAAAATAATTAACATTTCAATTAAAAAAAAAGATAAGTATACCAAATGGGGTATCAAGTAAAGGGTTTTACCTGTACATTCTAAAACAGATTTTTATTTATTTTATCCATAATAGCTTTTGATTTATAGTGCAAATGGTCAAAAAAATACTCGAGTACGTAACCCTCGGTGCGCGCGTCTGACTCGCACTTGGCCGGTTTTTTTAAGGTCAAACTTAAAAGTATCAATAAAATTTGATTACTTATTTTGGTTCTTAGTTATGTTTATTGTCTTGCTATCATCAGTAATTGTTAGGTAATCTATCTACTCTTGCAGGTAGATCGTCGTCCGTCGGTCATAGATGGTCGTAGGGATAGATCGGCAAGTTGAGTAGTTGGAACTTGGAATGTAACAGCCGATAAATTCAATGATCAAGGAATTTCCAGTTTTAATTTGTTGATTAAGTAGCTGGTATCTTTTTATTGTTAAACTAACGCAACACCCTAATATTTATTAAGTTGATTTCAAACTACGGAATATATAATATTCTATAAATATCGCTCTCCCTACTTTTAAATGTCACTGTTCACACTTAGATGTAATGTTATATTACAAGCTTTTTTCTTATATTTGGAAAGCTGCTTTTTTTTTGAAAAAACTAAGAATAAAACCCAAACCCAAATACTTAATATCCATTTTATTTTCCTTCAATGAAAAAGTGCAAAGACGCGTGTAATTTCCATTCATATCCATTGAGGATTTTTATGTTTTGTTTAACTATTACAAGGGTTCGATTTCATGTGGAGAAACTAAAAGCGTCTAGACTATCGGCAGTGTCGTAAATGTACAGTGTAGTTAAATGTAATGGGTAAATCGTATTTAAACATAGGTGTACTTACTTGTACATTTAAACAAGCTTCATGCTTAAAAGATCACAAGAGTACCGGTGTTACCGGTATGAATTCAAAATAAAATTTTAATATTAGATGATTCCCGCGACTTTGTCCGCATAAGTTTCGAATTTATAAAATCCCATGGAAACTTCTTGTGAAAAAAGTGGCCTATGTCCTTCCCCGGGATGCAAGCTATCTCTGTACCAACCAAACGTCAATATTGGTTAAACATTTGGGCCTTGAAATGCTACCAGACAGACAGAGACACTTTCGCATTTATAAATTACAATACATACCAGTACATAAGGAAGTATGGATATGGACTAAATAAGTTTTTTACCAGTTAGGTGTAATAATAATATTATGTAAGTTAGTAAAGTTTAAAGTTCCTATTTTCAGTAACTGCACGTTAACACCAGTGGCGTCTAGGTCATTATAAGGCTCAAAAATACTGCTTGCCCTAGTTGTAATAACCCAATAATTATTTTCATTATGACCTACCTACCAGTAAATAGCTCCTACCTATCGTCAGATTTGGAGTTAGGGATAAATGTCTGGCTCCAAATCTGACGAAATATTTATAAACTATCTTTTAGCTGTTCTTGCTTAATTAAACCAACGAGTGAAGCGTTTTCTATCCATGTTGACTGAAACCATCGGTGAAGAAAAGCGACGTAACAAGCAGCTTATGGAAATGTAAACGATAAAATCCAAATAATTGTATAACAAGCTTTGCACGGTTACTTCCCAGTTCCTATCTCTATCATGTAAGAAGTAAAAAGTAAGAATCATCACACAGGTAGAAGTTTCTTAATCTGAGATTTCTAGAAATTCTTGATGTTACTAATATTAACTTCTGGTATTTTTGGCGAATATCAAAAAGTCAGCCACTTGAACAAAAATAAGTGCAGTTCCTTTTTCCTTTTGAGGTACGGGACCCTAAAAATATATAAGTAAATTAAATTTTTATGGTCAGGTAGAACTGAACTAAGTAACTACATAGCAGCTAGATTGTACGGATGCAATTAATTGATAGGGTGGATGCAGAATGGCAGGGTATAGAGAAAGTCCGATAAATTGTCTGGAACAGCCTAGCCGGTGAGAATTATAGTCACGAAGTAGTTATTTTTGCTCGGCTCTTACTTTCTTATGAGACCTTTTGATTAACCTTTAGCTTAGATATACTCGAATAATATGACTAACTGACCCGCCTCAACTTCACTCAAGTGGAATTTTTGAAAATAGGTGAGGGGGTGGAATTTCCAACAATCCTGAAATATGTTGGTAGTACCATCTTCATTTTTACTAAATAGGTACTAATTATTCTACGAAAATCACGGACTTTCCTACAAGTTTCATCCCCTATTTAACCCTCTTAGGGGTGGAAACTCCAAAAATCCTTTCTTAGTGGCTGCCTACGTCATAAAAAGAACGAAAAGTTGAAATTTAACCCTGGTTCAGGCTGTACGTGTACGTTGTTAGATCAGTCAGGACTTATAATATGTAGAGCATGGGCTCACGAGTCAGAATATATAATAATAGTATAAGATAAAGTAAACAACTACATAATACGTATTATATTATAGGAAACATTTGGCATTCATATTCAATACATAATAATTCTTAATAATTATTTTATTTATCTACTAGATGATGTCCGTGACTTCGTCCGGATTTAGGATTTTAAAAAAACTGAATTTATAAAGTTGTCTATGTCAGTTTTCGGGATGCAAGCTATCTCTGTACCAAATCATATCAATCGGTTTAGCGGATGGGCCTTTAAGAATCCCGTAGGAAGTCTTTGATTTTCCGCAATAAAAAGTAGCCTATATCCTTCCCCGGGATGTAAGCTAGCTTTGTACTAAAATTCATCAAAATCGATCAAACTGTTGGGCCGTGAAAAGCCAGCGACACACAGACAGATAGACAGACACACTTTCGCATTTATAATATAAAGTATGGAATGGATGTTATCTTAGTAATTACGCTATTACGTATGTCGATCAATACGCATTAAAATAAAATTAATTAAGTGGGTATGAATCACTCAAGTCGATAGATACCGATTGTATATCTCCAGCTAACACACACGACCGCTTTTTGTTTAAGACCGATTTTTATCCAAAAACGGCTGACATTTGATAAACGTTGTCAGGTTTTAGCATGATTTCGGTCCGTTTTTTTTGCAGCACGTTTTTGTTCAAGTAAATGTCCTGTTTTCCGTTTTCATCAACGTTAATATATTACTGGACCTACTTTTATCGGTTGTCTGCGATGACCATAATCTATGTATTATGTATATCTGTATATATGTATATTATGGTTGTTTGTCTCTCTGCCAGCTTCTCACAGCCCATTAGTTTTACTAATTTTGACAATATTTGGTACAGAAATAAGCATGAAGTATGTATCCCGGGGAAATACATTGTCTCGGAAAAATATTTATCCCGGAAAATCAAAATATTCCTACGGGATTTTGTCCCCGGATTACGGGAAAAATCCGAAACTTACGCCAACAATACAATTTATATTTGCTACAAAGCAAGTAGCATTTTAAATTACCAACTTGATATTTTGGAGCGCAGCCATTAAAACTGATACAGTACGAATTACGTCAAACCTTGATCCATTACAATTTATATGAACGACCGAATAAAGTTCAAAGTTTGGCCCTGGCTAGTAAAAATAAAATGTATAATATTGCTCATACCTTTTGAAATATGCTACTTACATTATATTCGAAAGAATCATCAACCCATCACCGGCTCACTACTGAGCACGGGTCTCGTCTCAGAATGAAAAGGGATTGGCGATAGTCCACCACGCTGGGCTTAGTGCATTGGCAGACTTCACACACCTTTGAAATTATGGAGAACTCTCAAGCATGCACGTTTCCTCACGATGTTTTCCTTTACCGTTGGCGTTTTTGCAAGTGATATGACTTCTAAGAGTTAGAAGTACATGCCCGGAATTGAACTCCCGATCCACCGAATAGGAGGCCAACGACGCGACGCCTTAACCACTAGGTACGCTATAATAGGGGGCGATTCTAAAATCGAGGGCTATAATATTACTGTGCTGTCCGCTCTACTATCTATTCTATCTACGCATATTTCGAATAATCACCAAATAGAGCGGTGATAATATTCGAACGAATAAATTAATTGGGCAAATTAAAATGTGACCTGGGACCCTGGGGTTCTTTGCGCAAGTCTCACGTAATCTGGCATCAGCACAATTATTGTAGATCTTGACAATGGAATCTGATGGTTGGTTTGCTCGGAAATTAAACAATTCCAATTGCAATAATTTCCCAATGCCATAACAATGCAGTCGACATGACCCTACAAGGCCGCAGAAAATAATCATATTATGGAGGTATTGTGCAGCTTTACGAAGTGTCAAGTGAACCATTGAATTGAACCAATTGTGACACGAGTCATAGTATACTGGCTTCCCACGGTGCGTGATTATGCGGATTATGACGCCGGCCGACAATCATGGACACCGCACCCAAGGCTCGGACTACGACGACGACATATCTGTGCTACCACGGACGATACTCTTCCCATGGTGCGTCGGTGCGGGCTGGTCCGCGTCCATCCGCAATATCACGTGGGAAGCTGGTATTACACAGTTTAACATAAATTATAATACTAGAGGATGCCCGCGAATCCATTTAAGTTATTTATAAATCCCGTGGGAACTTTTTGATTTTCCGAGGATAAAGTAGCCTTCTTTCCCTGGATGCAAGCTATCCCCATACTAAATTCGGCGGCATCAAAATCGGCTAATCGGATGGGCCGTGAAAATTTAGCAGACAGACAAATACACTTTCGCATTTATATTAATTGAATGGGTTATGTTAGACGGCCTTTTTTAAGAATTTGATCATTCGCCTTTGGAGGAAATATTTGTTGAGTAAGTACCATAATATTATAAGTACATGAAGGATTTTGAGAAATTCTAACGGGATTTTGAAAAACCGTAAAATTAAAATTATGGTTAAAAATTATCGTGTTTTAGGCATGAAGGTAATAATTCATATTACCTACTGACGGTTTTAAGCAACTATCTCAGGCTTGACTGGATTAATTGAAGATTATACTTAGAT
This sequence comes from Maniola jurtina, assembly GCF_905333055.1. Taxonomy (NCBI): domain Eukaryota; kingdom Metazoa; phylum Arthropoda; class Insecta; order Lepidoptera; family Nymphalidae; genus Maniola; species Maniola jurtina. Next base: position 5,193,590 of record NC_060029.1, read on the forward strand.
ATTTTTTTGGTTTGATCTAGTATTCCTCACATTGCATTGCGTTCTATATATTTCGTATCGGGCATGTACCTACCTACTCGGGTATGTAAAAGCTTTCCGAGAAACCGGCGTGTTCATATTTCGCGATGAACAATGAACCTGGGATAAAAGAGAACTCTTTGTTAAGGACTGTAGTCTGTAATAAAGGAAGACGGAGACAAAAATGGGAACACAAACGTTTTGCGCATATTTTAGCTTTAGGTATTATCAGAATAGTTAGAATTAATAAAATTTGTGTTTTTGGAGAAATAATGCACAGTAGTAAATAAAAAACATAACGAACTGGACGGGAAGCACATTATCTCTTTAAGAGATCTCACTCAATCAGTGATCCTTGGCATTGGGAAAGTTAAAAAGGAAGAAGGATAGGTATAAAAGAAATAGAAAGTGGGATTTTTGTCAATGCTTCAATGTATCTTCTTCAAACTCAATCGTAGCGCGCTCCAAACAAAGTTCATACGACTCTTGTAATTCTAAAACTTCACATTTGTATAGAAATACGGCAAACCACAGACACAGATAATAACGTACATATTTAGAAAATTGGATTGGTTTAAAAAATTTGTAGAGAGAGTGCCGGGAAGCGTCCTAGGGAAAATTTTTACTGCAAATATGGGACAAATTATTACTGAAACAACGTAGGTAGGTTGTTCTCAAAAATGAGTCAGAGAAACATGCCATAGATAAAGTAGAATGGGTAGGGACAAAGAGACATATTCATCAGTATTGAATTACGCTATGCTTTCATGAAACACAATATTCATCTGTTGAATCGCTCGTGATAACGTTACCTCCTCCTACTCATCATCAGTAATGACCTAATTTGTTTTTTTAATCCCCGACCCAAAAAGAGGGGTATTATAAGTTTGACGTGTGTATCTGTGTATCTGTCTGTGGCATCGTAGCTCCTAAACCAATGAACCGATTTTAATTTAGTTTTTTTTTTGTTTGAAAGGTGGCTTGATCGAGAGTGTTCTTAGCTATAATCCAAGAAAATCGGTTCAACCGTTTGAAAGTTATCAGCTCTTTTCTAGTTAATGTAACAAAAACATGGAGTAGCATTCTTGTTGTATTAAGCATGAGTAACAAAAAAATATTTGATTACAAATTCAACAAATGACAGTCAAAAAGTGTAAAATAAACATAAATAGTACCTAATTTGAATAAATGATTTGACTTTGACTTTAATCATTTAGGTGCTCTTATATCAGTAATTTAATTTTGGACTGGACCCAAGCGATGCAACAACTACACGTGGACAGCGTCTGTGGGTGCGAACTACACTTTTAAATTATTAATTATTGTTATATTATACTTTGTATGAAGTCACACGTGTTGCCGGTGGCGTAGATGAGTGATTCAGAATTCTAAAACCATTGTTTAAAACTATCAATTTCCTATGCCATATACTTAAATGAATAAACAAATCTTACCTTGAAAACTGAAGTTAACCATGGGCCAAGTTACGCAATCATTAATTCATCAGCGCACACGTGTCTAAGCTATAAGTAGATACGTAGATACATATTTATAATATGATTATAAGAAATAGAATTACTTTTTGATAGAGCCTACGAGAATATTTTAAAGTTCTTAACATACCTTATGAATAATGTTATCCTACCCAAGTCATGAATATTTAAATTGGGCCTTGGCCCAAGTCGATCTATTATTTGGATTAGTTATCTAATACAACGTTTATATTATATCTAATATACTATAACGTACTAGAATTATCAAGTATACCTAGACATTATTTGTGACAAGTGTAAATTAAAAATTTATAACACCCCCGACAAGTGAAGGATACTGTAACTAGAAAAGAGCTGATAACTTTCAAACGGCTGAACCGATTTTATTGGATTATAGCGAATAATACTCTCGATCAAGCCACCTTTCAAAGAAAGAAAACTAAATTAAAATCGGTTCATTAGTTTAGGAGCTACGATGGCACAGACAGATACACAGATATACACACGTCAAACTTATAACACCCCTCTTTTTGGGTCGGGGGTTAATAAAAAGATATTTTTGATTTTCCTAGTTTTCACGATAACACTAAAGGTTGTCTGGGAGAGATAGCTTTAGCTATAACATCGCCTTTTCACTCTCTAATGTTCGAGTTAGTTTTTCTTTTGTATGTTTCTTTCTCTGTTTAGCGATATACGAGTGTGTGTGTGTATGTAAAGTAATCAAATAAATACCTAAACTAAATGAAATATTAGGGGTATATCCTAACCCATTTCTTAATAATCCTAATTTTAAATAAAAAAATTAATCCCTATTTCTCTTGCTCTCGCCATAATTTGAGAACGACTGGACCAAATTGGATAGCTTATACCGTTAAATAATACTCGTACTTAAGCTATTTTGAAAACCAAAGAGTTCTTGTGGCATTTTTTAAGGCCTATCCACGCGGACGGCTGTCGCGGGCATCACCTCACACAAGTGTAAATTAAAAATTTATAACACTGCACCCCCGACAAGTGAAGGTTACAGTAACTAGAAAAGAGCTGATAACTTTCAAACGGCTGAACCGATTTTCTTGGATTATAGCTAAGAACACTCTCGACCAAGCCACTTTTCAAACAAAAAAAACTAAATTAAAATCAGTTCATTAGTTTAGGAGCTACGATGCCACAGACAGATACACACATCAAACTTATAACACCCCTCTTTTTGGATCGGGGGTTAAAAGAACAAATTAGGTCATTACTGATGATGAGTAGGAGGAGGTAACGTTATCACGAGCGATTCAACAGATGAATATTGTGTTTCATGAAAGCATAGCGTAATTCAATACTGATGAATATGTCTCTTTGTCCCTACCCATTCTACTTTATCTATGGCATGTTTCTCTGACTCATGTTTGAGAACAACCTACCTACGTTGTTTCAGTAATAATAATTTGTCCCAAAAGCACTTTTGTCACAAAAAATTTAGAAACACGTTTAACTGACGACTAAATTGACATTTTGGAAAACCTGTTAAGTTAGAATTTTATCGCTTGTTTATTGTGGTACTTGGTAGATATTTTTCCAAGGCGATTTGTAAAAAAAAAACTTTAAAAAATTATTAACATAATATATAAAAAAATAACAGCGGAAGGGAAGCAACTCAAGGCGTTAAAAAATCCTTCTTAAAAATACATTAAAACAATTAAAATAACAATTCAGTAATTGTCTGGTTGATAGCTGACCATGACAGCGTTACTGACCGGGGCAGAGTGAACTAGAGTGTGGGAACCCTCGCGGCCTCGGTTTGATCCTGAATCGACGATATCACACTAATATTATAAAGGCGAAAGTTTGTGTGTATGTGTGTGTGTGTGTGTATGTGTGTGTGTGCGTGTGTGTGTATGTATGTGTGTGTGTGTGTATGTTTGTTACTCCTTCACGCAAAAACGACTTGACCGATTTGGCTGAAATTTGGAATGGAGATAGATAATATCCTGGATTAGCACATAGACTACTTTTATCCCAGAAAATCAAAGAGTTCCCACGGGATTTTGAAAAACCTAAATGCACGCGGACGAAGTCGCGGGCTCAGCTAGGGGCAAATATAAGCTATGGTGACGTAAAATCAAAGAAAAATAGGGCTACTTTAGGGTTACCTGTGTCAGATGTGCTAAAATTTGACGCCTGCCAGTGACGTCGAAGCGTCGACGTTTTGTTAGAAGTTCCCTAAAACTGTCGTGAACTGTGACGGAAGAGTGAGCCAAACACGAAAAACCTAATTTCAAAAAAAAAAAGGAAATTGTTCATTAGTGTAGGAAAAAATTATGGTTAAAAGAATATCACGTATTAGTGAAATGTTGTAGATAATTTAACGTGCAGAGAAAGATTCTTGTGCAAATATGACTCTGTGCGAGCCTTCTCAGTCAACAGAAGGTTTTAAATCGATTATATACCATAAAAAATTGTATAGTAAAAAGTACGTTAAAATGTACACAAAAATTATATTCTAACGTGCAACTCTATTATTTTTTCAGTTTTTGCGTGGGAAAAAACTAAAATGCCTATCTAGTATCTACTTGTTAGCTTTACTTAGTTTGGTGTTATAGTTAAGTTTAACCCTTTATAATCATAACAGATACAACGCGACCTTGAACAACATACAATTTATTCAAGGCCCGTATCATAAAAACCTGTAGGTAGAGCAGGTCCGTGAAAAAGTCGAGAACTGGTTGGCGAATCAAGTAAAAATAAAATTAAAAAATAACTCTTGTAGGCATAATATCTACAAGGTTGCGTGTAAAGTCAATAATAAAAACTTGCCAAAATAATTAATAATTTATAAACTAAGCAGTTATAAACTAATAATGAAAAAAAAAGATTCCGATGAATTGAGAACCTCCTCCTTTTGAAGTCGCTTAAAAAGACGTGCACCGAGGACAGCTTATCTCTGTAGAGAGATCTCTTACAAGAGCGCTAAAATGTGGGAAAATGAATTTGAAAATATTGAATAGGTACGTACCTACAATCTAACAAAATTTTAACAATTGAATATCACTAGCAGTAACGGTGAAGGGAAACATCGTAAGGAAACCTGCATATCTGAGGATTTTCTATAATAATTGCAAAGGTGTGTGAAGTCTGCCAATCCACACTTGACCAGCAGCGTTCCTAAACCCGTCTCATTCTGTGAGAAGACCCTTTCTTAGTAGTGGGCCAGCAACGTGTTCAGATGCGAAGATGATGACGGTGTACCAAAAATATCCACTAACAAAAATTGAGTATCAACCATTATAATTGGTCATTGGTATCAACATAAAAGAATTTTAATATGCCGGAACGTTTTCCGCTAAGGGAATCTGTTAATTACAACCTTTGGTACGTTTTATAAACGTAAACATTACATCAATACTTATGTTGATCTTTAAGTATACTGTTAAATGCATAACACTAGTGTGTTAAAGGGTACAAACAAATATTGTATGTGCGATACACACTCGATAAAACACATATTGAAAAAATATGCAGATTGAATGGAAGTCAGGAAGTTTCTGACACCAATTAACCACCATTTTGTAAAAGCACTTCTTCGGCTGAGTTAACCCATTGTTAACAAAACAATAAGACATTTTCTTGCGTAAAATTTTAAGCTTGGGTGTTATGTGCGAGAAAGTGGAACTATACCAAATTATTATGTTGTGATGTGTTTATGGGGGTTTAATTTTTGTGCCATCTTTGGCTTAGCACCCTGGGACTGTGGGGCACGGTGACTCGAGCTATTTCAAGATTCTTCGAAAAATATTGACGAGTCTATTGGAGAACCAAGAGCTGGTACTGGTAGCTACCTCGGCCAACGAGTTAGTTTGGCCATCCAATGTAACAATGCAGGTAGCTTTCTGAGTGCTAGTTTTTGTTTGTTTGGCGATCTTTCCCAGACAACCATTGGAGAAAGGAGAAGATAGTGCCAACGGAATGGTGTGCAAGCTACGCTACATAGACATATAATAAACTACATATAGCTTCAGGGTGGTTTCGACAAGTCAGAAAAATAAGTCGGAACCTAAAACTTAGGCCCTATTTCAGACGATAATTTCAAGGGTATGAATTGGGTCACATTTTTTCTCAACAATGAGGTAATTGATTATGGAGGATGAGGATTTCTTACTAATATTTCGTACGTGAGGAGTTTGTTTATTGTGTGTGAATCATCTAAGCTACCTACTATTTATAGAATACCGTTCTTAAATCCCGCGACGTAATCAGCTGCACGTGCGTACAATTAAACCTAATGAAAAAATGTATGGAATATTGTGCATGTTAATATTGACTGGAGCATTTATTTTTATTATGATGATCGCACTATATTCCTAGATATTTTTTTTTTCTAATTTTGTTAATAAATCCTTCTGTATTATGAATAATGAGTGAATAAAGTTAATAGCATTTCGTTTCTTTACGCCAAAGTGTTATTAGTTTTACACCATTGTCCCCACTTTGTCCCCGTTAAGTTTTTTAGTGACATGATTTACTACTGTAATATGCGTCATAATATTCCAATCAAGTGAAATATATGACGGTAATTTGACTGAATTATTAATTAGAGCGGCTTGACATTGGCCTAAGCCCGAAGGCCATCGCATATTAAAGTTTTTTTATTTTATACTCATTAAGACGTCAGAGTTACTAAAAACACACTTTTAAAAATCAACACTTTATTATTCTGCTATGCTGATATTCGTCGTATACATCGCCAAATGTTAGTGTATTTGAAGCAGGTAGCCCTAATGTAGCCCTATTTTTCCGATTCCGATTTTAAACGAATTCAGGATCAGGATCAGCAAATTCAGGAAATTCTTTCCTGTTTTTCACTAACTGTAAAATTAGGTAGAACCCTAAAATTGTGTTTAGCTTAGTTTTACTAGTAAAGTAGAACCTCAGAATACGTAATAGTACACAACAAAGAAAAATTGTAACTTTTCAATAACACAAATCATGGAAACGCGCTTGGGTTCAAGCGAATAGTAACTTAGCAAAATGACAAGCATATGCAGCAAAGGGCCTTCGATTGTGTCGAAATGTCATCCAGTACCTACTATCATTATTCTACTGATGAACATAAATAGGCTTCTACGCAATCCTACGTTAGATATCTATCAAGGGTTGTGATTGAACCGGTATTTTCCATATTAATCATGATTTTGTTATTACAGCTCCAATTTGTAAGTTGATTTTAATGATGTAGAAAATTAAAAAATCGATTTCCTAATTGGTCGTTAAAATATTATCTAAATCGATTAGAAACGTATTACATTTTCTAGAAAAATACTGTTATCTGTCTGCTCCAGCTTCGAAAGTTGACTAAAATGAAGAGAAAGGTTATAATATTTTTTGATGAGAAATTCTACAATAATAATGTTAATACATTTATCTATAATTTCGTCATCATTCAAATAATGATCTTATTGGGCAACTTTGTGTGGCATTTTAAAATGATTGATGGCGAATCGTGGTAACCCTGACAAAATTCTCTTTAAAATGTTTTGAGAATCAACGTAAACCAAAGTTAAAATAAACGCAATAAAATCTGTGCAAGCGAAAGGCAAATAAGTAAATTATATAATTAATAAGGTATTTTTATAGCTATTTTTTAAGAAAACTCAATTTTTTTTTAATTTTTTTTTTTTTAAATAATACCATGATGACATCTTCGCAAAACGTACAAATGTACAACGAGGTAAAAATACGTGCTACTGAATTTCATACCATACGTTGCCCGTCCATAACAAATGAAAGTTTTATGGCAACGGCAACAAAAATTAGGAGTTGTTCCGTCGCCAGAGATGAAACTTCGTGAGGTTTTTATTGGGTATAGGAGTCCGATATAAGCACCGTGCTCCCCCTATGACCGGTGGTATCCATGATGGATTTTCCTCACGGAAAAGGGTCTCAAAAGTACCTACCTCAGTTAATCATTATCATCAAAAATTAGTAACAAAACTTCAAAGCACCAAAAAGTGTCATATTACAAGCGAAACCAGAAACTAAACAAGTTTTGTTCGAATAATCAGTAACAAAAAAAAAAGTAGATACTTACGCAAATATATTAATACAATCAAGAATTATCAAATCGGCCAATATTTTTTATAGTCCTAAGATCATCCATCTCTCTTTTATATCAAAGGAACGTATAAATACTAAATCTTAGTACCCAAGAGGAACAAAAGGCGTCCTTGTTAATGTATTCACGTCTTTCATGAGTCGCGACTGATGTTTACACTCGCCTGTATACGCGTAAGTGCATGGTACTTTAGTATATGCTACACATGCATAACAGGCGTCAAGGTCAGGCCGCTCGTCGTTGACCGATGATGGTCGGTAGGTTACGCACACATTTACGTTTTGAGCTTAACTTGTTTGCACACTGCTGTAAAAGGTGCTTGCGGCCGTACGGAGCACATTTTTCAGTACTCTGAAAATACGAATGCAGCGTATTGCACGAAAAGATTGCACCGGACAACCATGTCTATTATTACGTCATTTACCGCGGGCTTCAAGCAATATTATTCATAGCTATAAGGGCGTATCTGGATCCCTTAGTTTTTAGGAGATACAAGGCACTAATAACTATTATTTTAATAGTTCATATCTACGTCAAAAAGTACCTATTTCATTATTTTCTTTAAAACAACAGCTAATTTTATGATAAAGAGGCTTTTTATCGAAATCAAAAAGCATTTTTTGTTTAGCTCCCACGGCTTGAAGCCTGCGAAATAATTTCGATACTGGAAAATGCGTTGCGACTTGCGGCGGATGCGCCATTTGCATTTTTGAACCTCCGCTTCTCTTGCAGCAGTATGTGATCAACTTTATATTAATGCGTGTACGTCGCTATTTACCTATATCTACTTACGTTTTTGACTCGCGACGCAACGAGGAGTGTTATAAGTTTAACCGCTTTGTCTGTCTGTCTGTCTGATCAAAGCACTCAAAAAAGATAGACCGATTTGAATGCCGATTTTTTTACTCAAAAATGTGTTTCATCGAGATGATTTTTAGGTATGATTAATAAAAAACTGTTTAGCCGTTTGAGGATTATCATCGGGTAATTGGGGAATCGTAGTCATGAAAATGATGTTTATATTAATTTTACCTGTCTTTTTTTATAATACTGCAATAATATGATAACCTTAGCCTGATGCAGTTAGCAGGACAGTCTTTGAATTACACAATTCCTCGTCAATTTACAGCACGTGTATCGCGTTTGAGCTCATTGATTTGGTCGCGATGAGTAGTTGGCTTACAGACAGTGACCATCAGGTCCTTAATCCTGATGGAGCAGGTTATTCAATAAGTTTTTAGGTAATAGGATGTCCAGTGTATTATGTGTATGTAAACCGACACATTTTGCATGTCCTGGATGATTAAAAATTTTGAATTTGTACTTGTTGTTGACTTAATTGTTATAAATATTTTTTTTAATAAATCGTTACTATTTTTATTTATATGCTGCATTTTTTTTAATATGGTATAGGTATGGTGGCTATATGAAAGATAAATTTAAAAATCTAAAAGTCTGAAAATTCTAAAAAATTGCATGTTCGTCTGTGGTAGATAGTTAGTATTTGTAGAGTAGGAGTTACTATTTTGAAAAGGACATTTTTGTAAACATATTTACTAGATATTTCAGTGATTTTACCGTTTAACGATAACTTATCTTTATTTATACTTACACAAAAATATTAGCAAAAATAAATACTTAACATGTTTTGTACAGCAATAACAATAACGAGAGCAATCGCATCTATTCAATTTAACCTTATCATAATATCTCCGACATAATCTATTTCTAGGACGCAAGATTGATAATAGCTTTAGTTCATAAATCATAATTGTATTTTGTTAAAGTTATAATTTTTTCAACATTGTACACAATTACATAAGGCTTGCCTATCATCATACCGGGTGTATAATCAGATAATAGGTAAGTAATTATACGTTTTATCAATTTACGTGAAATTTCAATTGAATAATAATTATTTTTTTAATCGTTATAAAAATGACTTTGTTTATTTCAGTAATAAAAACTGATATCAAATTGGTATTTTATTTAGATTTCACGCTTTCAATACCGGGAGATAAGGACTGGAATAAAATAATTAAAATCGTTTCCACGATCCTATTGGCTGGTAAAATTCATAAATGCTTCGAATAAAACCATCGAATTTAAATGCCTAGGTCACTGAACGAACCTTGAAAGCAGCCGAAAAGAACCTTCGATCAACAAAGGAACGCATGCAACAAAATTCGTTTTAAAAAGAAAATATAACAAAACTTATTGAGTATATTTAATACAATTTCTTTCAATGAGTTAAATTTAATACACGATTTAGTTATTTGTGGATGCGCACCAAATTCGTATCAATACAAAAAAAAACAAATATCAACAGAACGTACCATAAAATATGCTCCCGACAAACAGTTGTTACAGTTTGGACGCTAGTCAAAATGTTAATGTACCTAACAAAGCTAAAATGTTGATACAATACTATAAAGAAATAATGAATAAAAACCTATAAAGAAAAATAAATACTTACGAAGTTTTGTGTGATGGTATATAAACGCACACAAGCACACACGGCACGGCGCGACGTCTATGCTCAACGAAACACTCCGGCGCAATGTTTTTAAAGTGTCTATATATTCCCATAATATTATTTGCACGGTGCACCCAACTACAATACATTTAGGGCGGCCAAATTTTCAAGGCTGCAATTCAGGACGAAGCAGCCGGCGAGTTTTGAAAGACAGAGTCACGTAGTGATACAAGTTACAACTCATAATAACATGCTTCTGGTATTGGTTTGTCGACCAGGTGATCCTTCGACCAGCAGGCTGCCATTGAAATGCCACTTCAGCAGCGTTTCCGTCCTCTCTTCGCAACACCTGAAGGAGGTCCGTTTAAGCAGACCTTAAAACTCACGCGGAACAATGTGAAGGTAATGGAAAACAACTGATGCAGCCCTAAGAATAAAAGGACTTCATCATTGTGATCTTTAATATGCTAAACATTGTGGAAATCCGATAAGATCGGAGAGAATTAAGACAAAAGATCTACCGTTTTACGTGCTCTCCTAAGCACAGGAGTGAAACATCGCTTCTTCAGGCTAGTACTGAGAATTTCTTACCAACTATTTTTTGTACGAAAATCGAACCTAGGAATTCGTCATCCGCAGTCAAACAGGCCAACCACTAGTCAATTAGAAAATGAATTAATCCAATTTGTTATTGAGAAAGAAAAAATGTGTTTGTTTTACATAAACCTACCTACAGGAAGGACAAAACGAGAGTCCAAACTGTCCAAAGAACAAAATATCAAACTTTTGTTGTGAGTTTGATAAGACATACCTTCTTAAAAACAATACATATTCCAATTAAAAAAAAAAAACATAAAAAAAGATGCTAATTCATATCGGGAGGCCTTGGCCGCAATCCTTATTTTGCGTATTTTTGCGCAAGTTTGTTATAAATGTACTTAATGAATCAATATAATTATTTACGTAATTAATAACGACGAAGAAGCTAACAGTCAAGTATACGCCTGGACAGGGCTAAGTTTGTTTTTTTTTATCGTCAATACTTCAACGCCTGAAGACAAAGTCTTTAATCAGTGTGTTTTTCCCGTTTTCACTAAAGGGGCTGAAACTGGATGAGGCTGAAGGAATTTCTTTGAAACATAAGATTCTAGATGATGAGATCCGCAGATCCATATTAAGCGACCAGAGCAAGCTGAAGTACCAGTGGGTAAGCCCTGCTTGTCGTGGGAGCGATGGTCGCTGATGCCAGAAAGTTCTAGATTGGAGACCATAGTAAGCATAGCTTGGGTGCCTCCAGAAAAGATAGACTTACTAAATTAAGTGGCTGAATTAAGAAGCTAAGAACCAGGTGTGGTGGCGCTCTTTAAGAAAGGCATGCTCAGCAGTAAATGTTCTCAAGCTGAAATGATGATGGTTAATTAATTACAATGTATATTTATCTCTACCGTACTCAGCAATTAAAAATAGATTAGGTACAATAAAATAAAATGCTCATTACAAACTTTATCTTCTCCTTCCTCTATTCCTGGGCCTATTTCCGCAGTTCGACTTGTGTACGTCTCTTGTACGTGAGACCGCTAGTGCGTAGTAGCATCGTAAAACCACAGTAAAACTGAGGTAGGTAGTAGTACTAACCTAACATGCTAGCGTGCGTCGTGCGTCAGGTATAACTAATACATGGGTTGGGTGCCCACCCAATAATTTAGATCTCTTTTTTTTAAATACTTACGTTAGTCTTTCAAAATTGGCTATTGGCTCTATTTGATACAATAGTTAATCATATACAATCATCATACACTTTGTTTCGGGAGGTGTGTGAACTTGCATTCTCATGATGGACTATCCTGTGGTTTCAGCCTCCATTTTATAATTACATTTCAGAAAATATAAAGAGTATCATGCTAATCTGCATGTAGTATCCTACGATCTACCCAAGGTTTGGTTGCACTATGGCTAGAATTCAGTACAAACCAGGAAACCAATTTTAGGGTTCCATACCCGAAAAGTGCCAACGGGACCAGCCTCCGCTGTCCGTCCATCTGTCCTCCGCCCGTCTCCGTCCGTCCGGCTGTCTGTAGCTAGGTTGAAATTTTCACAGAATGTCTATTGCCGTTATAACAACAAATTGTAAAAATTTCACAAGGGACGCCATGAAAATGAAAAAAAATTAATAAGTGTTATTTCTTGTACGTCTGCCAATCCGCACTTGGCCAGCGTGACAGACTATGGCTACTAACTACCCTGCTCACTCTGAGAGGAGACTGGTGCTCTATTGAGCCGGCGATGGGTTGATCATGATGATGATGATTTCTTGTACGGTTCTTGGTACGGATCCCTTCATGTGCGAGGCAACTCGCTCTTGACTATTTTTGATGTGCTTCGAAAGTGGTCAATTTTCGTTGGTTTTTTTCCGTGACTAAAATGATTTTACAAAACGAATTGGAAGTCTATCAGTTAATTTCTGAACAATGATTAGTTATGCAAAACTTGGGTCACCTTTGGCCTTCAGACAAGTGATGGATCTGTCAAGAAAAAGTTTACATGTCCTTTATTCTGTTTGCAGGATTATCAATCAGCTTTTGATTCAAGAATGCCTAGACATTTCTTGGTGTCTGTATGTCTCGATCAGATCACGCACATCATTTTATATGGTGACTGAGTCATTCAATTAATGCATTAGTATCGCGTTTAAAAAACTTCAAAATTAAGAGCTTCATGGTTCCTTACAAAATGACAATTTTCTCATCAATTCTCTTCATTTTTGCTAGCGTAGCGTACCTACACCCTGTATATTAGGATTATTCCATACATTTTGTTTCTCAGAAAACAAGCACCTAGTTTTAAGCGTTGATGGTCCTGGGATCTTACTCTATAGTAGGTACTCTACTTTTTAAGCAATACAATAATGATATGTAACAAAGTGGAGCAGGTATATGCTACTCTTATCGTCATATTACATTATAAGTAAATGTGAGCACCGTTTCGCACGGTCATGTGGAGGTTTCCCGGGAATTACTGGCTGGCAGAATTTGCTGACAACGATGAGGCTACAATATCACTTAAAAGTCTTCGCCACATACCTATTGGCGAAGCATTAGGTTGGGCTTAGATTTAGAATAGAAAATTAATTTATAATATTTTTAACTAGCTATGTATCTATGGAGTTTTTTACGTGATCTAATCAGAAATGAGGAGATCCGTAGCAAAACCAAAGTAACCACATATCTCAGCGACTTGCGATTTGCGAAACTGAAGTGACAATGGGCAGGGCACATAGTTCGAAAAACCGATAGACCTTAGGGTCCCAATGTACTATAATGGCGACCTCGCTCCGGAAAGTGTAGCGTTAGAAGACCCTGCCACTAATTATCTATCTGTAATCTGTCAATGAGTTTCTTAGCAACATTGTTATTTGTCAAGAATTATATGATCTTTTTTGCCAAATAACAAAGTTGCTAAGTTATTTATCAACAGATTAAAGATAGATTGATTTATTATTTAATTTCTGCCGTAAGTGGATAAACGACATCAATTGAGTCGCAGGGAACCGCTGGGTTCAGGTCGTGCAAGATCTTGGCGTGTGGAACTCCCTACGAGAACTATCGGGTGACAATGATGATGATGACGATGGTTCTTAGCTAATAAAATTAGGATGAATAAAAAAAATCTAAGCTGAAAATCGCAAAATGCCTGAGAAGGGATACCTACTTTAATGATAACGGTTTGGTTAAACCACCACCACCTACCATGACAGAATGTGTATTTAATATTCACTATGCCTACTTCCCCATGCCGCCGTGGCAAAAAAAAAGAGAAATTAAATGTAAAATATTATATGCCTGTTAAATATTCAATCATAATATACTTAATTATTAAATTATATAAAACTAAAACAATCGCCTGGGAAAATCTTTACACGTCATAATATTATGAAATGCCTGGGTACATATTTTTACATTCAATTAAACCATAGATAGTAAGACGAATTCTAATGCCTACCTATGAAATAAATTGTTGTGGTTTCGCAATTCTGTAGTTTAAGCCGCTAGTAATTGATTTAACTAAGTCTAATTAATAATTAGACATAGACGGGGCATGTGGTAGGGCAGGTGATTAAATACTAATTTGCGTAATGATTGGTTGAACAGAACCTATACCTAAACATAACAATTTACGCAATTAGTTTAAAATTTTATTGCAGAACATGCAATAAAATCTTTTGTAAAAAAAGCAGTAAACATTATCATTGACTAATGAATGAACATTCTGAAAACTGCCAAAAGAGGATTTCCATTTATTTTTATAGGTATGTATACCGTATAATCCATACTATTCTTTTTGATAAGTAATCCATATGCCTGTCTGTTTGTCTGTGTTACCTTTTCACGACTCATCCATTCAACTTCTTTTGGCATTTGCTAGGCACAAAGATAGCTTGCATCCCGATTCCCAGAGCACGCACTGCTAATTTTTAATCCGGAAAATCAAGGTCTCCCCACGGGGTTGAAAAAAAAACCGTACTGCATGTCGTCGAAGTCTCGGCCATCGCCTATTAAGAATTAAGAATTATTGGTCTATGTTATTCCAAACAACGACTTCCGACCAATCCTTATTAACCGACTTCCAAAAAAGGAGGAGGTTCTCAATTCGTCGGGATCTTTTTTTTTTTTTTTATGTATGTTCCCCGATTACTCAAAGACCCCTGGACCGATTTGGAAAATTTTTTTTGTTTGAAAGGGTATACTGTGCAGGTGGTCCCATATAAATTTGGTGAAGATCTGATGAATATCTTCGGAGATGGAGAACAGAACTCCTCAATGGATAAGAGCAAATTGCTCGCGATCAGTGTAATAGCTTAGTAAACAGTAGGGTTTTAACTGGGCATAGCATATTATAGTACAGTGGGGCCACTAAAAATTGTGAAATAAAAAATTTTCAAAAGAAAAATAAAACCGACTTCAAAAACCAAAAACACTAAAAAGTAGAAAATAATTTTTGTTTAGCTACACATGTAATGTACCTAGGTATGAAGTCGGGCGAGCTTCACTCTTGGATTTCTAATTTTGTTTTAATATGCTCGCTCGACTTCATACCTAGGTACATTACATGTGTAGCTAAACAAAAATTATTTTCTACTTTTTAGTGTTTTTGGTTTTTGAAGTCGGTTTTATTTTTCTTTTGAAATTTTTTTTTAAGTTAGGTAGTTATAATTAAATTAAATTTTAAGATCCTACATAGTTTCACACGGTTTTAAAAATAAAACAATTATTTAAAACCATAGTCAATGCATTAAGCTCAGTAATGGCACATGATACTTACCTACTGTAAAGTTTGAATCAGAAACTAGCACCTAAGTTGCAATATTAGAATTAACATTTTGTCCGCGACTGCGCCCACATAGTGAGGTTTTTTAAAATCCCATGGATAGATATGGCGTAATAATGATGTAAAAAATTAAATAGAATAAAAACAGACACACTTTTGGATTAATAATAATTAATTTATACAGTAAGCACAGATATTTTTGATAAGTTTGAATTTATTATTTATTGCAGTAAAGAAGGCGACAAAAATACGAGTGCAATAAAATATCGAAATATAATAATATTACATTATACATCCTAGATGCATAAATTAATTCCGTATCAGATAAATAAGAATAAAAGTATATCTAAATTAAGTGATATCCACTCTTATAGGTGTCTATAGAGAAATTAGAGTAGGTCGGTACATGTTCCCCCCCCAGCCATGCTCTGAGGGACCGCAGTTCGTAACAAAAAAACCACGGTTTGTTCTAAAAAGGCCGGGCAGGTTTATTGAACCCAAGGACGAACACACTTTGATAAATATTTTACATGAGTATATATTTCTTACATAGTCGATCAAGACCGCGACATATTGGTCGTACAGAGCCATCTATTATCTGGCTTGGTAAACAGTATAATTGGTCTTGAACATACCGCCCGCCAAGGACATTTAGTGAGAAATGTCCTTAATTAAATGTGTTAATATTATGTACTCGTAAATATGACTATGTTCTTGGTGGGTGGTCTTACATGGTTTGAAACTTGTGCTAAATGAACTATAAATGAACTAGATTGAACTTTGAAATTACATAATGTTAAATGCACTAGTCTTGAAGTTTGAACTAAATTAAACAATTATTAATGAACTAAATTGCGCTTTTAAACCATGCAATGGTTTGCTCTTACATGTAATAAATTTACAAATTTGATCTTATGAACTATAGATATTATCAAACTTGAGCTATACATAAACTTAAACTATAACAATTTCTTATTATCTAACTAACCTATACATACAGTGTTGATCTAGTAACAGTTTGACCTCAACGATGACTAATCGCATTTTGAATGAATTGCCACCTTTTCAGTATACTTACATTGGACTCAAAATAGTTAAGTATTATTAACCTTTGGTACAGCTATCAGTGGCCCTACGGATCTTACAAATATCGGTGTAAACGGCAGAGAGTCACTGAGATCTGAACTGTCTCCAGATATGGGCTGTTTTAATGTATATTTTAAATTGTAAGCAACTTTTGTCCTCCTTAGTACTTGAAATATTGTTCTTAAATTCTTCGGTTCGTACTTTCTTCTTCAGTAAATATTTTGAAACTAAATAAGAGTTTGATCTCCTTCCGAATGAACTTTTAACTCTGTCGGCAACTGGATACCTAATGTGGATTTTGTCATCTGCACTGTGTATACTTATTTAAATGAATCACCGAACTTGTGCAATTTAATACTAGCTTCTGTTGTGTGCTTCACCATCGTGGGACTTGTACTGTAGTAAGTTGTTCTACTTCTTCAAGGTAAGTATTCTTTTATTTTCATTAAAATTATGCTAAAATTGTCTTTTGCTATTTTGCTACACCGAATATGCTTTTTTTTTCTGTTGAATAAATATTTTTTGCTTTTATACTTAGTGCTATCCACTCTAGTGGCCTATATGATGTATACTAACTGATAATATTGATCTTTTTGTTTCAGGTCCAGACGTTGGCTTCAGTATTCACCGAGCATCTAGATTGATCTTCGCTTCGGATAAAGGTAAGTTCTAAATCCTATGGTACTCTTTTTCCATTTTTATTTTTCCCTTGATCTTTAGTTTGTCCTTAATAATTTTTGTCCTTTAATTTTTGTTGTTCTTTTGCTCTAGTTGTTCTAGTTGTCCTTTTTGTTCTATAATTTTTGTTCTAGCGTTCTTTTAGTTCTAGTTGTCCTTTTTTTTTGTTCTAATATTCATTTTTGTTCTTCATGTCTTTTTTGATCTTGAGGCTAATTTTGCTCTGTTTGTTCTTTTCCATTGTGTTCTGTTTGTGCTTACCCTTGCTTAAGGTGTCTTGCTGTTGCTTGTCGTTTTCTTGTGTGTGGTTTTGTATGTTCTCTTGATCTTCTTTCTTATATATGCTTGTTAATATATCTACTTTATTGTTATTCCATTTTTCAGCTTGTTCTTTTAAGGTTGTCTTATCGTTTCTTACGAATGCATGATGTGGTAAGTAGACAGTTTCATTATTTTCTCTGTCATTTATGTTTACAGATTTTATATGGCCTAATTGTAAATTTCTGTTGTGTTCTATTTGTTTCAGATCTAAATTCTTCGATAGCCTTTTGTCTGATGGTTGGGTTTTGGTTACGTTCAGGTGTCGTGTCCGATTGCGACCTTCATCTGTCCTATTTGGTGTTCTTGGTTTGAACTTTTGCTCTACTTCTATCCGTTTTGAATTTTTAGTTTCAGTGACCTGAGCATGCATAACCGATATTTTCGGAGTGTCCTCGTTGTTCTTGTTAAATTGTTCGTTAACTGTGCCAGACAGAATCCACCCTAATGTTGTTCTTTGTGCTATAAGTTTCCCATTACGGCTCTTCTTTATGCCTTCTTGTACTGTTTGGCTATAAATATTAGCACCCAACAGCATATCAATAGCCTTAGGAGTGTTAAAATGGGGATCTGCTAGTTGTAAGTTCTTTAATTCTGTCCAGTCCAAGTTATGCACTTGACGTTCCGGTAAAAACGTAGTTATGTTCTTCAGCACGTAAGCTGTGACCTGTATGTTGTTGTCCTGGTTTGTCCTTGATCTTAATTTGATGGTAACTACATATTTTGATCGTATGGCTTTGTTTCCTCCTAGTCCAGTAATCATTCCGCTTACAGGAGTCTTCTTAAGACGCAACAGCTGGACTGCAGCCTCAGTTATAAAACTGGCCTGCGATCCTTGATCTAACAAAACTCTGAGGATATGATCCTTACCAGCTTCAGACTCGGTGTTTACTAATGCCGTAGGAAGTAAAACCTGACCGCAACTGGAAATCCTTTGAGTTGAAAGACATGAAACTATTGGTGGAGTATTAGTTAAAGTGCTAGTACTCTCAACAGGTTTTTCTGCCGTTGAACTGGAAGCTGTGCTCTCGATCTCTTGATGCAAAAGGGAATGGTGACGCGATTTACAAATCCTGCAGGATCCAGGATTTCTGCACTGAGAAGATATGTGATTGCTGCCTAAACAGTTCACGCAAATTGAATTCTTGGCCACAAAGTCACGCCTTGTTGCGATATCTTCACCAGCAAACCTTTTACAAAAACACAATTTGTGTTGCTCTGAACAATACTCACAGCGCATAACTGAGGTATTTGTAGCTTTAAAAGACCTTGGTTTTGAACTAGAACCACTGTTGTACTGTACTGAAGGTTTTTTAGAATCTACAAATTCTAAAGCGCGAAAACGGTTTTCCATAAAAGTTTTAAATTGTTCTAAGGTTGGCAATTGATTCGAATCGACTAAACTAGAAATATGTAGCTCCCACTGTTTCCGTGTTTCGGAATCGAGTTTGAAAGTAACAATATGAATTATGATAATATCCCATGTGCTAACATCAATGTCTATATTTTTTAAGGCATTCAAGCAGTCTATGGTGGTGTCTATAAGGTCTTTTAGACCGGATGCTGACTCAGTGTTCATCTGTTTAATGCTAAACAAGCGTTTAAAGATGCATTTCGCTAAGTATTTTTTATTGTTGTACCTTTGTTCTAATAGAGACCAGCATCGACTGTAATTTGCACTAGTAATTGGTGTATGCCTTATTAACTGCTCTGCCTCACCCGTTATGTGAGCTTTCAAATAATTTAACTTTTGTACATTGTCTAAATCAGTATTATTGTGAACAAGAGAAACGAATAAATCACGAAATGTTGTCCATTCTGAATAACTACCCGAAAAGATTGGAATAGTAATTTTTGGAAGCTTTACTAACGGGCTGACCTTATCACTATTTGTACTAGGACTTGACTGACTTTCTGTTGACCTAAGTTGATTCAAAGTTCTTATTAAGAGAGATTTATAATTGAAATAGTGATCTTTAGTAATATCATAAATTTCTTTTACAACATACTGTGTACTTGCCAAAATATCTGGTTGTGAAATTTCAAACAATTTAGCATGATTTGCTCTAAAAGATAACCAATCTGTTTCTAAACTTTCCGATCTAATTTCTACGTACTCTTTGCTTATTCTTTCTTTTGCACTTTTCTTAAAATTGGATAAATCCCTTTTAATTGAATTATGTAAATCTAACTGCACATTTATTAGTCCTTCCATTTTGTACTCAAATTAAATTAATTATTGATCTACTTAGCTAAAATTTCACCTCTTTACTGACCTATTAAATAATCATTGTCCTCATTTGAACTCAAACTAAAAGTGTTCTAAATAATTCATTTGTACTAATTTAAGTTAAGCAACAACTAAAGAAAATACCCGAGTGAAAGCAAAGTTCTCGATTAAATTAACAAGTGTTCTATCAATCAAAATAATTCTATGTTCTATACCATCATGTAAATCACGAGTGTTTGATTGATCTAAAATTTCTATGTCCTAAATAATTTCAATGTTCTTTTATCTTGAAAAATTTACAAGTGTTTTACTGATCGAAAAATTCTATGTCCTAAGATATTTCTTGAAAATTTTACAAGTGTTTGAAACTTAAACAGTTCTAGGGGAAATCGGACATAGGTTCCCCGTTCCCTCGTTTTTAGTGAAATTATTCTAAGTCCTAACTAGCATGCAATTTACTCTAAGTTAAAGTTAAGAGTTTACTAATATTTCTACAAGTTTCAAATTCTATGTTCTTATTAGCTTGAATTTTCTAAGTTATTGAAACCAATGAAATAAAGTTCAATTTTGCTTGAAATATGAATCACTGACATAAAGTTTAATTTTGCTTGAAAAGTTGACATAAAGTTTGTACTCACGGTTTGACACTTCACTTGAACTATTGCACTCACACGTCACGATGACAGCTGTCAGCTTGACTTTGGCACCTGTCAGACTTGACTTTGACACCTGTCAGCTTGACTTTGACACCTGTCAAACTGGTCCTTGGTAGTCCATCCTTGGCGTACTAGGGTTGTCCTGCTCTGCACCGCTCGTCTCGCTCGCTCTCGCTGGTCCGCGCTGCTAGCGCCCTCTGCCGGCGCCTGCCGCCGCTGCTGGATCCACGTACTCTGGTGTCTGCAGCGATCCACTGCGAGTACGGTGAGTGGTCCACCAGTGGACCACTTGTTCTTCAAAAATATCCGGTTCTGGAGGACCAAAATGTTCCCCCCCCAGCCATGCTCTGAGGGACCGCAGTTCGTAACAAAAAAACCACGGTTTGTTCTAAAAAGGCCGGGCCGGTTTATTGAACCCAAGGACGAACACACTTTGATAAATATTTTACATGAGTATATATTTCTTACATAGTCGATCAAGACCGCGACATATTGGTCGTACAGAGCCATCTATTATCTGGCTTGGTAAACAGTATAATTGGTCTTGAACAGTACACAAAAAATGCATTCAAATAGTTTTGTCACACCAACAAACCGATACTATTTCAATTGCCTAATACATCTCGAGTCCACAGGATTTCGGACTGTAATCTTGTTTGAGCTATATTTTCCTCTTGACAATAAATTATCTTTGTTTATGTTTCCGTCTGATATGTAAGTTCCTTGCATAATCTTTTTACGCTTATATAATAACTCAAAATATAAAACCCCTGACACAAAAATCTCTATAAGAAAACTAGAAAAGAGCTGATAACTTTCAAACGGCTGAACCGATTTTCTTCGATTATTATAGCTAAGAACACTCTCGATCAAGCCACCTTTCAAAAAAAAAACTATTCGTTTAGGAGCTACGATGCCACAGACAGATAGACAGATACACACGTCAAACTTATAACACCCCTCTTTTTGAGTCGGGGGTTAAAAATAATAGCTTATCCTTGCGACTACATTCGCGTGGACTAGGTACACTTTCACCTTCCCTGAAACCCTATTTTATTCTTTTAGGGGTTCAATTTCCAAAAATCCTTTATATGCATGCGAAACAGCTCGATCCGTCTATAGCTACCTAATAGTTTGAGCGTTGATAGATCAGTCAATCAGTCAGTCTGTCAGCTTTTCCTTTTATATATTTAAAAGAATAAATTAATGTTTAACCGTTCGTCTGTTCGTTAACTATGCTTTCGAGCATCTTTCACCCGGTTAAGTTGAAACATTGTACAGTTGTGTTAGCACTTGCGGAAAGGTATGCCGGGTAATAGGTAGATATGTTTGATAAAAAAAAAAAGTGTTATAACAATTATAAAAAATTCCTGGCTCCTTTTTCATGTATTTGGAGCACCCCTGAAAAATAATTTAATTGAATTTCTAATTCAGAAATGGTTCTTGGTCTTATCAATAACAATTATTATTATTTATTTATTTAACTTTATACAAGGACACGTTACGTATGAGTTCCTACTCTGCGCCATGAAAACCTGTACCTACCTATTTGATAATATTATTATGTCAAATAAGTTGTTAGTATATTTTTACATTTGAATTTCGAACGAAGTCACGGTATTTAGTAGGGTACTACCACAAGAGTAATACAGTATCCGCAAATAGATGAGAGTTGTAAATTATATTAACTTAAAAATAAATTATGTGCAATTATGTGCATAATCATAAGAAATTAATGTTTCAATGTGAGCCAGTTGTGTAATTTCGCTGCTAAAAATGGCAATCAAACTTTTTTTAAATCCACAAATTTTATTGCATAAACATTACACAAAAATAACTCATTCATAAAATGCACCAATGCGGTTCATTTTTGTTTAATTAATAGTTTAGCATTTTTTAGGATTCCGTATATTCTGAGAAAAAACCCACTTATAGGATCACTGCTTTATCTATCGATCATAGATCACACCATAGACCCGTCAAGGGATTCAAAACCTAGTGGGTAGAGACTTCCCGTTGACCTAGAATCATGAAATCCGAAATTTTTTTATGATTTGCCAAAACAAACCCGGTATTTTGTGGAATGTCTAGGTATTCTATAGAATAACTGAATTGACTGAAATTATACAATTATAAATTAACCGTTCTCAAAAATTATTGCACAAAAACTGTCATTAAATTAATTAATTAATTTTAAAAATTATGAAGATACATTAGAATATTATTAGCTATTAAAATATTTTTAAAATTCTGAATAAATTATATCTACCCCCCTTTCAGGCCTGGTCTCTACCTAAGAGGAGTGGAGAAGAGATAAATAATATGCAGTCAAATGGCATATTATTGTATACTAGCTGATGCCCGCAGCTTCGCCCGCGTGGATTGGTAAGATCCCCTGCAGCATCAGGATTGCGGAGTTTGAATCCAATTTTTTTATGAAACAATGTCGCAAAGTTCCTCTATCGATTAAAAAAGAAATGACGCAAATCGGTTCAGAAATCTCGGAGATTTCGGTGCACATAGGTAGAAAAACACAACTCCCTTTTTGAAAGTCGGTTAAAAAAGTAGCCTATGTTACTCCCTGGTCAATTCTCTACTTGTCTGTGAAAATCCCGTCAAAATCGGTTCAGCCGTTCCGAAGATTAGCCTTTTCAAACAGACAGACAGACAAAAATTTTAAAAACGTGTGATTCAGTGTTGGTATCGTTCAAATAACCATATGAGCTTAATATGAGGTAGTTATTTCGAAATTACAGACAGACACTCCAATTTTATTTATTAGTATAGATTGAATACTTGAAAAGAGCAACCGCCGAGTTTCTTGCTGGTAACTCCCTGGACTTCTCGGTAGGAACGGCATTCCGAACCAGTGGTAGATTATTTTGACGATTCAAAAGCTTGACTTTTTATTCAATCAAACTTGTAAAAGTTTAATTGAATAAAAATACTTTGAATTTCGAATTATTTTTTTTGAGTCGACTAACCAGAATTATTAATAATCTGATTCAGAATTAATACCCTAGCTCTATCTGGTAGTTCAAGTCTGTATTAATTAGTTACAGCCTAACTCCTTAAAGAAAATGGTTCTTCTAGTACTGCTACTCGTCAATAGGTGTCGCCAATTTAAATTCAAAAATGGTGAACGTAAAAATAAAGATTTTATAGCAATTTGATTTACGTCGTAATTTTTAATACCTGTTACCTGTGGTGTTAGCTTAATATGTCAATTTAACTAACCAATAGGTTGTAGCCATTAATGTAACACCATAGCTGCTCACATAGGTAGATGGTAGGTATGTGTAGTTTGTCCAGTGTCCTTTATTTCACGTAAAAATCATAACCCTTACTTTCGGCTTTGCCGTAGTCGGGTAAAAACTTGAAGGCAATGGAGGGATGTTTTTACGTATAGGTATTTCATAATGGCTGTGCTGGTGGACAAACCAATGCTCAGCTGAAACCAATTATAAAAGGAAAAGCTGACTGACTGATTGATGTATCATGTGATGGTAAGAAAAAAATATATTTTCCGTTACCTTTTTCATGTTGAAAATTTAGTTAAATTTCTAATGTTAAGTTTTAGTCAAAGTTAACCACGAAAATTTTCGCATTCCTTTTTATACCTTTGAATGAGTTTCACATATCTCCGCGGTCATCCCAAAACTGGTTTCGATGTAAATTATCTGCGTCTTCTTTATCCATACTAATATTATACCTATCTATACTAATCATACCAATAATAAATGCGAAAGTGTCTATCTGTTACCGTTTCATGATCCATCTGTTTAACTGATTCTTACCTATAAAAAGTTAGAGATACATACATCTCATAGATGGACATATATTTTACTTTTTATACCGGGAAATCAAAGAATTTTTTTAATTTAAATCTACGCGGGCATTATCCAGTACCTATAATATGTATTATGTACTTACATATAAAACGGTACTATGATTGATTAACAAACAACGCATAGCCTAAACTAATAGATCTTAATTTTTACACCTAAGTTGTCCCAAAAATTATTTTGAAGAATTCCAAACGGGATCCTTCAAAAATCTAAATCCACGCGGAGGAAATCGTGGAAATGAGCTTGTATTTTATAATGGCAGTGAAGTTAGAAAGGGGGTTTTTAAATACCACTATTCGTTCTGAACAACATATGCCAAATAACGCGATTGCCAAGGCTAACTTATGTACCTACTATCGATCTCCAACGTTGGCAGTTTGGTTTTGAAATCAAAGGCCAATTCACATCCATTTCATTAGTATTGTAAACCACGAAAAACCACATAAGTAGGTAATCTGTGCTAAAATTATGCTAAAATTGGCTTTCTGATGAGAGTGCAAGTTTCAATTGTCAGTGGACAGTTAGCATTAAACATAGTTAATCGGCTATGCCTCATTTTTTTAAATATAAAATAAGATCCGAATTAAATTTGTTGTTCAAGAACTAAAATTAATCCAAATATCGATTAATCTCTTCATTATCAAAGCCCGACAATAAACAATGTAATAAAATTATATTTAAGTACTTTGAAAGATAACAGCATGGGATAACACCTGTTAATAATAAACCCTTTGAAATATTTCTATTTAAGGGCAATTTATGTAAATAGTAATTTTTAATCGCCATAATGTACCTACTTTACTGAAACATAATTCCTAATAGATTAATCCGTGATTGATAAATCGGCCCTTAATGCTGTGCTACTTAAGTCTAATTTTATTGTATTAATGTGCCTACTACTAACTTAACACAACAACAATGGCTAATGAATGTCTACAAAAAGTTGTATAAATATAGGTACATTTGTCGCGACTTCCTTCTTTAATTTATATAGAGCCTTAAAGTAGAACTCGGGGATAATATAGCTATCTACCGCTCTCTAGATTAGTCAAAGAAATTTCAGAATCGGGTGATTAGTTCCAGAGGTTCTATCTACATCCAAATTTCAAACATATATTATTTGTCTGTTGTAATATGTACTATAGAGTAGATTTCAATTTTGATTTACTAATATCCAGATAAATTACGAGAAAAATAAATAAATGTAGATATATACCTAATATATAAAAAGTGGTAGGTATAGGTAGGTGTCAGTAAGACATCAATTCTGTAGTCACTTTTGAAATCACACCGTACTCTATCTGATGATTGCACTGATACCATCATCTTGTACGTGCGCTTTCTTGCATGTCGCAAACGCATCAATCGTCCGAGCTTATAAATGAAATATGTACTGGCACATTGTCACATTGCAGCTGGAATATGCGCTTGAACCCTCGCATACCGCCTTACGTCTGCCTTAACCGTGGTCCGTGGTTCTACCAGTCTCGCTTTGCCTCTATACAACCACAGTTGTATCGCCCGTGACCGTCCAGCGTGATATCATAACGCGATTGTGCAAAAGATGAGATAAATTGGTTTTAAAAGTGAGAACGGCAACACGTAACATAATTTCGAAACGATAAACTCTCTATTCGCTCCAAATTTTGGTGATTTCCGTCGTGAGCTTTTTATAAACAACGAGTTCGCCATGCCGGCCGAAGCTGAAACAAAAGTCATTCTACGCGAAGTGACGGCAGAAAGTAAGTCGTAATTTATGTATATCTTTATATTAAAGTAAGTTATAATATAAGTATAGCGTTATATTAAAGTAAATCGTAATATAAGTATAGCGTTATATTTATTTATTTATTTTTTATTTGTACCAGAAAGTTGTAACAACATAAATAAAAGGAAAGAAAAAGTGGACAGGGAAGCACTTATCTCTATAAGAGATCTCTACCAGTGACCCTTGGCAGTGCGAGAGGTTGTCAAGGGAGTAGAATAGGTACAGCAAAGAGAGACAGTAATTATGAAAAAAAAATTAGATAGTATGTTATAATATATACATACTTACAAATATTTATATATATATTTATATTATTTAGAATACAAGTGTATATTGGGTCTAAGTTGAATAGCATTAAAACCTAGTGACCAATGCTTTAACATTGGGCTCTCCGATATCCGTATGATTGAGCTTTTCCTATTTATTCTCACACATAATGTGTATTTAAAAGATGTAAAAATAAACTACGTCAATTTTTTTACTATTAGATACCTATTAAATATAAACCGACCTTCTACAGGCATCTTGTTTCAGAAAATTAAATAGGTACATTTTATAATTATTTTCTACTCTATCACAATTCACAAATTCACCAGCGTTACTAGAAAGAATTTAGGCCTTAAAATTATATCTATCTAAGTATTTACTGCCGATGAGTTGATGAAAGCCTTGAGTTTCAAAATAGAGCATTTCATTGCCTTTGCCGTAACATCGCGTTAGTAAACATTTAACTATTTATGTTTATTTATATTTCGGCCATGAATCGCAATCTGAATCTATTCTAACTTTTATTATTTCTGCGATGCTAGTTTCTAGCACCCTCAGGGTTGCCTGACTGGATTGCATTTTTTTCCCAGGTTTTTCCGTAGTTATTTAATGTCTTATTTTATAAAGTGTTTTGGACTATTTTACTTTCCAGTTCAAATTAAGGCTGTGTCATTCACTCTGGCTGTGATCTGAACGTATTCAAAGACAAAGTAAGCTCTATTAGAGCTCAGTATAAATATCAAACATTTAGACCCTACAAAAATATAATTGAGCCAAGTGGGACGGAATAGATAACTTCGTCGATTATATCATCCGGTGACCTGATCAAGTTTAAACAATAACAGAATACATTTTCGGGCTGATGACTGCAGGGCCCTAAAACTAGAATTACTGTACCAGTAGTTTATGGTGGATGGCAATGTTAAATTACAAAACTCCATTCTTCTATTGGAAATTCTGATGACGTTTTTACAATTTACTTTTTTAATATTTTTTTGTTATGTTAGGTATATTAACTAGTGATTGGAAAATTTATATAAACGCGATTTAAATATTATTTCGGAAGCACATAATAAGTTGTTGAGTTAGAAATTAAATTAGTACAGGGGTACCTGTCTAGTAGGTATCCTACCAACTTCACTAGTAAAAATATTTCGAAATTATTAACCACGATGAAATCTTTTTATTGACTATAGTAAAATAATATGAGTGTCACGCAAAATAAAAAATACAAATGCCTATCTAGCTCGCTTGCGACACTGAAAGTATAAAATTAATAAGTCCGTATTTAGAGATACTTGAACTAACACATTTGCATATTGTTGCACAGTATTATGATCTTGGAATTGTATATGTTACAGGCAAAAGTATTTTCGTGGACCAAAACGAAAATTTACCACCCCGACTCCACGTAGTCTTGTCTGTCCTGAGTTTCTGTGTGGAAGCCAGAAGCGAGTCTTCTGGCGTATCCGTTTAAAATACTCTAGGGGTAGAATGGATAAGACTGCGTGGAGCCGGGAGACTCAGATCTAAAACCACTTCTGATTGATATATTTTAAGTCAAAAGTACTTCAAGCCAATCTTATGGCTATAGGTAGGTATTCACGTGATTGCAGAGTGTATGTGAGTCCCTTGAAAAACAACCCCGGATGGATTCGAAACTAGTCGGGCATACTCCTACTAAACACGCCGTAAGATATTTATAAAAAATATCACTCACGATGGTTGAAACGCCTAAAACTATACTTTTAACCAATATACTCCAGTCAAAACTGCTTTTGTCTAACGTCGTTTGTCAGCACTAGTTTTGACGAGGTTTTTACAGTTTAGTTAGTTTTGACTGGATGAGAGTTTGACGGTAACATAACATTTACATAAGTATATTAATATTCAAAATGGAACGAACAATGTGCTGGGATCAAAGTTAACATTTCAATTAAGCCAATAAATGCAGTCAATTGTATTTATGTTTGGATGATACATTATGATGATTCATGAGCTTCAACCATAGTTCACTTTATTAATCATTAGGTAATGTCGGGAATGCGTTGCAATGGCGCTTAGTAACGTACATACCTACCTACTTGTACTTATGTCAAAAATCTTGCCAGAAATGCCCACAACAACAGTACCTGTAAAGTTTCATCCTAGGATCTAATAGGATGTATGGTATAGAAAGAAGCTCGTAAGTGTCACACCTCTTCCAGCTTACTTGTAGGTATGTCCATTACAGTGATTGGAATGTAAGTAATCTATCTATACATATAATAAAATTGTAGAAAAGTGGTGTCTGTACAATGGAAATATATAAAAAAAAAGTAGCAGGGGTTGTTATTATATCGATGCCGAACCCGAAATTGTAATTAATTTTTTTTTGTCTGTTTGTCTGTTTGTCTGTGTGTTTGTGCACGCTAATATCAGAAACGGCTTTTTCGATTTAGATACAGTTTTCACTAATATATTGTAGTAAGCTTCACTTAACATTTAGTGTTTATTTCATGTCAATCGGTTCATAAATAAAAAAGTTATGTCAATTTAAAGAATCACGGCGAACATTTTTAACGTACAGAGTACGTACTACACGCCTCGCCTGAGCGTCCTTCCGAAAAGTCACTATTCCACGCGAACTAAGTCGCGGGCACAGCTAGTACCTATTATAAAGCAAATGGCTCACAAATTGAGGAAGAGCATCGAGCCGTAACATTGTTGACGGAGATGGTCGAGGGCAACGCCGAAAAAACTGCTGCAAATATTAAGTACAATAGGATACTTAGATGACAAGTCAAAATGTAGGTAAACTTTTTGTATGCCCCTTTTGTAATCGTTAGGGTTGTACCCATTTCTTTTAGAGCCACCCCTACAGATTATTCTGAGGTTGTACCCGTATTGTCACCAACGACGTAAAGTTTTATTCGAAATTCAGTTTTTGCACCATTCAGCAAGCTGATGAATAGGATAGGTTACAAACCTATTTGAGTTAGAATCGAATCAGTCAACTCATTTTTTACCATAACTGCTTCATCCAATTGTTCATCAACTTCGATATACCTCATAGAATCAATCGTAGAATGTTATGTTGTAAAAATGAAAAACTTCAATTTGTTATACCTAACACAAATAAGTGAAAGAAACTATATTGTAAAAAGTAAAAAAAACTACCTACCAAACTGTAGTTCTGTAACTATCGAAACAGAATATTGTTTATTCACATTAACTTTTTTTGTAATATTTTTTTTGTACTTATTTTAATAAATTTTTTCCACGCACATGCAAACTGTGGAATCAACTCTCTTCCGCGGTGTTCGCACTAGATTACAACATGGGGTTACTCAAGGGTCGGACTAAAAAATTCTAATATAGGGCGGTAATAACTTAATAACAGGGCATACGCCAGCTTGCTCGCTATTTTTATTTAAAAAAAAGTTCTACAATGTACTTTATAACCAATGATATTAGAAGATCTTTTTTCTTCTCATATCATTGTTTATAACCATCAAGATATCGCTGGTTCAGAATAGTAGTGATTTAATATTTTCTCCTCTTCTTTGATTTAAAATGTTCCTCCCTATGAAGTCGATTAGAAAAATGGTTCGGGCAAGTACTATGTGTAATTTCTATGTGTAGTACTATGTGTATTGATGTCCAAGTAATTAATGTAACTATAAGTACTTGCTTGTAACCGCCCACAAGGTTTTTAAACTTTGAACCGACCTAGTTCACTACGATATGACTACGATAAACGGATTTTCATATCAAAATATTGGGGTTACAACAATTGAATATTTATGTAGATAAAATGTCTAACTGTCCTATTTATTTGAGTTTAAATAAAAATGTGTTTTTTTTTTTATTTACAAAGAAGAGTAGCTACCCTGTAGGCTATAGTATTTAATAATAAATATTTAATAAGTATTTTTATCTGCTTCTTCTTTACTTCTCTTCGACTATCAGCGTAAAGTTAGCCGAAGTTGGCGCATATATTATATTAAAAAAACAATTACAATAATAGGTATAATGTATAGGTATGTAGTAAGAAGAAGATCAGCGCCGCCGCCCGGTCCGAGGCTACTTTTAGGAAGGGACGAGATCTATGGCATCTCTCATCATGCTCACAGCACGCTGTACAGGATAGCATCCAGCATTAAATGATTTCGCGAACGAAGGGATTACGATTTCTTATACATATATTTTGTGAAAAATGTATGTGTTTTTGTTTTGTAATAAAAGTTGAATAGATTCTAAGAACACAAAATAATAATAACTTCATCGAGCAAGCTGAAACGAGCTCGAAAATGTTTTTGAATTTTGCAAAAAATATACCGTAAAGCGAAAAAAGAATTCAAGAATATGTTTTTCCTTTATTTACCATCACCGAGGCTCCGTGTGCCCCGGGATTGTGCACAGTGGAGCGACTGCCCCGTTTGCATTATGATGGGGCAGCTCTGAAGAAGATATTAATATTATCTAAGGATGATGATTAGCTACTTGTAACAATATTCTGGCCCACCTTTTCTCTAAGGAGGCCACAGCACTGTACGAGCTAAGTACTTATATAGGGTATATTTTGTTTAATAAATCGTAGGTAGGTATAGTCAGTGATTTTGCTCCCATGAGGGTGATATGATGTTCAACCTGTAAACAAACCCTCTTTCAAATTTTTGAATATAACAAAAGGATGATATGATTCTTCATTCTATGATTCTGCCGTGTAATACTTTTATATTTTCTTACAAGAACTCTTGTCTTTCTACTTTTCTCTTATCTCTACCCATTTGTCTTACAATGTAACAAAAGATTTCCCTTTCGTAATATAAATACAGATAACGAACATTATCGGCTTTTAATATTATTTAAGAAGATAGTGTTTCAATTCGTGCCTTTAGATTAAATACGTGATTGATAACAAGTTTGTTTGATAAAGGAAAATAATGGTTAGTGTTAATATCCCTATATCCAATCTATTTACTATTATATAATTAAAAGTGAGTTTGTTTATGATCTGTTCTTCTTCTAAGAAACAATGTATCAGATCAACTTGATTTTTTGTATGGAAAGCAAGGTTTTAAAAAGCTATCTAAGCTAATGGCATATCTAAGCTAAGTAGGTACTTCTTCATCTGGATAAAAATAACTTATCGCAAACAAAGTTGCGAGTAGATATAAGCTAGAATTTATTAAATAGAATTGATTAAATAAAAATTTGTGTAAGTAAGTACCTATCTACCTTTGAGACTATTTTTATTAGGTTACAGGAACCAATCTATTTATTTATAATGTACAGTTTTACAGTATTATTGCAGATATTTAAAATATTTTCTTCACAAGTTTTATTTTTGAATGGCACAGTAATACATTAGTAATATTATAAAAACGAAAGTATGTCTGCATGTTCGTCTGTCTCTCTATCTGTCTGTCTGCTAGCTTTTCACGGCCCATCCGCTTAACTGGTTTTGCTGAAAGAGATAGCTTGCATCTCGAAGATGTACATGGGCTAATTTTTATAACGGAAAATCAATGTGTTGCCATTTTCCACGTAATTTTTAAAAACGCAGTTGAAGTCGCGGGCATGTACTAAATGATAAAAGCAAAACTGAAGGATATTGAAATAGCACCTACCTACATTAATTTTATATACCTACTAGGTAGTAAAAATAATAATCCTACCAATGTTAGTGTTGAGGGTCATAGCCGAATTAAAAGTAGGTAAAAATTATTTGAATAAATATTATTTAACGTCATTTCCTTCAAAGCATTCACTGCGATGTTTCCAAAAGATTATCGTGATAATTGCACAAAAAAAACAGCTTTAAAATTAAAACACATATTATTTTTTGCTTTATTCCGCTCGTTAAAAACGCAGAGGTTTTTTTGGGGAAAAAGTAAAATGGCGGACAACTTAAGCCAAAAAAGTTAAGCCAAAATCTTCAAAGCTATTTTCCAGAGTGTATATTTATTGCCGCTGTAACAACAAATAATAATAATCTTTACTCATGTGGTCTTGCAATACCGTGGTAATAAGATCGAAAAGCAATGACATCGTCAATTACTAAAAGTGTCATGTGTGCTTTAGCCTTTAAAAGTGAGTTGCTGCTTTTCCCTATAAGGTTGCGTGAATTAGGTACAAATGGTCATCATAGCAATTCTACATGGGGAACGTATGGCAGCGAATTTCAATGCTGCAATATATTTTTAGCCACACAATAGAGCAATCAATAATCTCAAACGTCTATAGGAGATTCACGTCAAACCGCATGTGATCGTTCAATAACCCAATAGTTTTGGCCTAGTCCCAAATATGCTATATTCTGAACTCATTGAGTTTCAAAGTATGTTATCACCCTATGACATAAGTATTAAATACACAACAAGACTAGCCGATCTATTTGTACTTAGGACATCACATATTAGGATATGCCGAATTCAGGCAGAAGTTGTACCTAAATACCTACTTCGGTATCTAAAATATCCTAAAATAGTATCTACTATATAAAACAAAGACAGAATAGGCCTTTGTTGGTGTTATTATGAGCTTCTTAGTGTATTTTGAATTTTGATCTGATTTTCAACATCTTTAGATCTTTTCATGAGGAAGGTTTGTATTGGTAATTAGTCGTCTAGACTGCACAATAGATAAACCCACCAAGTTAATTAGGTACCTACTTAGTATAATTAGGCACGCTATTTTAATCATCATCATCATCATCATAAACACCATCAACCCATCGCCGGCTCACTACCGAGAACGTGGCTCTTCTCAGTAATGAGAAGGGTTTGGCCACAGTCCACTACGCTGGTCAAGTGCGAATTGGCACACTTCGCCTTGAGTTACAACGCACATAATTCCGAAAAGTTAGCGGTGCAAGCCCGGAATAGAACTTCCGATCTAACGAATAGGAGGCCTCTGTGGCCAACGTCTTGAACACTAGGTTATCTTATCACTGTTAATTTAATATTCGTTAATCGAGTAGGTCAGATACTGCAGAACAGACGTCATTAGAAAAGTTTATTATCAGAATGGAGATCGATATAATAAATCGCCTGAACTATTAAAAACATATTAGGTAAAAAGATACCTAACAAAATCTCATTTCCCTAACAAGTTTAGCTTACCTATCCCGTTAACCTAAGTCGTTAATTTACCGTTGGTTAGAAGCCTTGATCACTCCATCTGATACGATAAATAAATACTATCTATCAGTCATTTATAACCAGTAGGTAAATGAGCGCCTTCTTTCTAATTAATTGTAGGTAACTAAAGTACAGTAGCTTCTAGGATCTTGTTTCTGGAAATTTATTAAAATATGAAACTAATCCATCCATACTTATACTATAAATGCGCAAATGTGTCTGTCTGTCTGCTAGCTTTTCACGACCAAAGAGTTTAACCGATTTTCACACACACGTCACAGTCTACGTCCCGGGGGCGATCATAGCTTATTTTATCCCGTAAAATCAGAGAGTTCCCACGGGATTCTTAAAGACCTATCCGTTTAACCAATTTATATGAAAGGTACAGAGGAAATTGACACCGGCAACTTTTTATTCAGGAAAATCAAAGAGGTCTCATAGGATTTTAAAAATCCTAAATACACGTGGATGAAGTTGCGGGCATCATCTAGTAGTCTGTAGAGGTACCTATTAATAAAATAAAGAACCTTAAATAAAATTTAAAATAATATATCAATAAAAAATTCAAAAAATATCGACTTCACTAAACCATTAACACTAAAAAGCAAAACATAAATTAAATTACTAGCAAAAAATAATTTAATTTATTACCGAATACATTACGTAGGTATACAAGAGTTATAGTTCTCTAATATTAATAACGGTTTTTGAAC
The DNA here is from genome assembly GCF_905333055.1 of Maniola jurtina. Lineage (NCBI taxonomy): Eukaryota > Metazoa > Arthropoda > Insecta > Lepidoptera > Nymphalidae > Maniola > Maniola jurtina. The sequence goes on from NC_060029.1 coordinate 5,227,693, forward strand.
TTTTGGAGTCGGTGCCAAGTAGCCGCACGAACCGTCTACTACAACGACTCCACATTCAGCACCTCATTGGCATCGACTCCAAAATGTCTTAGTATAGTAGTTTTTTGGGTACGGAACTCTAATAAACGCAGCTTTAACAAAGCGTCGACGATACGGTCGAAATAAACGGTCAAAAGTTGCCTACAATAACCCAGTCTTAAATGAAGACTGCTGAACGTGCAGCGACTAGCGAGCACTGACCTCACGCGCGTCTAGGTCAGGTGCACGGCTCACGCAGAAACCACAGTAGCTACTTACTATAGCCGGTAACTACGTAGTCAGCGTTCGTTGCATGCCATTGCCAACCTTCAAGCGACGAATCAGTATTTCACTGTATGTATAGACGATGCATGAATATAATGGAACCGCCAAATGCATGTGGCAAACAGCAAACAGAAAGCGTTTGGACGGGTGTTTGCATAAGCTTACCAACGCCATCCAAAGCTTTGGAGCGTTCCGGTTGGCAGGCAAGCAATTGGTGCTTGCCGACACTTGCTATACGTTTTTTGCCACAAGCAATAAGCGCGGCCATAAAACTCATCCAATAACTACTAGTGACCAGAATTAAGAGAAGGTAATTGAACCACGAATAAAATGTTGAATATTAATAAACATTTAAAAATTAGTCAAGCTTAGCTAAAGCTGGTCCAAAAGCTTAACGGTTCTATACAAAACTAGCTTGAGCCTGCGGTTTGGTCCTGTGGACTACACTAATTTCAAACGCCAATTTAAACCCCTTAGGGATTGAATTTTCAAAAGTCCTTTCTTTGCAGATGTCTACTTATAGCTATCTGCATACCAAACTGTTAAGTTACAGTTAGAAACTGCTAAGATATGACTACAATATTTAGCTCGCAAAGCATAGGCTTCAAACAATATAATTTGCGTGTTTCCATAATAGGATTATCAGGGAAACATGGAAATTATGGCGCTTATTTTATTATGTAACTACGCCCTAACGTAATGAATCCATTATTATAACAATCTTAGATGCCAATAACCTTAACTTTACATAATACTTCAGAGCTGTTAAGGTCTAATTGTCTCGTTGCAGACGATAGTTTAGATAATATGTAATTCTCTGTTTACTTTAGACTTTAGTATGTGTTATACATAGTTTAATTTTGTTTTTCAGAACATTTTGTAAGTCTTGCCTTTACCGAGTTTTCAGGTCCCTACGTCTATTTTAATATTTGTTGTTTTAGCGCCATCTGTATATGAGTAATATATCATGGCGCTAAAATAAAGAACATAATATAACGTTTTCTCCTGTCTACAAAGTTACGTTATGCACACGTATATGCCTTAGAATTTCTACTACACGGTAGATGGCGCAACAAAATCGTATCGACCACTACTCGACACTAGATGCCGCGCATTGGAACAAGTAGGTTCAGCTTAAAATACAACCTCTGGGTGATTCTCTTCAATAATTAAACATTCATCCATGTAAACTGAACACAGCGATTGTCTGTAACTGGTCACTGAATACAATTTTATTATTTCATCGCGTAGATATTTTGATTTTTGAGTTGGGCGAACTATGGACGAGAATAAATTACTTGCATTAGTAGATTTTCAGAGTTCTGTAGTAAAACAAGGAATCCTTATATTTACATCAAGACCGTTTGCCCGCGTGTCTGTCTGCAGTGGCGGTCTTAGGGGGTGGCGAACGGGGCAATCGCCCGGGGCCTCGCTCTTGCAGGGGCCTCGCGCAACAACCCAAGCAAATTTTAAAAAATATACATTTTTTAAACATATTTTTTAATTAAAACTTTTGATTCTGATCTTTAATTACTTATTAAGGTTATTAAATAACGGTAAATTAAAATAAAGTTAGTTAACTAATTCATCGCTCGGGCAACCCCCGTATTTTATTTCGTTCGTCAGTTCTTGTCACCTTAGAATTATTTTGCTTGTAGTATGAGTTACAAAATTGTTACTGGTAAGGTTTTGGGGGTTCAAACTCCCAGATAAAGAAAGCTTAAAATAGACTAATTCTCGAATTCCTTCAGGCTTAAAATGTTAAATTCGTAAAATGTTGGATTCGCAAAATGTTGAATTTGAATTCCCAAAATTAAATGTTGAATCTTAAAAGTAAGCTTTTAATTCGCATATGCTTATACGTAGTTCACAAAAAAAAACCGGCCAATTGTGAGTCGGACTCGCGCACCGAGGCGAGGGTTCCATACTCGGGTATTTTTTTCTGACATTTTGCACGATAAATCAAATATTTCTACATTCACACAATAAATTCAACATTATAAGAATTCAACATTTTGGACCTGAAGGCTCGAATTTACCATTCTCTTATTTAAATATATCGAAAATTTTGCGCTCGCTTCGCTCGCGCTTTTATATTGTATTAGTTGATGCCCGAAACTTCGTTCCCATCGATTCGGGTTTTAAAAAACGTCGTGGAAACTCGGGATAAAGTATCCGTGCGCAAGCTATCTCTGAATTATACCAAATTTTAGCTAAGAAGATGGGCCCTGAAAAGGACTTTGGCTAATATTAATATGGTTTTTTTTGTAGATAATATATCAAAAATTTCGCGCTCGCTTCGCTCGCGCTTTTATTGTATATTATATTTTGATACCCGGAACTTAATCCACATGGTAAGTTTTTGAAAATCCCCCTAGGAACTCTTTGTCTTTCCGGGATAAAAAAACATGAGAAAAGTAGAGTGAGGTGCTTTGAAACATAAAATTTTGTTATGGCTGAGCTCGTTTATATTTCTCTTTTTTATCTGTATTAAACAAAAAAGTTGCGCTCGCTACATATCTTTCAATTTTATTGAATACTAGTTGACCGGCCCCAGCTTCGCACAGGGAGCCTATCTATTCCATAGACAAAATATGGGTGGTATTATGGAACAGGTAGACTCCCCGTGCAAAGCCGGGGCGGGTCAACTAGTTATGACTAAGAGTCTACTTTCTACTAAGCTATTATACTGATCGCGGTCGTTATGCTGTTACCCGTTGAGGAGTTCCAGCCTCTATTTCCGAAACTGTTCATCAGATCTTCACCAACCTTACATGGTACCAACCTGACAGTACTATACCTTTGTAAAAAAAAGAATTGTGAAAATCGGTTTAAATTTGACGGAGTTATTGAGTAAAATCGATAAAAAGTTTGATCCTGTATCTCGAAGAATCCTTATTTTTTTTGGAATGAAAACTACCCTATATATTAACCCGGAGCACTTTCAGTGCACCTTTCATTTAAATCTGTTCAGTAGTTTTCGCATGATGCGCGTACAGACAGATAGACTGACAGATAGACAGACAGACAAAAATTCTAAAAAAAAATTGTTTTGGGATCTATATCGATAATAATACTTTCTGCGATTAAAATTTTCAAAATATATCAAATGTACAGAAATCGTCCAGTTACAGTTTTATTCTAAGTATCCAAGATTACGTTCTAGTATTGAGTGAGCTGGAAATGTGTAAATTAAAGTATTTGAAGTATTGAGTAAGGTAAAAGTAAAAAAAACTGTGTGATACTTAAAAATTATTTCTGACTGTTTGTGCGAAACAAAACAAGATTCACGAAATGAGTTCGCGTGATCGTGATGCCGGCAGAAAAATTGAGTCGGGTAGTTCAAAAAGGAAACGAGGTATCAAAGAAAGCAGGTAAATCTACGTGGATCTTTCGTCTTATCATTCGTTAGAATTTAATTAAAGATTTTAGTCTTAGGAAAAGCCACTTATATCAATTTTAAAATTTATCATCTCTGTATTTGTTAATTTTGTAAATCTTTTAATGTAAAATATTTTAAAACTCTATTTATTTGTATAACTTTAGCATTTCTCCTCAAACATGAAAAATACCTAAACAAACAAACAGACCTACTTTCGCATCACATACTTTTCACGAAGAACAAACTAGGGCCTCGCAAGACCTGCCGCCCGGAGCCTCGCAATGGCTAAGACCGCCTCTGTCTGTCTGTATGTCACAGCCAGAACACCTGCCTACTTCTAAAAAAACTTGCGACGTGTCTCGTGGTGTTTTGCGACACGACTTCAGCAATTCCGTTATATAGGGTGAAGTCGTCGATTAATCTTATAATACATGCAGGTTTTTCCTATTCCTGCGTCGTAGTGAAATGACTAATTATGGAGTAAACAAAAAGCCTAAGTATATCCGGTTAATCCCGTTGAATAAAAATTCCTACCAACAATATCGAATCAAGGCCATCGTGTCTAAAGTTTTCCAGTCTTGGCTGGGTTGTTTATCCGGTGGCTTCATAGGAACAAAGGGTTCATTGGAAGGCTATTTAAATTATATTAAACAAAACTATGCATTTCAAAACCCAGCGCTATACTTGAAGTGGAAAGTCTAATTCGTATCTAGTACCTACTTACCTATTAACTATAATCCGAAATTATTTGCCCTTATGTTAACAATAATATATGTAATTGTTTCTTTTATTTTAAAAATGGTTGCGTATATTTGTTGCGTAGGTATACCTGCGGAAGAAGTTAAGCTTCTTTGGTTTTTTAATACTAATTAGAACGCTAACAAAAACTTAGCGCTACTATTATACTACCTAAACACAACCCAATACCAATAACCATTTGCCTTATAAGTACTTGTAGTTTTAGTGACTTACTATTTTTCAAACCCGCAATGTATATCGTGCAAACTCAGGGTTAATGCCCCGCCTACGACGCGTCATTGACCCCGTAATTTATTATCTATGAAACGTTCGTTGACCTCTAGCACCAGTCAGATGTTTTATTCGCTATACATTGTGAAATTTTGTTACATACAAGATTTTTTTATTTTAAAGTATATTTTCGTGTTTTATTTTGTGATATCGTATCTCTAAGATCTAATCATCAGTACCTACTATCACCTGTCTTGTTTTTTTTAGCGTTCTACTCACACCCTGTATACACTATACAATATACGATAAATACGTAATTCAGCAGTATTAAATGATTTTGAAATATCTATTAGTTTTGTTTTTACATGACAGAGTAAAAAGTGAAATCCTACCTACTTTCCCCTATTGTGTTATTACATTGTTAGGAGTACGATTACGATGTAAGATAGTAGCATCAAAGTCACTTAATCGGGCCCTACAGCACCAGAGGTAAGTACCTAATACCAATTAGATGCCGGGTCTCTCGACGAATTAATTGTATGACGTCAGCAACTCGAGAATTACGCCTCGCCACTTTTGTGTTTTTATATCATGAACGCAATAAATAACATGGGTACGCGATATGAATAATAGATACCTACCTACACACAAAAAAGCTATCAACAAAGCATCCGAGTTCACGAAGCAATACTGTTTGATAAATTCTAAAATCTAAGCCATATCCATATAACTATGTGTACCTACTTAATAATATGTAATTACATACTCTATACTAATAAATAATACTAATAAATAAAATTGAAATGTCTATCTGTTTGAACGGCCTAATCTTCAGAATGGCTGAACCTATTTTGACGGGACTTTCACAGACAAGAAGAAGATTAACCAAGGAGTAACATAGGCTACTTTTTTAACCGACTTTAAAAAATAGAGGAGTTGTGTTTTTCTACTGATATCGCCGAGATTGCTGAACCGATTTGCGTATTTTTTTTTAAATCGAGGAGCAAAGAGGAATTTTATTTTACGACATTGTTCCATAAAAAATTTGGATTCCAACTCCTCCACCCTGATGCTGCAGGGGATCTGACCAATCCACGCGGGCGAAGCTGCGGGCATCATCTAGTAATTAAATAAATATAATCATTTATTTGCAAGAACGCTGGTAGGTAAAAGAAAGATGGTAGTAGCTAACTATACAATATAGTCAGTGGCCTTAACAGTGTAATTATTTTAAGAAAGAGAAAAATGAATGAATAAAATTATTATTGGTCTGTTAGGGGTACCTAGACAAAGTACCTACTTGCGATCAATAAAAATCAAAATTATTTTAATGTGATAACCAAATTTTTATACACAGTTATTATAAGTAAGTCGATAAATATATTATTATTAAGACTAGATGATGCCCGCAGCTTCTCCTGCGTGGATTGGTCAGATCCCCTGCAGCATCAGGGTGGAGGAGTTGGAATCCAAATTTTTTATAGGACAATTAGCTACATTCTCAGATGTTCGTTGCCATAATTTCAAAATAACTATGTGGCGAATGGCTTTTTGGTATTTTTGCTGCAATAACGCATGCCAATAGAGAGAGTATCGGCTACTCAAACGTGATTGCAGTCATCACACTGTTGCTGTGGTTTTGCTAATCGAGCCCCTCATAATTTGTTTGACATATACCTACTAGATAGATCCATAATTTCTTTTATCTAAGGAAAAAGGGAAGGGGGGGCTAATAACATTTCCCTAAGTCTAGGACGGTGAGATGCTGACGCAAAATAAAAACCTCGATCCATGCCGTGCCACTCCAGCAGCGATTACAGAGGTAATTCACTAACTTTCAAATCAAATTCTTTTATTTCTGTGGTTTTACATAGGAGGAATGAATGAAAACGGTTTCAAAGGATCTCTAGTACAAAGTCTAAAGGATGACCAAGAACAGAAATTACATTTTTTGAGGTGGCTATATTACACAATATAACAACATATCTTACGCCACCTGTAAGCTCCATAGCGGAACTGCCAACTTTTATATGGTGTTTGTATTCCTTTTATAATCTTAGTGACCAAGGTAACAAAGCCACCTGTTTATCGGTCTTTTATCGGATATACTTTGAAGAGTGTGCTTAGGTACAACTTTGTTCCTCCTTCACTACTCGTACGAAGCGTTTTTGCTCAACGTTGCTGATACGAACTGCTCTCTGCTCTTCGTGTGGGATGCTCTTCATGTGGAATGCTCTTCCGGCTTCCAGGTTCGCTGCCAAGTATAACTTGACTATCTTGTAGGCAAGCGCGCTTCCAGCCTAGATTCTATCATGCTCTGCATTTCAGACGTGATTGTCATCAAGCACAAGCCTATCTCAATAAACAGCCTAGCAAATCGTGATACTCTCAAAATCTTGGAAAAACCGGCTGCATGATTCATGGGATGTGTAGCATAGTTGTAGCAGTGCATATCAAACGATCATGCTGGTTAGCAGTGTCAACTCAGGCCCAAACTGGATGACTGTCTGGTTTTGGAGAGGTGTACATAGCAATACTATACCTAAATAAATATATACATTACACAAGATATACACAGAATTTTTAAAAATGAAGGCTTAATAGAAATTTAAAATAATATTTACAATATAAAATGGTTTACTGCATGATTTTAAGTATTTAAATGACAAATATGCGGCGGATTATAGCAAAATAATTTTAACTGTTTCTTGCTAAACATGAACTTCCGCAAAGTAACGCCTGATTCTATCCAATATGCAGAGAAGTTAAATCTACTTAACGTACGTTTTATACGTTTATATCTTGGTTGTTTTCACTACATCTGATAACCGTAAGTCAACATTTCGCTTTCTCATTCAAGTCGAATATGCGAAAAGTTTTGGGAGCTCAATGCATGACTTTCCGAAGAAAGCTCCTATTATTGTGATGAATAAAAAATTGGTTATGGAACTCGGTAGTGAGGAATACGATACAGAGTGACTCATTTTCACCTACCTATGTTCATCAGCATCGCTGGTTCCTCAGAGCCATCTACAATATCTACCGTTTGGCCTAATAATTATCAGCATCGCTGGGTTATGATCAAAGAAACAACAATATTCGTTAATTTAGCGTTTAAATACAAATGTATAATGTTCATTTTGTTCCTGCGGGTCTGTTCCTGGATCCAGCTGACCAGTCAAACTTACGAGCAGCCTTGACATCAGATAACATTCACAATACAAATGTTGCAACACGTGGGTTGAATGGTCAATATCGACAAATCTGGTTTGGTTTCGACGCAACACCTAGATTTTCTAGGAGTTACTTGGGATACACGAGCCACCTCTGAATCCCTGTCCGAACCAAGATGCCTTACGCTACGCATGGCATTACAGAAACATGTCGAAAGGCGGTTGGTCCCTCAGACAGGCCCAGTTCCTAATGAGGTCATTCAACCTTGCCTCGTCCGTCGTTCCTCGAGGGAGACTACACGAGTCACGAATTCAAAATCCCTTTCGGAACTAAAATGCCTCACGCATAGGCATGATATGCAAAAACGGATGTTGAAGGCAGTTGCTCTCCAGACAGGCCCAGTTCCTAATGGGGAGACTCAACTTTGCCTACGTCATTCCCCGAGAGAGGGTTCAATATTGAACAGTGCAGCAATACAGTCAACATCTGCCAAATATCTCTCCCACAGCATTGTTTGTCGAAACGAAATGGTGGTTGAAGGTGACACCCAGCACAATATCGGCACACAAATCTCCAGGGCCGATGTATGCTTGCATACGACAGATGCGTCTGAGATGGGATGGGGAATGAAGCTATGATATTCGAAGTTAGCCAGTCAGTGGACAACAGCATAGTAATCATGGCCCGTCAAATGGATTATAATATGCTGTCTTGGCAGAAATAAAATACGAAAAACCACAATCGAGAAAGTTCCTGAGTCTAACTAAACAACTACTGAATTTATTAGATCATTCGATTGTGCAAATGACGGCATAATATTTCAGACGCCCTCAGCATGTTTTAGTGCCAGTCGGATTTCAGAACTTTTGTATCAGATACGGTTCACATGATATTAAAACGAGAAAAATTCTAACAGGCCATGCCCCTTACCAACACTGGACACAGCTTGGGCTGTTTTAGTCATCCAACCTCATACCGTAAGTACTGTCCTATCTGAACTCTGCTCCAGGTCAGTACATTCTATTAGTTCCGTAGATACAGCTTGGTCTGATTCCATCGCTCAACTTCATACTGTAAATACTGTTCTATCTGAAATCGCCTCAGTCATCATATTCTATTAGTTTCGCAGAGGCACAAAGTCTTTTGGACTGTAACTCTATAACAATCAGCTATTCAGTAACCATATCTGATACCAGATCTTCTACGAGTGTTGATATGGGTTAACTGAAAGTACAGAACATATTCTTAAAGGCATAGGCGTGTAGACTGTTTTCTAGCAAGTTTCCAATATGCTGCTTATTTAGGCTTGCATCGGTCAAAGAGTGCATGATCTCGCTTACGTAATAAATTGATAATGTATTTAGTCTTTGATTCCAAGACATCTGCAAATTATTATCAAATATTGAGCTCAATCAGGTTGGAAACCGACAACTTAGTTTTTGCTCTTTTCAAAAAAAAAAAAAAACCTATTGACATATTATATATTAATTACTACTCTATCATATGCAAATAATTACACCATTTAGGTTAGTGATTGCAGATCCACGGAGTGCTGAAGTGAGTTAAATCTACACCTTTTACAATTTTATCAGGTAACTGGAACTAAATCTTTTCCTGAATCAAAGCATTCTGTGGTTTCATCAATAAAATGTTTTTAAACACATTATAGCATCAATAGATTAAAATAGTACCAGGAGAAATCAAACACATCACTCAAAGAAGATAGATTCCAGACAATATCGATGACGGAACAAATAATAGAGAGTTTTAACTACCAATAAAACTTACCTATTATTTTTCCTTGAGATATTGTCTGGAATCTAGATAATTCCTACCTGGTACTTACGCTTATAATGAGAAAATAAAGTGCTCCCAACTTCAACCACGCTGCGACGCCATATTCGACCAATAGCGGCAACGGAAGTATGGTGAGACCGGAAGTGAGGGTATCGCTGAGTCGGAACATACGAAAAACGGAAGGCTACACTCAAAGAAGATAGATTCCAGACAATATCTCAAGGAAAAATAATAGGTAAGTTTTATTGGTAGTTAAAACTCTCTATTATTTTTGAGTCGGTCGAATAATATAATTATTCGACCCAAGGCACCAAAACCCTCCGTGCGTGATACTGACTCGCACTCTCGCACCTGACCAGGTTTTTATTTTAGGTTAGACTTAGTTCAGTTCACGATTCAAATACTGCAGGACTGTATACGAGTATCTAACAGCCATCGATGTATCATGTTTATTTTTACATACTTACTATATTTTTACTTCAATTTAACATACTTATTAAAGTATTTTTTAAATTACCATAGTATAAATATAAAAACATACTTACTACCTAATGTTTAAAAGGGGAAAGTGCAACGAGTATTTATACGTCCATGCGTGCAACTCATTAATTAAATGAAACAGCTGGGACTAGAGAGAAACTCAAGATACATAAGATTTTCACTAACGAGGATTTTTAGAAATTCCAGCCGGAGCGTTTAGCTAGTCTTGTAATTAACATATTGAAGGAGGCGGTAGGATCACTAGGAAACTCTTCAAAGGGCACTGTCATATGAATAGTAATTAGGCTCTCAACGAAATGGAGGGTAAATGTTACAGATGACTGACTGCATGTGCGTATTTCACGTTGATGTATATAGGCGGCCGGCCGGTCGCCCGAGCGTGCAGTGCTATACTCGCGTTGGTCGCAGGCGTGCCTTTGTTGGAAACAGTGCGATCCAGTTGTCCGTTTGTTTAACACTAAAGTGATTTTACCCGTAGATAAAATGGGGAAAGGTGAGTGATTTTTCTTTTTCAGAGCCATCTTCAAGTTTTCACTGTACAAATTTTCATCAGCAATAAAGATTTTAGATTATTTATCCATTTTTAAATTCAACTTTTATCTAACGGTAATTTGTTTCAACCGCCATTTTTAATAATGTGCTGTGAAATATGGTTACATTTTTATAGTGTTTATTTGGAATAATATCATCTGTAATCCTAGAATTTTCAATGTGAATTTATGGGATCTTTTTTGCTGTAAAATGAAGTAAATTGCATAATTGCAAAACGGTGATAGTTATATTTGTGTGTTAAATATCTAGGACATACCTACCCACTTATTGCATTACTATTGATAAAAACAATTAATACGATAGTTACTTAATCATTTTAGTATCTGTTTAGAATTAAAAACAATTCATTTACAGTTCTCAATGCCGTAGCTACAAGTAGGTCAGGTCATCAGTTCAATTTTCTAATTGTTAATTGTGTCTAAGCATGGTTCACTTATTTTCTTTCATTATGATTGTTTTTTATCAATAATTGTGAACTTTAACTTTAAGTTCACAATAATACTCAAATTACCTTATTAAGTATAAACTTAATAAGGTAATTTAAGTATTATAGGTCTATGGGTAGTTGTTAACTTCAAGTTTCAAGTTCATAATCTTCAAAAATATTTTACTTACCTACCTACTTACATTTTACACAAATACAGAAAACACGTCACTTAGCCTATTCGTACAAGCGAATTTTCCAAGGTAGATTTTTGAGCCGGAAATGATGATTTTTGCTCATAACAACGTGAATCAGAACATTTCCGTAGCACATAAAAGGTAAATAGAGTGGGAAGCTGCATCTACTCTACAGTCCGGATCGTGACGCGTTTGACTATAAAATATGTATGTACCTACAAAAAATCTTTTGAGGTCCGATGTCGCGTCGATACAACATGAATAATATTAAGGTTAAGGAACTTAGATTCAACTTTCTTGTTCTATTATTATTTTTCTAGATTCACTATTTTTAATCAAACCACTTTTAGGCTGCCTTTCCACCGATAGGTGCATAGTAGCTAAGCGGACGAAGCTACTCGTAAAGCTAAGCTAAGAAACTAATTTGCTTTTTCACACATCGGCTGCGTTTAAAATTTTCTTACAGGTTACCTTTGTTACCTGTTATCTCCCAAACCTACCATGATCCAAACTTCATAGTTGCTGATCGGTCTTCTCTGTGTTGGGAAACTTTCAGCTTTTATAAAATATCAAAGTTCTGACGGCGTAAGTCGTAACATGATAAGATATTATGATGTTTAGATGTTTCATATGTTTTATCTACAGTAGGTGCCTACCTACTGTTAAGAATTAGATGAATATGGTTTAGAAACTCATTTAAATAATGAATTAGTTGAGTCAACATTACACACTAATTAGAACTATGACTACGAGTTGTTTTTTTGAAAACGTTTATTTTGTTACAGAGGTTGATTGTTTTCATTTTTAACCCCCGAATCAAAAAGAGGGGTATTATAAGTTTGACGTGTGTATCTGTCTGTGGCATCGTAGCGCCTCAACCAATGAACCGATTTTAATTTAGTTTTTTTTTGTTTAAAAGGTGGCTTGATCGAGAGTGTTCTTAGCTATAATCCAAGAAAATCGGTTCCGCCGTTTGAAAGTTATCAGCTATTTTCTAGTTACTGTAACCTTCACTTGTCGGGGGTGTTATAAATTTTTAATTTACACTTCTATATTGGTAATCTTTGCTTTGTGTATCGCTCCCATAAACATAATAATTACTTACTACAACTACCTACGATCCATCCTTATTGCAGGTCAATAAACTCCAGTAGTTTCTTGTGCTACGCGCTACGTCACTAGGTAGCTACTTAATTACTTCATGTTATTTTAAATTCCTAAAAAGGCTTTATATTGGAGTGTTATTGAACTGGTATTTAGTAGATTTTATTTTTATTATTTTGTATCGGTAGGGTTCCAGAACACTTGGCAGGTTCAAATGAGGGAAAATGATATTGTTGAAGGTGATGGTACTTACTGTAAATTGGAACTTCCATCTGATCAATTTTGAGGAATTGCCAAGTCATGGTATGAATGGGCAGGTCGAAGTAGGTAGGATGAGCTAACAGTAATTTGCTGTGACTCACGAAATAGGTAGATTGCGACAGGATAATTCACTAATATAATATACCAGTTAATATATAGATATATATGTTTAATTAATGCTCGCTTTAGTGGTTTTATTTAGTGCTATCTAGTAGTATTAATAGGGTATCATGAACATTTCAAAAATATATGCAATATATTTAATAACATAGGCATATATACTCACTTTTTGTTGAAATAAAATAAGTAAATTGATTAAAAAACTTAATAGTTATAAACTAAGCCAGCTGTTTCAGTTATCATCAGTTAAAGGTCGTCAGAATATGTTTTAGGCATATTTTTTAAAACACTGAATCACGCCGAATTTGTTATCGTCGAAAAACTTCTAACATTGGACAATGCCAAATTCCGTGTACATTTTTCCTGTATGCTAAAAGATCAAAATATGTAAATCAAAACCTATATAAGAATACCTTAAATGTGTGTGATCAAATTAGGGTTGTCAACCGTACAGCATAATATACATAGTATAGTAGTAACGTGCTTCGTTGTACTCTTTTCGGTTCCGAGTACTATAATACCTACTGATGGAGAAATATATAATACTTAAGCAAAAACATTATAATATTTGAGTTGGATGAATCAATTTTTTTAACCAATAAATTCCTTACGTTCTAAAAGAAGGAACGTCACTTTCTTGTCAAAATTGGTCTCAAAGATACAGGAACAAAATGTTGCAATCCCCAAAGCTAAGGCTAGGTACTTATATACATGGTATGATTTGTTGATTATGCAAAATCCAACAATAAAATTAATACACGAGGTTTCATTTAGTGACTGAGACAGTTAAATAGATAGGTATTTAAAGAAAAAGAGTTCTATCAATTCTAGTTATTAAAAAAAAGATAAGTAAAGTGAGAGTAAAGTGCGAAAACGTAGTACTTTTGAGTATTAGAATTAGGGATAGGAATAAACCTACTCTATTCTTTGGAACTTACTGTGTATTTAGCGTTTTCTAAAAATACTACAATCTGCCGAAAAAATGTCGACAACCCTAGGTCAAATATAAACCGGTAACTATCTCAATTCCTACGACGTCAATGCCATCAATATTTTTTACCTGTTAGTTATGTACTATTTACTACCCACCAACATCATCAGTTGATGAGAAAATAATGTTTGTTTTATTAACTGATAAAGTAACTTATAGATTCAAATTGTTTTTAATCTATGGTAAGTACGACCAGGTACTAAGACGGACTGCGTCGTCGCGTATTTACAAAATCACATTATTTTTTCACCTTACCCTTTAATCAGGTACATCTAACACCTTTAAGATCAAGGTGGAAAAGGAACAATAGGTAGGTAGGTACTATCAATCGTAAATTGTTTTGAAACTGATTCGATTTACCTGAATAACATAATTGAATGCCGTTGAGTTAAACACATTAGATTTCATACTTACTGTATCACACTTCACACTATCATATCACACTTCACACTATCATATCACACTTCACACTATTTTCACACATCACATACTTATTTTATGTGTATGTGTGTATGTTTGTTACTCTTTCACGTAAAAACTGGACGAATTTGGCTTGAATTTTGGAATGGAGATAGATTACACCCTGGATTAACACATATACTACTTTTTATCAACAAAACAAATCAACGAGTTCCCACGGGATTTAAAAAAAACCTAAATCCACGCAAACGAAGTCGCGGGCATCAGCTAGTGAATCATATTGATAAGGTAGTCATACCTACCTTACATTTACTCTTATAACCAGCTTGATAAGAGTTAAATCGTTAAACATAGTGCCGTAGCTACCATAACTACGTGGAAAGGTAACAAGAATGCTGCTTGCACTTCCGCGCTGAATAATCCAGTCAATCAAGGAAGCAAATTAACTTGAGAATTTTATATACTTACATATTTTATGCAAGTATAATCACTGATCATTAGGTTAAGTAAATTGCTCCTAGACTTGTAGGATAAGGCTCCCTGTACATGAAGCCGGAGTCGGACCGAAAGTGAACGTAAACAAATCCCGTCCCTGAAATGTAATCTATTTTTGTACCAAATCTCAAAATCTGTTAAATGGATGGGCCGTGAAAAGCAAGCAGACAGACAGTTACTCAGACAGACTTTTACATTTATAACTATTATACACATATAAATATAATGAGTATGGATAAGAGCCGTGCTTTTTGGGTAGTGCATATATAAACATTATTAACAGACTACCTATCTACCTAAGTACCTACTACAGTTTTATAAATTGCGAAGTAAGCTATTGCATGAAAGCGCCAGCGTATTTAATAATAATAAGAGTTTTTTTGTCTATACCTATCTTGTTTTCGATATAAGTATACTTTTATTGCACCAGTCAGCGGTCCATTGAACCATGTAACCAATGTAACCTAATATTCTAAAGTAGGTATAGCTAACTTTTTTTTTTTTTTTTTTTTCTTTAAATCTGGCTTTACTCTGATTAGCCAATGTCAAGTAATTGTGATATTTTCAAGTTATTGAATTTATACAAGTATGGACTCCGTCTGCGCCGGCGCCCGCCGACATACGCGCGGCGCCCCTTTAGAGCGCTTCCCAGTCAGTTCCACCACCAAAAAACACCAACTAACACAAAAACCAGCCACTCTTAACAAAAAAAACACTCCAAACAAGCACAGCACGCGCGCCAGCAAACGCCATCGCAGACGAAGTCTATAGCTAACTTATGGTTCCGTGGTATGTGCTGTGTAGGTACCTGCTAAATAAACGCGGTGAAATATTTTAAAACGAAAACAAATAGGCCATTTCCGCCATTTCCTTTACAACATAAACTAATGTTTGGTTTATTTATGCCATTGATGTCATAATGGATTTTTATTACATAGGTACCTTCAATATTATGACGATTGAGGCAAAATTAAATTGGTTCATACTATCATTTTTGTTTACTTCATTATAGCAATAGGTATTCGGAGCCTTGACTACCGGCAACTTGGACCCAACCCTGCTGATTTAATCAACCGTATTTTAGGAAAGTTTCTGGTTTTTTCCTGGATTTCTACTATAAATCCTTATAGTATTTGTGAATTGTGAATATTATGATTGGAATTATTAAAATCCGTTCAATAGTTTCAAAGTTTATCGATTACCTACTTAAAACGTGCTTGAAACAAACAAACAAATCTTTTTCTCTTTATAATACGACTAATAAAAGATACTTATATAATACTAGCTGTGCCCGCGACTTCGTTCGCGTGGAATAGTGACTTTTCGCGCTTTATATAGCCACGGACGCTCAGGCGCGAGGCGCCGTGATTCTTTAAATTGACATAACTTTTTTATTTATGAACCGATTGACATGAAATAAACACTAAATCCTAAGTGAAGCTTACTACAATATATTAGTGAAAACCGTATCTAAATCGAATAAGCCGTTTCTGAGATTAGCGTGCACAAACACACAGACAAACAGACAAACAGACAAACAGACAAAAAAAAAATTAATTACAATTTCGGGTTCAGCATCGATATAATAACAACCCCTGCTACTTATATATTTCCATTGTACAGACACCACTTTTCTACAATTTTATTATATGTATAGATTAAACTGAGATATCGGTAGGTTCCTACTACTTATACGAGAAATATAGACTAGGTAGATACCTACCTAATTAGTACCTAGGTCTGTGTGGTCTGTGTATAATAAAAATCCACTTTGATACTCGTATCAATGGCCTTGCACAAACAAACCAAGCATTAAATTAAAGGAAATCTAATAAATAATATCTCTGTAAAGCAAATGTTATAGATAATTATGTAAACAAATCGTATCATGATCATGATCACAGAAATCCAAATAATACCTACTATTTTAAATCTATGATCATGATGCATACATAATCCATCGATGTTTTTTTAGTAAGTTTAGAAAAAGAAAGGACGTTTACTCAAAAACTGTTCCGTTTCTTGATGAGGCTTATGGCATTACGAGTAGGTACTGTCACCTCTGAGCAAATTCTCGAATACATGTTTATTTAATTTACCAGCTGATGTCCGTGACTTTGTACTCGTGGATATAGGTTTTTAAAAGTCCCGTGGGAACTCATTGATTTTTCGGTATAAAAAGTAGCCTATGTGCTAATCCAGGGTATAAATATCTATCTCTATTTCAAAATCCGTCCAGAAGTTTTTGCGTATGAAAGAGCAACAAACATTTCATCCATACATACAAACTTTCGCATTTATATTATTACTATAACTTATTGGTACATACCAATAAGCTAAAGTATACAAACTGTAAGGTTATTTTTAAAAAGTTGATTTGAGTTGTCAAAAATAATATAAAATTATTAATTTAGCTGATGAAGGTAGTTTGATAAAATCGATATTTGGCTCATTCGATGTCATACAATCTGTTACTAGGAGGCCAACAAGATTGAACTTGCATAAATACGGGTGTTTTGAAGGTTTTAGTTCAGTCTCCTTCTGAGATTCGGAGCGATATCGCATATTTTCGGTATTTGGATTGTGAACTGAATAATTAGATGTTGTGATAGCAATCACGCTCTAATTAAATTACTTATTTTGGCATTAGTTTGTTTAGATTAAAACTCTCGGATAACCTTACACATTGAACTTGTTTTTTTGTGTTGGTTTTGGAGAGGACATTCCAATAATTCAATAAAAATATTTAAATAATACCTGCTTTTCTGAGTGACGCCAATAATACCTACCTACCATCAGGGGGAGATGATTCAGGGTAATTTTTTAACCTACTTCCGATAAGGAGAAAGTTCTCAATTTAGTGCGTATGCGTATTTTTTGGACACCGTTTTTTTTAAAAACTCCATTTGTTTTGTTTCAGTATCACAACACATGCTGTCAGACGTGACCACGCTCCCCAGCGTGCAGCTCGGCGACTTCCTGTTGCAGTTCGAGCTCGAGGAGCCCAGGGAATCTGTTCGGGAGATTGCCAGGCGAGAGTTGCGAGAGACGCCAGAAATTGTCAAACCCGCTGTAGAGGAACTGAGAACCTTGCTAGAAGGTATTTACCTACTTTATTTTGAACTAGATTATGCCCGCAATTTCGTCTACTTTCCGCGTGGGCTACACTTTCAAACTCCTATTTTAGCTCCTTAGGGGTGTCTAAATCATAATAACTATCTGCACGCCTAATTTCAGTCGTCCAGTAGTTTAGGCTGTGCGTTGATACCAAACAGTCAGATTTGTTGCGAGTGTATTTAGAGAGCAAAGTACAAGTAACTCGCTAGATCTGACACGGTTCGCGTTAGAAGAAAGAACCCAAATAATTACAAATATTGCAAAATCGACTTTTTTACATATTACGTATGTAGTATATACATATAATAATATAATATTAAGGTTCTTGCGCGTCGAAAATGAATTCTATGTTGTCCAAACAGCGTCAAGTCTTACCTCATTGATATATTATTTACATGCTTTTAAAAATCTTGAATTCATATTTGGTGATTTGAGCAAATAAATATTATTAGTTCTCTTCACGTACTTACCTGCGCAATTATAAATCAAAATAAAAATGTACTTGCCTAATATTATATTATTTAAATTGAACTACACGGATGTTTTTTGTTCCAGCGGACAAAGATTTAGTCGTGCCATTAGAAAGAGATGCCTGGCTTATAAGGTTTCTACGTCCATGCAAATTCTACCCGCAAAGTGCCTACGATTTGGTAAGAAAACTTGGTAGTTTTGTATACTTACCTATAAATAATTAATTACGTGCTAACCCCAAATTACGCAAAATGATGCGTGTATTGTGTGCGCACAAAGCTTGACTGTGTCTAAATATCTTTACATTTTAAAATACTTACTACAGAACCTTAAAAAATAATAAGAAAATAAGAAATCATCTCAAATATTTATGAAAAAAAAAAGAGAACCTCTACATTTTGAGGTCATGCAGTTAAAACATGACAATGCACTTAAATTCCATTGTGTGTAATTGCGAAAAGTCAGACCTAAAAAATAAGTCCAACAAAAACACTTTGCGTTATATTTAACGAAACATAAGTAGTATTTTTTTATACTATAATCTATATGAACAAAAAATGTAGGTAGGTAGGAGGTACTAGGACCATTCTATGAATTCAATATTATTCCACCAATTTTATCAGACCGGTTTAATCGCTTAACAACAGACCATATTGTATATTAATTCAGTTAATTTCGCAATATCAAATGTAGGTACCTAATTACCTATACATTTATATCTGGCTATTTAATCTTGATCAACCCATCACCGGCCAACTACTGAGTACGTGTCTCCTGACAATGAAACCGGGCCTAAACTTTAGGTCGTAGTCTGGCACGCTGCAGCTATCCCAGTGTAGATTGGCAGACTTCACATACCTTTGAGAACATTATGGAGAACTCTCAGGCATACAGGTTTTTTCGATGTTTTTCTTAACCTTTCTAGCAAGTGAGACTTAATTGCTTAAACGATCATAGCTGCGAAATGTTAGAGGTGCGTGTCCGGGGTCGAACCGCCGACCTAGGCCGACGTCTCCACCACTTGGCTATCACCGCAATTTAAAATTTTTGTTCCATTATTGTTTCCAGATTAAAAGATACTACGCATTCAAAGTGAAACACCACAAGCATTACGACGGTCTGACGCCTAGCAAAGAGCAGAACGTCTTCAAACAGAATGTTCTACGCGTTCTGCCCAACCGTGACCAGTTGGGCCGGAGAGTACTCGTTCTAGAATTAGGAAGTAAGTTTTGACCGATATCTAATTTCTAAGGGTACCCACTTACACATCACTACCCACTACACTTCATATATAAAATGCATGCATTTTTCAAACTGCTAAATTAACGATAAGTCGGCATCTGCTTCTCTCAATCTGCCCATAAAAATAGTTTTACAACACATCACACACAAGGTTAGGTACATATTATTATCAACTCTAACATCCATATACCTATTAGCTAAAATAGAATGTTTCAATAAGGATTCAATCGAATGTATTCGTGAATACAATTAATAACCAATTCAGAATTATTATTTTCATTTAAATTAAGATCTTGAGAATGTTCTCTCAATTAAAAACAAATTAGATGGTAGGTTAGGCACATCTAACTATTACGTACATAGACTTAAGATTTTTTCGCTTGATTACGTATGCATTCTAATTTTACATCTTTAGCACGAGTACTTAATCAAAGTATAATATTTATGTAATTTCTCATAGAGTTAGTTATACTTGGTATATAGCTGTAATAAGTTTTCAAAATTCAAAAGATTTTTATTCAATTAAACTTTAACAAGTACTTTAAGTTCGAATCATCAATGCATCAAAAGAGGGCTCACGTGATTTTTAAAAAACATCAATCCACATGGATGCAGTTATATAGGCTACTTTTTATCTCCGCAAATCGAACAGTTCTGACGGGATTTTTAAATCCACGCGTATAATATCGTGGACATCATCTAGTATTTTTATGGGAACTATAGGAGTATGGTAAGCAACTTGAAATATCTGTACCTAATTAATGCTATTTGGTTACAGAAAAGTGGAATCACAACAATTGCTCGCTGGATGAGGTGTTCAAAGGCTGCGTGCTCTTCCTGGAAGCGGCGATGCTGGAGCCCGAGACGCAGATCTGCGGCGCCGTCGTCATATTCGACATGGACGGCCTCTCCATGCAGCAAGTGTGGCAGTTCACGCCACAGTTCGCTAAAAGAATTGTAGACTGGCTGCAGGTATTTATCCATTTTCGTTTTTTCCCGTAACGGGGGTGTCCCCCCTTCTTAAAATATTCGATGTCCTGGGAAAGACATCGGGTTATGTAGGATTTTTACCTACTAAAACTACGGTGGTCACCCTCAGCGAATACTGGGAGGCTTCGAAATCTTTTACGAACACATTGATACCGGTACCCCCTTTTCGCGATGCCTATTAGACTCGTCCCAAAGAAAATAACCCCCGTCTCACTCGTCCCCTTGGATATGCTCGTCCCTATGACATAATATGGCAGCTTGTGTCAAGCAAGAGGACATCTTCCCAAGGTTCAATGATGGTTCAACACAACTACTCATAATGCAATTTATAACACACGTATATGATTAGTTATTACTTATATACGTTAAAAAAAACTTGCTCAACTACCGTGACTAATTGCCGGGGCTGTAAAAAGCTCTTGGGTAGCTTTTAAAATAGTGTGTAGGTGATTTATGGTACCTATACGTCCGGACAACTATACCACTTTATTAATTAGAAGACACGGTTTATTTAGCTGTTAAAAATACTTATCAATCTTTAATCGTGTCTCAGAAATACATTATTATCGACCGTGCAAGCACTTACTTATTTGGCCCAACGACGAGGGAAGTTAATGGAAATTCAGGAAGGCAAATGCATGTCTATGAAATGTTCTTTTGAACGATTTTTTTTTTTTCAAAATATTAATTTTTACATAAAGTTAATTTTGACAGTTCTTTCTTTCTTTTTTTTCTTTAAAAGAATATTAGCCTTAAAAGCTTATGCCAGGAGTGGGTAACACAATAGTGCAACGGGTGGGGTTTGAACCGCCGCCCTTTCGGAATTCAGTCCGCTCCTCAACCGTTGAGCTATCGAGTTCATACTTAAATTATTGTTTCTTTTTTTACAATCAAACATCGAACGTATAATAAGGTATTTATAACCATTCCAGGAAAGTATCCCGCTAAGAATAAAAGGTTTCTACATAATCAACCAGCCGTTCGTCTTCAACATGGTCTTCCAACTGTTTAAGCCTTTGCTCAAAGAGAAGCTGCGCTCTCGCATCGTGTTCATGGGCAACGACCGAGAGCTTCTGTACAAACATATCAGCCCCAAGTTCCTACCGGACTGCTACGGAGGCACGCTAAGCATTCCCAATGTCAGCGGCCCGCAGTGGTTGGAACTGCTATTGATCTGCGACAAGGAATTTGCTGGTAAGTTACTTACTTTCATTTAAAGTTCAATTTACCCGCTATAAAAGTATTCTTTATGGTACTGCGTGAACTAAACTTGCATTTAAGCGTTAGTACATAGTAGTTCAATGCATTTAAGTTAAATTTATTCCATATTCACCGTGCAAAAATGAAGATAATAATTTACCGTGCAAAAATGAATGAAGATATTCGTGTATCTAATTGTTGATTTATTTTTGTTTCAGCCATCAACTCCTTTGGCTATCGGAAGAAATGAAGAATGAGTTTTAGCTAAGTTATTAGATTATTAGGGACCAGTACAATTTACAAGTAAAAGAATATAATATCGAAGATAGTAGCGTACTTCATAAATCATAGGTGCCAGTTCTATGCTTCTAAGTTCCTGTTCCGATTTGAGGGCCAATTAATGAGATTGGGCCCTTTATTACCGATGACATATTTTGTGTTCTGGGCACCTACTAGGATCCGAGCTATCTTATTGTATTTAAACTATGGAAATGTGATATATTACTTTAAGAACTCTTTATTGAATTTGCCCTGAAGAGATCGGTAAAAATTAATTATTGGATGTACTTTGATGAAATAATTTTATTTATCCTCTATTTTTGTAACATTTACTTAATTGCGATTGTAGTCTAATGATGAAATAAGTTTTACGGGCAAAAAAGTGAATATTTAAGATATTATACTATGATCACCAAAAATTTGAATTTTCGGCCAATTACATTAAGATCCGGTAGCTTACGTTTTTAACTTTTCTATAATAGGACTGTAACGCAATAAAGATTTTAATTATTAGTTATTATTAATAAAATATCTACTTAGGGCAGGTTAGGTTAACCCATTTTATTATTGTGATTCAAATATGAGAAGTAGGTAAATCAGCACACAGAGGAGGTTCAGATTTCGGAGGGCACAAGCATTAGTAGACTAAAATATAATATTTGCAATAAAAGTTAAACTCACTTCTCCTTCAGTTTAAAATAAATAGGGAATAAAGTAAAGGAAAGAATGAGGGTACCTACCTACTCTTGTTTATAGTTATTATACCTATTATTCTCTTAATCCTAATGCTGCAATTAATTTTTATCACTATTAATAGGCAAGGGCTGTGATATATTTCCTACTTGCACATTGTTTTGTAAATGATTTATCGAGTTAATTTAGATTTTAATTTTAAATTAGGTAAGTATAATTATTAAAATAGTTTTGTTTGATGTCGTGCATGTTGATGGGATAGCAATATTTTTTCACTAAAATAACATACTTATCTATTTTTTATATGTAATAATAAACCGGTTTTAAAAATAATAATTACGTAAGTCCATAAGACAGGGTTTAAATGTTTTAGTCTAGGAGAATGTTTATTATGTAATGTTTATTATGTAAGAAAAGTCATCGATGTATTCGATGGAAAAAGTAGATTAGGTATTAGGTCAATTGCCTTAACATCGTAAATCTATACTCAAGTTTTTTGTAATGTCTAGGAAATAATGTCTTTGAAACTTTTAAGTAATAATTGTTTTAAAACTAAGTAATTATTCGCTCTATAGGTAATCTTAAAAAATAGACATCTTATATTTGTATAGGTACTATACTTAAACGTAATGACAGAAAAACTATAGCATTCCATATCTGTAATCGCAAAAGTAAAAAATATTGAAAGGCAAAACTTATTTCCATATCATTTATTTTTGTTTGGTTTATTCTAAGTTATATTATCTGCATTCTGTAATTAATTATTAATGGACAGTATAATTATTAACATCATTTTATTTTAGAAAACCCTGGTCTTATTTTATACGGCTCTTGTTATCATTTACTATCACAGATACACATAAAATACAGCCATTTTATTAAAACTTAGTTGAGTTTTTTTTATAAACTGCAAGAATACCTTTGACTTAATTATTATAGTTTTCAAAATTTGTATTAAATAAACAATATACCGATACTTAACTTTATTGTATTTTTCAAAAAGAAACGCCATATTATCCCTCACCATAAAATAGTAACTATGAGTAAGTATCGTATATATCTGAGTACTTACCATGAAGTCTATAATTATTATCATTTATTACTAACTAATACTAATACCATTAGATTTAAATTACTACCTTTATAATCGTATTACTTATTATTATTTGTGATGTATCCGTATGAAGCAGCCCCTGAAAAAAGGACAAAAATTAGCTAATATTATTAGGTAAACTATATCTACAATAAATTCAGAACCAGAAGAAACCCAGAGTTACCGACATAGCTCAACGGGTCCCAAAAACGTAGGCAGGGCACATAGTTCGCAAAAACCGGTAGACGTTAGGGTTCTAAGGTGCTATAGAATAGTGACCTCGCACCGGAAAGCACAGCGATGGAAGACTCCCCACTAAGTGGACAGATGACATCAAACGAGTCATACATTAGAGAGCCGCTGGATCCATGTGGCGCAAGATCGTGGCGTATGGAAGGAAGTCCTTAATATAAGAGACCTCTGTCCAGCAGTGGACATTTATTTGTTGATAATGAATGATGATGATGTATAATAAATCATTCTATTACGTAAAAAAAATGACCGTGCTTCCGCAAATATCGCGATTCGTGCGTGTTGAATTTGAATTTTGAATTTTGTTGCAAAGTCGCAAAGAAATGACTCAGATGATGCATACGACTAGGAGTAAATCATTTTAGCTCCTAGGCCTGGCCTAAAAAGTCGTAGCTTCAAGTCACACTCAAATATTTTT
Source organism: Maniola jurtina (assembly GCF_905333055.1). Taxonomy (NCBI): domain Eukaryota; kingdom Metazoa; phylum Arthropoda; class Insecta; order Lepidoptera; family Nymphalidae; genus Maniola; species Maniola jurtina. The sequence continues at coordinate 5,252,138 of NC_060029.1, forward strand.
TATTACAAATCAAAAATTATCGAGTTGATAGGATCAAATCAAGTAGGTACAATAAGTCACACTTAGCATAATCGTACCTATTCCTACCAAAACTACGCTAGAAATACGATGTGCTAGAAATAAGATGTGATACTTACGCCTAAAGCTTTCCTCATAGTGATGCATCATTTTCCACATCACCTCGCCCGATATCCCATCATCGGGCAAGGACCCTCCTATCCTCTGCATCAACGCGTCTCCGTCTATATGCTTCAATAGGGACTTTCTATCGCTGCCGTGGAAGAAAATGCGGGACCTCAACTTGTCACTAAGGAACGGCTTGAATATAGCGAACAGCATGTTGAATATGTATGGTTGATTGACGATATGTACCCCCTTGAGACGGATTGGAATGCAGTCCTGAAAAAAAAATGCAAGTGTAAAAAGACAAATTCATACAAAATTAAACGAATAACATATTTTCTCAAGAAGAGAAAGACTTCTTAGAAAATATGAATATTTCGCAATCACATTAATAGCTACTTAATTCCTAAAAAGCCTATAACGCTAGGCTGTTCCTCTGGCGTTACAAATATTCATGAGCACTCGTAACCACTTAATACCAGCTGACCCGCCTGCTCATTTATATATACCTATAAAAAATCTAATAATTATTTTTAAAAAAATTCTAAAAAAGTTTGATAATTATTATCTACCTACTTGTATCCCATTATTATATAACTTTAAGAACAAGTCCAAAAGATCCATATGTGTATAGATCTTTTGGGCTTGTTTCTTGTAGATCTACTTAAAAAGAAATCTACTTACTTAAAAAAATATGCGAATACATCATAAAACCAACCTGAATCCAGTCCACGACCATCTTTGCGAATGAGGGCGTAAAATACATAACTTGGCTGAAGGAGAGGCCTTTCAGTTCCAAGATGACGGACACTCCGCAGACCTGCGTGCGAGGCTCCACCATGGCGGACTCCAGGCCTAACTGTACTCCACGGAACACCTCCCGCAATGGAACGTGACGAGGATTCCAACGTTCTGGAAAAAAGATTACGTACTCGTTGACAAGGTGACTTGACTCTGATCTCACCTGAACTACTTCGTACTGAATACTTGCTTCACCTATCCAATAAGGATACCGGAATTATTTTTCCCAGTAGGACAAAAAGTAGGTACTTGGTACTTATCTGTGATTTTAGATAAAAAGTATTCCATAAACATTTAAATAAAAAAATAACTGGTCAACTGCATGCCAGAAGTAGAACACGCAAGTAAATATGTTAGGTATAGATTCTAAAAACTGATTATGTATTATTTCCTAATTTAAGAAACTGCTTAGACCCCCATATAAGATTTTGAAATACCTTTTTAACGAGGTTACCCGACGTGGGAAGCCAATTTTTTTTTCGACTCGCGCTTTATATGTTTATCAACCCTAAAATTTTCCCTTCCTCCTTATTTTGTAACGAAACCTGTTATTTTGTGCAAGTTCTATAAAAATATGTACAGTCTCATTCACTTTTCTAGTTATTGGTCATAATATTATATACGGTATTGTGATTACATAATAATTTCTATCGGTGAGTTTTGCATCATGCATCTTACGCGTACTTAAGCCGTAAAGGTAATAAAAAATTATATCTTGGGTAAGCCGTTTTAATGTACCTAAACTCATTTTTTGCATACGCTATTTTTAGCACCATTGCGACATTGTTTTTGGGTTAATTACTTATTTATCAAAAAATAGTAAATGGATTTTGTAGGTATGTAACGAGATTGGAAGACAACTGGTGCCAGAATATAAGTAAGTATAGATTATTTTATGGACTTTACAAAGACGGATCAATATAATAATAATAATTGTTATTTTTTACTACTTACCTTTACGACTTGCATGATGCAAAATCCAGATCCAGTGGATCGATCGGTTGATAATGTGATGACGAAGACATTTATGAGTTTAATCAATAATCTTTTACTATGAAAGACAAGTGTAAATTAAAAATTTATAGCACCCCCGACAAGTGAAGGTTACAGTAACTAGAAAAGAGCTGATAACTTTCAAACGGCTGAACCGATTTTCTTAAGAACACTCTCGATCAAGCCACCTTTCAAACAAAAAAAAAACTAAATGAAAATCGGTTCATTAGTTAGGAGCTACGATGGCACAGACAGATACACAGATACACACGTCAAACTTATAACACCCCTCTTTTTAGGTCGAGGGTTAATAAAAAATAAGGGCCGTGTTTCGACAGATACCTACTTCGACTACAGAATTCTAAAATATGGTAGTTAGATAATGACCGCGATGAGCATCATAAGCCTAAGTCCGTGTATCTTGCGCAGTCACTATGGATGTAGGATGGAGTAATTTTTGCGACATCACTGCTTCCACTACCAAACGCATCATTTTGAAGTTAGAAATGTCATCATAGTTACTCGTTTCACAAGATACCCTTACCTACTGCATTCAAATTTTACTATCAAGCATTAAAAAATTTACACGAAGCAAATAATCTTCGTACTTCTAAACTATATAAGTAAACACTCGTAATAATCATGGTGAATCGAGAGTCAAGACACGCTTTCATGAGTTTAAGTGAGCAGACCCAATTTCAATTTGAAGTTTCGTTCTTTGTAACGACATTTTTAGTTTGTAGCTCTCAAGGCATCGCGTCCATCCATTTAGAGAACATTGAGTAATGGGTTCATCCATAGTTAAGCCGGCGTTAAAACCCGGCGTTGCGCTGAACATACAAAGTGCGCGTTAAAAAAGCGTTGACGTGTGAACAGATACTTGGGAAGGCATTTGTTCTATTTGAAACGCTTTTTAACGGACGTTAAAAAAGGTCTCGTGCGAATGAGGCCTTAGAGTTCGGAGTTCAAATTTCTACATTCATTGATGTTTATGAGCTAATTCACAGTCGCGGTCACGGTCCGACTTTTATCAAAGCCATCTTATTGCATCGACAGGATCGACGTTTTATATGTATATTATATCGTTTTTTTTTTAATATTTACCTCCAGACTCAACGAACATAATGCGTCGCCCATGTTGATCCCTCGGCGATAAGATGGAGACGATGGAATGGTCGAACGCTAGGCGAACAGCACTTGGATAGAGATCTCGACAATAGTCCTTGTGTATCAGTCTAAACTTGTAGTACGCCTGTATCTGAAAATATAGCAAAAGATAGATAAAGGGATTTAAGTAGAAAGCGTATATTGCACATAAAACAAGAAAACACAAAGAAACTAAAAATAATCTAAGCAAAGGCAGCCTTTTTGCTTAGATATATTTATTGCAAGAGTCTCTAGGATAACTTATAGAAAAATTCTCTCAATTAATTTTATTTCGAACCAAATGTTTTCGTACCTCATTTAAAACCACCACCAAGAACAAAGTACATATCGATGAGAAAAATCCCTTGTAGATAGATCTATATATCTCTGATCTAACATAAATAATAAAATATAATCCGCCTAAAGTCCATGAGCGATTCAGATTTCTGATTTCTATAAGAATGAGACAAGTCTGCCAAATGCTAAAAAATGATAGTTAAGAAATGATAAATTAAGAAGGAAAATAATAGAAGTTAAATTAGGGCACTTCTCAGAATTTCTTCTATTACTAAGAGTAAAATATTGGTGAGTAAGTATTTTATACGAGTAAGTATTTTACCGCCAGTAAAAATTGGCAAAATCTTTTCATCGTTAGCCTACCTATTATCTACCTACTAATAAAATAAGAATGGTCCGTCGGATTTTAATTTCCTTCCTAAGTAGATAGAAAAACACTAACGCTTCGGCTAAAAGTAGATACAAATTATCATAAGCCATGTTTCTGGTTCATAGTTGGTAATTCAGGAAAATGACCGATTTTCACGTAGACCGGTCCGACTAGTTCTATAAAGTTCACAACAAGATTTATCTCGCACAGCGTTGCCATGTGTGTATGTATATTTACTTTATCCTGTGTTTGAAACTATAATATACAAACATTAACAGGTTCTTTCTAAAACTAAACAGCTTTATCGCTGGAATCGACAGCAAAAATTTATTGGGAACTAGAGGATGCCCGCGACTTCGTCCGCGTGGATTTAGGTTTTTAAAGATCCCGTGGGAACTGTTTGATTTTCCCGGATAAAAAGTAGCTTATGTCCGTCCCCGGGATATAAGCTAACCTTGTAGGTACCTACCTTTCGTCAGAATCGGTTAAACTGTTGAGCCGTGACAAGGTAGCAGACAGACAGATAGACAGACAGACAGACAGACACACTTTCGCATTTATAATATTAGTATGGAGGATGGATATGGATGTTTATTATCTATCAAGAGAACAAAAAGCTACAGCATAAATATACATTAATATTACGACATTTTAATTAACACGAATATGGATATAGGAATCAGCACCTAAATAAAGTCCTTTCATCGGTTTGAATGTCCATTGCCTCAGCGGATCCGTTTTCTCTCACCACTATCTGACCCTATAACCCAGTAACTCGGGCACTTACCTTTTTAAATGCGCTTTCTGCATAATACTTAGTCGGTCTAAGAAACTTGAGTAAAAATTCATCATCTTCTATTGGTACAACGAGATTCGCTTCCCCTGTAACAATTCATAAAAATTTGAAATATTTTTTGATGTTGATTGTCCTTAATTACACCAATAAAAACATGAATAAAAGTTTGATTTTACATTGTGTTTGTAATAATATTAAAAATATCAAACTCTGCTGCGATAGACTCATCAACCGATAGACGTCAACTGCACAACACAAACAATTCTTACTTAGATAAAAAATATAATTTATCTCAAGAAGCCAGCTCATACTTATTATTTTACGTATCTATATCATATTCTTTTTTACCAGCGCGGCGCGGCGGCTCGATTGCGGTTAAATGACAATTCAATTCCGTCTGATGTCTGCTTGAGAATACTTAGAGCTATAACGATGAGAACAGAAGATAGGGAAAAGTAAAAGGAGAGGACAGAGTAGGAGAACTAGATAATCTTGAGAGACCTGGGGCTCACGGAGGAGTATTTATTCCGTGCAAATCTGACACGCCTTGCCAGCAGCAGCATGCAGAAGTCATAGGAATTTTTTGTTCCCCCCCCAGAAATAAAATAAAGGTGCCCTTCCACCGGTTAATTGGTAAGGCAAACCTACACAGGCTACAATATCACGATCGCCATCACTTCTGATTGAACTAAACTGACAGCGGCGTGATGATTAATTTTTACAAGTGTAAATTAAAAAATTTCAACACCCCCGACAAATCATTTTCAAATAAATAATTATGTATATCTAGGCAACGTCCATCTTGACAGCCTGACATTTGTCAATTGACACTTGAATATTATGAACCTAAGGGTTATCTAACCTTCTTTTCTACAAGAAAACTATAAAATAGCTGATAACTTTTAAACGGCTGAACCTATTTTTTTGGATTATAGCTAAGAACACTCTCGATCAAGCCATCTTTCAAACAAAAAAAACTAAATTAAAATCGGTTCATTCGTTTAGGCGCTACGATGCCACAGACAGATACACAGATACACAGACACACAGATACACACGTCAAACTTATAACACCCCTCTTTTTGGGTCGGGGGTTAAAAAACATTGTAAAGTAAACCTTTTGAACTCATGTAATTTTTAATAGCCTCGTGTTACTGCTCGTAACAAAAATTTCTTGAAGATTCCTATAACAATACTAGATGAAACCTGCGATTTAATCTACGTGGATTTATACTCTTAAAAATTCCGTGGAATCTCTTTGATTTTCCAAGATAAATAGTTAGCCTATGTTCGTCCTCGCGATATCAGCTACCTACCTCTTTACCTTCCATCAAAATCTGTTCAATTGATGAGCCGTGAAAAAGTAATACATAGATAGACATACTGTCGCATTAAGTACTAATTAGTAATACCTATGGATTCGGTAGAATACCTACTCGAAGTCATTTTGTGTATATGTGGGTGTGTTTGTGTGAATTTGTGAACTAACGTGTTTAGGTAGAAATTATTTATGGGCTATGGACCTATAAAAACTCTGCAAAATATAGCTAGGTACCTACAGTATTGCACGATGTGTTTATCAGTAATTTTTTGTTATTGCCTAACAATTATTCGTAAATAAAATTCCGTGAGCGGACATGTCTTTTAATCAACGGTTGATGTCTCAAATAAGTAGGTAGACATATCACTTGATTAGCCTCAATTGGAAGAGTAATTCAACTCTATTTATTAGGTATATGATCTGGAACATAGATGATTAATTACGATTCTAGAGTGCTAGTGCACTTATCCACTCTGAATCCAATAAATAAAAATATGAATCGAGGACGCGAAACTCGTATTTCAATAATGGTCCAAGATCTCACTGTCGCCAGACTTTGCTTATTAACCCCCGACCCAAAAAGAGGGGTGTTATAAGTTTGACGTGAGTATCACCGTAGCGCCTAAACAAATGAACCGATTTTGATTTAGTTTTTTTGTTTGAAAGGTGGCTTGATCGAGAGTGTTCTTAGCTATAATTCAAGAAAATCTGTTCAACCGTTTGAAGATTTTATTAGAGGTTTTTGTGTCGGGGGTTTTTGAATTTTGAATTTTAAGTCATTCATTATTTTCTGAGGAACAAAATGTGTGGAATAGAGCAGTGCTAGTGTGTACTTTTAATGACTTACTAATTATGATACTCAGGAAATATACATAAAAATCTGCATTCAGACATTAAGAAAAGTGAGTTATGTTTTTACGTGCCTCTAGCAACTGATATCTTTAAATTGGCCCGAGGTACTATCTAGCAAATATGCGTACATTAAAAGTAGGTACACACTAGCACTATTCTATCCCAGACATTTTATTTCTCAGAAATTATGGAAGGTCTGGCGGCAGTGGGATCTTGCTCTATAATGACAATGTCAACAACGTCCACTATCTCCATATTATAGTAACATTATACTCGTAAATGTGAAAGTTTGGATGTATGTTACTTCTTCATTCATGCCAGAATGTCTGAACAACTGAGCTGACAAATGGAGATAGCTTAATATCCTTATTATAGGCTTATTTTTGTCCTAGAAAATCAAAGAGTTCCCGCGAGTTAAAAAACCTAGGTAGGTAATAGGTATATCGACGCCGATACAGCCAATGCCTGATCCGTATCCGGAATATAAATAAAGTTGTATAGTAAAACAGGTCCAAAATCATTTTAATAAATAGGCAGTAATTTGCCGCTTTTAAATATTTATGTGTTTCTCATTTGCATTTTATATTTATTTTATACTTATTTTACTAAAACATGATTGTGACATTATGTAGAAATATAAATAAACAATGCCTACTTAATTATATTTCTAAAATATTTATACTAAGGTAGTTAAGGTATATGAAATATTTCTTTTACTAATTAGGTAGGTACGTACAATCAGGGTTGGGAAAAACTGTTGTTTTGAAAGAAAATATGTATGTTTAAAACTGTATTTTTAAATAAAAGCAGTGCCAACCCTGGCCTGCGTAGGTACAATACAACGCTTTAAAGTTTAGGTTATTTCAATTAACATTTCTTTTGCTGTGGTGTTTTAAGTATGTATAACTAAAAGGATCACAGTTATCACACACAACTATCAGATTTAATGATTCCTAGTACCTATTATATTTAAATAACGTCACGTCACATCCTTTTCAACATTCCAACACTTACGTTTCAGTAGTACTCTCAAGTCTCTCAGACCGTTTTCTATATTTTCCTGAGTCTCTCTTAGTTCAGATCTTGCCTTGTTGACATAAAACTCTTCTGTTATGGGCATCTTTTCTAATTTTATCTGATTGTCCGCCAACATCACGTATGGGGTACCGTCTGATTCAAATAGCAACCCCATATTTGTATTTCTAACTATATTATATATTTTAATAGCACTTGCACTTAGCGAAAAGAATATTACAATAAAGTTGGTGTCATACACGCACACTAAATCAGCTTCCACTGGACCAGTATTATCGGAAACCCTTCACTCAGACTTTTGCTGGTTAAGCAACTTGGCACAGATTTCACGATTTACCATTTCGTCACTCCATAATATTCAAATGGGTTCAACGGAACCACTATTATGCAGTTATGTAAGTTATTAAATGCTTTCTAAGAATTTTTCCATGTAGACTTGTAGAAGTAACAGTTTGTGTTCGAAGTCACAACGATTTTTGTGCGCGATCGAAGCTTTAAGAAGCGGGCGCACGACTGTTGGTAAACTGTGGTCAAGACGGCGCTTACCGCATAACGGAGATTGTACCACTGCCATAGCATGACCGCTCACCTGTTACACTTATGGAGAAAACTACCATTTTAAACATAATTACACAACGAAATTATATATGTTTAGCTAATAGGTAGACTCCAATGGGTACCGGGTACCGGTAAGTTTAAATTTCCTATTTCAAGGATCTGGGAGGAGGTAAGAGAAGAACCTGGATAAGCGCTGGTTGAAATCAAATTAGTTGATGTTTGCTTACAAGATCAGAACGTTAAAAGAAAATTTGTTAGCATTGAAATGGATTTTTTGCGACTATTTTTTATTTGTGATATAATATATCCTCGGGCCTCAAACAGGTACATAATATTTCTTTAACCTACTTACCACACTCTTAAATAACCCAACATGTATGTTGTAAAACATTGTGTGAAAACTTTGCATTACTTTGAGAGCATTAATAAACTTATTTAATTGGTCTCTAGTACCTATAAGAATTATGGCAAACTCTATTCTCTACTTTGCATGCATGCATACATTTGCTAAGCAGTAGATATTTTCATCCCATCTACCTCCCTAAATGGTAGCTGTTCGATGATCTTATTAGGCAAGTAAGGTGCTGTACGTGTACTCAATAATAATAATATTATAATCTCCATGCGATTGTTTCTTTGTTGTTACTAGCCTTTAGAACAAAGAAAAAAATTTAATATGAATCAAATGTTACTGCCTTGAACCAGTTTATTTTAAAGTTCTTTCATATAAGTCAATGATTACGAACAATATTAAGGAAATCCTTCAAAACTATTGATTTATTACCGTAACTGAACCGTTTTTGACGAAGCCTAGCATTATTGAAATATCAAATTTAAAAGCCAAAAACTCATTTCCATTTTAATTCTTTATTTTTGTTTATTTTTTACATACAATTTCATTCTTTGAATAAAAAACACGTTTTTCAAAAAGTAGCGCCATATTATCTCTCACCATAAAATAACTAGTATCACCTGAAATAACATCAAATCTATTATATTGCTAACTTCTTATTAACTTAGGCCGTTACATTTAAATTCCTGCATCACCAGCATATCATTGTTACTGATTGTTATTTATGACGTATCCGTATGAAGCAGCTTCTGAAAAATAAATTAGATTATATAGTGTATGATACATAATAAAGCATTCTATATACACAAGCTATGCTTCCGTGATAGATAGGTAAACATTTTAACAAAATTATCTCCGTTATCTTCCCTGAGTATAGATACACACGATTTGGTTTCAATCATTCAATGCTTATTGGGTGGCCTGAAATCTGAAAAGTCGTAGGATCAATCACACCCATTATCACTTACACACGGAAAGCTAAACAGGTAAAATACAAGACGTGCCTTAAAAACCAACTTACGCCTAAAGTCTTCCTCATAGTGGTGCATCATTTTCCACATCACCTCGCCCGAAATCCCATCATCGGGCAAGGACCCTCCTAGCCTCTGCATCAACGCGTCTCCGTCTATATGCTTCAATAGGGACTTCCGATCGCTGCCGTGGAAGAAGATGCGAGACCTCAACTTGTCACGAAGGAACGGCTTGAATATAGCGTACATTATGTTGAATATGTATGGTTGATTGACGATATGTACCGCCTTGAGACGGAACGGGACGCTGTCCTGTATAAAAATATATTTTGTAATGTATAAAATCTACAAAAATTGATCTCTCCCCAAAGAGATCGGGTATCGTAAGAGTCTCCCACGTCAAAAAAAAGTATACTTAGGCGGTGGAGCCAACCTGAATCCAATCCGCGGCCATCTTTGCGAATGAGGGTGTAAGTTGCATAATGTGGCTGAATGAGTAGCCTTTGAGTTCCAAGATGACAGACACCCCGCAGACCTGCGTGCGAGGCTCCATCATGACGAACTCCAGGCTTAACTGTACTCCGCGGAACACCTCCCACAAAGAAACGTGACGAGGATTCCAACGTTCTGGAAAAAACATTATTTGTTGATGAGGTAGCGCTTGCCTAAAGATTATATATTATACTAGCTGATGCCCGCAGCTTCGCCCGCGTGGATTGGTCAGATCCCCTGCAGCATCAGAATTGAGGAGTTGGACTCCAAATTTTTTATGAAACAATGTCGCAAAGTTCCTCTATCGATTAAAAAAGAAATGATGCAAATCGGTTCAGAAATCTCGGAGATTTCGGTGTACATAGGTAAAAAACACAACTTCCTTTTTGAAAGTCTGTTAAAAAAGTAGCCTATGTTACTCCCTGGTCAATTCTCTACTTGTCTGTGAAAATCCCGTCAAAATCGGTTCAGCCGTTCCCAAGATTAGCCTTTTCAAACAGACAGACAGACAGACAGACAGACAGACAGACAAAAATTTTAAAAACGTGTGATTCAGTTATAGTATCGTTCAATTCAAATAACCATATGACCTTAATATGCGGTAGTTATTTCGAAATTACAGACAGACACTCCAATTTTATTTATTAGTATAGATTATATATATTATATTATAAGAACCTAATAATCTTTTTATTAGGTTCTTATACATCTTATAGAGTTAGGAGTTCAAAGTTTTACATTTATGAGATAAGAGTCCGACTTTTTGTGTTAGATAATAATTATGAGCGATAAACTTTCGGATATTGCCGATGCTGGGTTCACAGGATCAACGGCAAATCTTTTATGCCCAATGTGTCATTTTGCTTGAGCTAAGCGCCTGAAAACCGAGCTATCGTTACCAAAAGAACGCAATGTTCATTTGGCTGGTGATAGTGATATTTGTAGAATGAAGGTAGACTACTTAGTTGCATTCAAATATGTGAATTGTGTAAGGACTGATCAATAACAATCGGTTGCGTTTTGATGTTATATCCTTCCCAAGAATATGCAAAAATAAAATATCATTTAAGTGCGAGTCGGAAGGCACCGGAAGGGTTCCGTACCAGTGTACAAGAATAACACTTTTAATTTTTATGGTGGCAGATTTGAAATTTTTAGTATTTGTTGTTGGTGCGACAATACAAATATACATTCTGTGAAAATTTCAGGTCTCTACCGTTATGGTTCACGAAATACAGTCCACTGACAGACAGACACGGACGGACGGACGGATGGACGGAGAGCGGAGTCTTAGTAAATAGGTTCCCGTTGACACCCTTCGGGAACGGAACCATAAAAAATGATGAAGTATGATGATCTAGTAAGTGATGACCAAAAATCCATAGATCCATACAAAGGATCCATCTCATAGATTGCAAGGGCGAGATCGACTTTTATAAATAGGCACTATGTTACATTATGCTTCAATTTTTTATTTTTACCTCCAGACTCAACGAACATAATGCGTCGCCCATGTTGATCCCTCGGCGATAGGATAGAGACGATGGAGTGGTCGAATGCTAGGCGAACTGCACTTGGATAAAGATCTCGACAATAGTCCTGGTGAGTCAGTCTATACTTGTAATACGCCTGTATCTAAAAATATAGCAAAAGGTAATCAAATAAATAGATAGATTTATTTTTTGCACAGAAAACAAGTTCCGTAGGATCCGTCCTAGAATCACTTCGCTGTCAGACTCATTTTTAACCTACCCAAAAAGAGGGGTGTTATAAGTTTGACTCGTGTACCTATCTGTGTGTCTGTGGCATCGTAGCTCCTAAACTAATGAACCAATTTTAATTTAGTTTTTTTTTTTTTGTTTGAAAGGTGGCTTGATCGGCGAGAGTGTTCTTAGCTATAATCCAAGAAAATCGGTTCAGCCGTTTGAAAGTTATCAGCTTTTATCTAGTTACTGTAACCACTGTGTTCATTTGTCGGGGGTGTTATAAATTTTTAATTTACACTTGTTACAGGACTAAGCAGGGGTGTCAAGTTGAAATTAATATCAAACAAATGACAAAATTTAATAGACTACGGCCTCTCGGAGCAGCGAAAAATCAAGCTTATCATGAATGATTGATTTTAAATTAACGCACCTAAATATACGGCCATTGTTGCATATTTTGACATTCGCATATAAATCAAAATTCTTTTTGACCCAGAATCATGAAATTTGAAGAAGCAAGGTTTCATAGCACAAGTAATGGAAAAATTGAAGGTCGTTATTTAAAAAAAAAAATACTATTACAAACTTACGCACGTACCTACTTAGTAGGTTTTTATTACCTACCTAGTCCGGTCTGACTAGACCTTAAAGTTCTTAACTAGCGTAATAAATCAACGAAGACTTTGCTCGCACAGCGTTGCCAATTTTTGTATGATAATGTATCTGCATTCGACTGGAAATATCTATTATCAAGAGGTAAAAAGCTGCAGCAAACACTATCTACATTAACATCATGACATGAATAGTGTTAAATACATGGATGTACGATTGATTTTCATAGCTTTAAACATCCATAGCCTCAGACGACAGTTTTCTTTTACTACTAATATATACCTAATGTTTATACCCTTAGCAATGACCTTTAGATATAATTTATACCTATAAGTTGGCACTTACCTTTTTTAACGCACTCTCTGCATAAAACTTAGTCGGTCTAAGAAATTTGATTAAAAATTCATCATCATCTATAGGTACAGCGAGATTCACTTCCCCTGTAACAATGACATGTTTTGTTAATAGAGCAAAGCCTCAAATATTCTGAACTCCTGCTAATCTGAAACCTTGCAAACAGTTGAGATATCCTGAACGAGTGTTGTTGGCCCAAGCCACACACTACAAGAGGATGTTATAGCACTGGCCTACATCTAAGTAGGTATGTATATCTATCACATGTATCCAAGGAATAGGAAAGCCCGCCTATATTTCCAAATACTTCTTTTTACCAAATAAGTAGGTACGGTACAACGCTTTAGTACATAACATATTTTTATAAATATATTTTACTTAGGTAACTAATTTGCTGCCCGTATAATCAATCGCAAAATTGTTAAGGTTATCAAAATACCTATCAAAAAAAAGATAATGATACCTAGTAGATATTAAATGAATAATTTACGAAGATAACGTGCATATTTCACCAACATTCTCACACTTACGTTTAAGTAGTACTCTCAAATCTCTCAGACCATTTTCTATATTCTCCTGAGTCTCTCTTAGTTCAGATTTTGCCTTGTTGACGTAAAACTCTTCTTTTATGGGCAACTTTTCTAATTTTATCTTATTATCGCCCAACATCACGTATGGGGTACCGTCTGATTGAAATAGCAATCCCATTACTACACCTACTTATTTCTATTTTCTAAATATATTTTTAACTGCGACACAACAAAAAATTGTAAAGTTGGTGTCAATATGCACACAAAATTAGCTTCCACTGATCCAGTATTTATTAGATTCGAAAACCAAAGGGTTTTTGATAGCCCGTTTATGAGTGAAGACCTGCTGCTTAACAGAAGCTGCTGGCTTAGCAACTTGGTGCAGAATTTGCAATTTACCATTTCAATTCATAATTTTACTAAAATGAGCTCAACGGAAGCACTATTATGATATTTTTTTCATATATCTAGACTTTAATTAAAAATTCGTCGTAGAAGCCGATTTTTTAAACGATTTTTGTGCGCGATCGAAACTTTACGAAGCGCGCGCACGACTGTTAGTAAACTGTCAACAGAGCGCATGCCAGTAGCCGCGTAAGATTGTTCCACTATCATGGCATGATCTTCCTGACATGGCATGGCATGGCATCCTTAATACCTTACTTATAGAGAAAACCACCATTTCAAACAAAATTACACCACGAATTTTTATGTTTGATTAACAGTCTCTTATAGGCACAGGATTACCTATTTCAAGAATCTGCAAGGAGATAGGTTTAGGTTCAGTAATTGTAGCTCGAAGGAGCAACAAACATTAAAATATCCTTACATCCATCCAATCACCATCACTTACTACCAAGTGAGAACCTGGTATCTGCATCATTACTTACTGGTAAGTAAGTAATGATGCAGTCTAAGAGGGAACATGGAACATTGCCAGACATCACTTAAGCTTTAATATATTGTAAAAGTTTAACAGTCTTATTCATAAAAATTTGTAGAAGCTTTATTAGCTTGTTATAAGCAAAGTTCTCAAAAACATGATTCATAAACGTTCAATAGTGCTAAAAGTGTTCAATAACGGCTCCATAACTTATAACAGGCTGAACCCTACTATAAACCCTTATTAAAGAACAAGATGGCCGCCGTCTTGTCTTAACAGCTGATAATTTGTTTGGAAGTGAGGTTATTTTGTTTTGGTTGATTCTAGTGCCATTGCATTGTCATTATTATTTGTACGTTATTTATTCTGGATTCGAGAGGCTGTGGTAATTAACTAGAGTTGCAAGTTTTAATTGCTATAAGATGCTAGGGACGGACGTCGTGAAGTAGGTACCTAAAAGTTTCTACCTAATTTCGAAGTTTCTTTTCATGTAATCATTCTTTTACATAGGTATGTGATTTCTTCTAACGTAAGAAATATGGCGGTGATGCAGCTCAGTACCTAACTACATAAACCGAGAAGGATTTGGGTAAAAAAAAGGGCTGGCTCATTTTTTGCGCAACGGATCAGCCTGGCTGTCAAGCGTGGAAATGCAGCCAGTATTCTTGGCACCATTCCACACGGGCATGATTTGTATAGTAATTAGATAAGGCTAGCTTTAAGTTTTATTGTAATATTTTCAATTTAAAAAAAAGGATTTTATTCCATGAATGTCCAGGTACTGTATCTAAATTCTAATACATACTTTTACCTAATACATCTTTTTTTTTTAAATAGTATAATAAAATCTAACGCTAATTTCTAAATTCCTTCCTGTTTCCATTTTTATAATTAAATAAAGCGGAACAAAACTCCGAACGATAATACCTAACTATCCTCCAGAACTCAGACAATTGACCGAAATTCGAAAACAAATGTCACACCTGTGTCACTTTTCTGTGTAGAGCCCAGTTTTTTTGCAATTTTGTCTATGAATTCATCAGAACGACAACATAACAAAGCGAAACTAGCCTATAGCGAGAATTTAGTTGTGAGAGGTTTATTGAACCTTTATGAATAAAGAAAGTTATGAAACGTTTAATAGGCCTACTGAGCATTTTAGCTAATGAACGTTTTAAACCTATATTAAGGGATTTTTATGAATAAGACTGTAAATGTGTCTGGCAGGGGGTTGCCATGACACAGTTTTTGGCAATGCACGTCGTGATTTCTAATACCTACTCTTATTCCGACGAAAATATAAAAAAAAACTTACTACTTTGACGAATAATTTTAAACACCTTTGTAGTTTGTTACCTGTTATGTGTCAAAGCCACGAATCACGATGATCCAAACTTCAGTCACTGATCGTTCCTCGCTGTGTTGGGGACAATGCGCAGATAAACTTTCAGAAGTTTCAGATTTTATAAAATAACGAAAGTATGGTCCTCGCACGCTTTTTCTCTATGAGGGAAAATGAGAATAAATATTGAACCCACAAAGCAAAACTTCAAAAAAATGTGTATTGTAAAGCATCTATCGATCAATTTGCCTTTAGAGAACTTACAGGCACGTGTATAATAAATGTAATATATTGTAAATTGCGATGCCCTGACAGGGCGTCATGTACCTATACTTATTTAGCTTTAAGTTAACTAAAAAGTTAACATGACAGCAATGAGATAAATAAATAAATGAAAATAATTACCTATAACAAAGCCCGGCCAAGAGCGAGTCAGACTCGTCAGCTGAGGCTTCCGTAGTTTGAACATAAAAAGTTATTTTGTTATTATCATTCATTCAATCTACCGTCTCAAAACAAAGCCTTTTATTTAGGACCGCAAAAATAAACTTGATTTGTAATGGTTTGTTGATAAAATCTAAAAAACTTCGCTAGGTAAACACTTCCTTTTATTATCTTGTAAGTAAAATTGAAATAAACTTCTATCAACGTCAATAATTTCAGATTTTTCGCACTTTAAATTAAGAGGCCGTAAAATTTAAATTCTTTTCAAAATTAAAAACTGGAAAATGTATTTTGATTTGCAAATGAAGCCCTTTCATATTGTGATATCCCACATAGTAGCTACCTACCCCACTGTACAATTTTTTCACCTTTTACAGTGAAAATTAAAATCTATTTTATTTTCAAATATTCTTTCGTTTGCAATAGGTACCTAATCTAATGTTCGACAAGCATTACCCAGTTCAAATTACACCATTCAGGTCGATAGCATTAATGATTACTAAAATAAACTGCTAGTGCTAGTTTATTCTGTGATATTAGATACCTACGTGTCTATATTTATCTCAAAACATATTATTGTTATTTCTAAGGTTTTAAATAAAACGCAAAGATCTGTCAATTATATTATATTTTACGGATACAAAAATGTTCACAAAACTTAACTTCTACATAATAGGTAAGTACCTATGTAGTTACTTTAATTGAGCAATAAGCAGGTACCTATTACAAAAGTTTTTCGATGGAATGTTTGCCGATTATTTTGGTTTTAACTCATTTTATCTATGTTATGTCACAATTATTAATCTTAACAAAAACTTTGGCTCCAACTTTTAGTTTATTTCTAGAAATATATTCAATAATTTATATTTATTTACTAAATAAAAAGTACACATGAATCATTCACTCATTTTATGCCTACCTACCTACAACCGCAATTATGAACAATATATTTATTTAGAATAAAACAAATTTTGAATGTTTTAATTTAACTTGACACATAATATAAACATAATGACTATAATATTTTTCAAAAAACAAAACAAAAGCAAAACTATATTATAGTCATGATTCTATGAAGCTTAAAATGGAATGGAAAGTTATTGTTTTCACTCACAGCCTACAATAAAGTTTATAATATCTAGAAAGACCCCTGAAAATAAGCATTTACAGGTTACAAGAAGTTTACAATAACAGGTATGGAGTATAAATTAAAATAATAACCGTCTGCGCACTCAACGCTTCCATCCTTTATGAAAACTTCAAGAGAAATGGATTGTTATAAAAATGTCATGAAATTCGCTCATCTATAGGTATGCATAGAACAAACATCCGAAACACTCTCAGCAATTTAAAGTATTATACATCTCAATTCATCGCCACCGGCCCACTACAGAACAAGGGCTTCCTCTCTTAAAAAAAGGTTTAACCCATTGCCGAATGCAGACTTCACACACCTTTGATAAAATTATGAAGAACTTGGGCACGTGGTTATCTCACGACGTTTTCCTTCACTGTTAAAGAAAGCAATATTTAATTACTTATTGTAGGAACGTGCCAACGCTGAACCCTCGAATAAGAGGTAGAAGTCTTAACTTGGTACTAGGCTAACACCGCTCCAAATTGGCTCCATATACCTACTACGCTATGTTTGCTAGGTACAACTTATGATAAATTACCATCTAAGTTATCATTTTAAGGCACAAAATATATTTTATTAAAATTACACCGATTTCTTATATCAAAATATTATATCTTATTCTAATTTGAACATTACTAGTAATTTTGGTGCAATTGGACGTTAGGTACAAGTTAAAAATAAACGACACCTATTTATTCTCATCATTCACTCTCGATACAATGCTGATTCGCAAACAATATGAATTTTTGTTGATCATAATTGCTGTTATAATAACTTGACTTTAACATCACACGTACACGTACTTTACCTAATGTTAAAATGCTTTCTAAATTGTAACATGTTTCTAACAAAAATACGTATATATAAAATCTCCATTGATATTATTATCGATTCCTAAATAAAATCTAAATGATAACAGTTTGTACCTATGTATATTTTCACAATCATAATAATCATTCAATATTCATTCTTGACCCTTTGTTATTATTTTATAGTATATCTACTTATAAAAATATATTTATTTATGATCGTTCTTTGAAATAAGATGTCGTTGCTTAACCATAACGAATTCATTATGTTATTTTGCAGAAGGTTTGCTTTTAAAGTCCCCATGAAAAAACTGAGAACTTTATAATAGTATTGGCGTCACTCAGAAAAGCAGGTATTATTTAATTATTTTTATCGAATTATTGGAATGTTCTCTCCAAAACCAACACAAAAAACACAAGTTTAATGTGTAAGGTTATCCGAGAGTTTTAATCTAAACAAACTAATGCCAAAATAAATAATTTAATTAGAGCGTGATTGCTATCACAACATCTAATTATTCAGTTCACAACCCAAATACCGAAAATATGCGATATCGCCCCGAATCTCGGAAGGAGACTGAACTAAAACCTTCAAAACACCCGTATTTATGCAAGTTCAATCTTGTCGGCCTCCTAGTAACAGATTGTATGACATCGAATGAGCGAAATATCGATTTTATCAAACTACCTGCATTAGATAAATTAATAATTTTATATTATTTTTGACAACTCAAATCAATTTTTAAAAATAACCTTACAATAGCAAGCAAAATTGAAAAATGACAAATCTTACTAACAAATACTTACTTACACAATACACATATTTAAAAAGTAAATATACCTAATTATTACTTCAGTAATATTTACGTAGGTAAAATTCTTTAACTTTGTTGTTTGTTTGTTGTAACAAAAACAGAATAAGCCCAAAAATATAGCCAACTTCTCTAACCTACCCCAAATAACGCACTTTCATTTATATGGCAAACATCTAACTACCTAGTACTTAGTTTTACATGCCAAGACTAATTTTTACGTGTATTTTAAACATGAAAAAATTATGTCCCGATAGTTCTGATAACAATCATGTAGATTTTACGTCTTTTTGATAAACCCATAGGAGTTCCAGTTCTGGATGTGTGGTAGTACCTCGTTGATAACGGGGTACCAGTCAGCTGAGGAGTAGTCGATAGCATCCAGCTCGCCACCATAGTCGCTTGGTAGGTGCGTCGGGAGGATATGCTTATGGAGAGACGCCATCTTGGAGCCATGGAAATATATCTGCAAGAGAGACAGTAATATAATTCACCAATTTTACTCCAAGTAGAGAGACCTAATATTTTTATGAGTTTTTCTAAGGGTCGAATTTTAAATGTTTAAATTTAATTTTTGGGATTTTTGTACCTTTTACTTTGTTTACATGATCGTTATAGAAAGTCGAAAGCGATGTAGACAATTAATTACTTAAGTAAGTAATTTTTAATTTTTTTTTAAATTTGAAAATTCTATTCCTCGAACGTTTTACTTACGACCAAAAAAATTTCCAACTTGTGTTAGTTAGGGTTATGATGACAATTATTTACGTATACAATAACTCCAAGCACACAAATAAAGATTAAATTTTGAAACTCGCTACCCCAACCCCTAGATAAAATTTCCAATCGACAGGTACAGGCATAATAATAGGCACTTACTCTAGTTTTTAGCTTTTCTCTAATTAAAGGCTTGAACATTTTCCAAACGACGTTGAAGATCATAGGCTCCTTAACAAAGTGTACCTCTTTCAACCGAAGAGGCAAAGCATCTTGTATGAAAGTCAGCAGGCGCTTAGAAAAAGCTGGTGTGAGACCCATCGTCTGCAAACAAAATTAACGAACGTCATTACCTAGGTATCTAAGATTTTTTTTTTTTCTCTCTCGTCTGGCTTTTACAATGATTAGCCAATGTCAAGTTTGTAGTTATTTGTAACAAGTTAGCTAAACTATACAAGTATGGACCCCGTCTGTGCCGGCGCTCGCCGACATACGCACGGCACCCCCTTAGAGCGTTTTCCAGTCAGTTTTAACAAAAAAAACACTCCAAAAAGGCAGAGCACGCCCGCCAGCTAACACCAACACAGACGAAGTCCTATCCAAGATTTTGATATAGATATTATATTGTGATACGTACGAGTACTAAGAAATGACCGCAATCTGAGCCGCATATAGCGATTTTGATATTGATTTTATTTTTTGCATCATATCATTTCAGTAAAGAATGTGAACGTTCTTTATTTCACATATTTAAGTAATATTTAACTGGCGCAAAAACTAAGTAAGTTCTCGTAAGTCTGTAGTTACCTACTTATAATAATACTTTAAGAAAAAGCTATTTTTAACCCCCGACCCAAAAAGAGGGGTGTTATAAGTTTGACGTGTGTATCTGTGTGTCTGTGTATCTGTGTATCTGTGTATCTGTGTGTCTGTGTGTCTGTGTATCTGTGTATCTGTGTATCTGTGTATCTGTCTGTGGCATCGTAGCGCCTAAACGAATGAACCGATTTTAATTTAGTTTTTTTTGTTTGAAAGGTGGCTTGATCGAGAGTGTTCTTAGCTATAATCTAAAAAAATTGGTTCAGCCGTTTAAGAGTTATCAGCACTTTTCTAGTTTTCTTGTAGAAAAGAAGGTTAGATAACCGTTAGGTTCATAATATTATGTCAATAGACAAATGTCAAGCTGTCAAGATGGACGTTGCCTAAATACAGAATTATTAATTTGAAAATGATGTTTTGGAAAACACAAATACTTTGGATCGTCGGGGGTGTTATAAATTTTTAATTTACACTTGTAGCTTTACATCTTTAGTAAGTTTTTAGTTGACTAATATTACCTTAAGTTATCTTAAGTAGTAAGTCAGTCAACTGTCAAATAGGTACCTACCTAATATCGGTTTGCGTCGTATGTTTTTTCAATGTCCTTACTTCGCACAAGGAAATCTCATTTCCTTCGCATACCTAATAAGTAATGAACGGAAGTTTGACTAAAATATTGATTTTAGTTCAACCTAAATAGGTAGACTAAAACAAAATTTTTCATAAAATATCATCTTACACTTGAATAATTTTAATAAGAAGGTACTTAATGATACTTAATTAATTTATCCTGTTTAAAATTAGCTAGGTACAAAAAGATTTGTACACCTTTATTTCAGCGGCATCTTTCTTTTACTACTTGCTACTATTTTAATACTCTTCCAATTAATACATATTTGTTATCATTTTCTTGCATTTAAATCTACAAATACTAAAATTATTCTTAGTAGATAACCGCAACATACAGGTTTGTGGTTTGAAGGTACAAAGAAACCTTTTAAGGTCATTCTATTCTAGATTGACTGTTATTACCTATCCCAATCAATAAAGATGCAAAATATTTGAGGTATCTGTTTTAAGTCTCTGCTGACAAAATAAATTACCGAATATCTTTAAAAAAAATATTTCTGATAAAAATCACTACCCATAATATAAATGCGGAAGTTGTTTGTTGGTTTGTTCTTCAATCGCGCCGTATTTACCTGATTTATTAAATCAGGTTGAAGACCTCTTTGATTTCCGGTATAAAGCAGTCTATGTCTACGGGATGCAAGCCTTCTCTATAGATACTTATCTTTCGTCAAAATTGTTTAAGTGAATGGGGAATAAAAAGATAACAGACAGACAGACGCACTTTCGCATTTATAATATTAAGTATGGATTATTCGAATGGAAAACCCTTTATCCTAACGATCACAAGATAAATAAGATCGTTAACGGCTCCACGTCTCCAGAATACACAATTTTCATATAGCCTCGGACGTGATGGCCCATGAGGCAAAGCCTTGTGCGGCATTTTCCTGTAGATTGACACTCTGAACCATTGTAGCCAATTTCGCCCACTTAAGCCAATATAACCTTTTCTGATCTGCCCAAGTTCTAACAAGAGATCATCGAAGACAAGGAAGTAAAAAAAGTTTATATCTGTTTAATGATAAAGTGTTACAGCTGCATTACAGTGCTCAGGAACAATGGCAGGGAGTACGTGAGCCGATGTTAAAATTGCTTCATTAGGCTCGTGTGTCGTAGTGTAAATGATTTAACATGCACTAATTAAAAGTATTAAATCCAAGGGCATCTAATAATATCTATATTATTAGATGCCCTTATATATATTATGCATATTATATATATTATGTATATTATGCAGTATTCTCTAATAACAATTATTAATATTTCAATTTTTAAAAGACAGTAGGGACAACTGAAGACCCCAGTGTCCCAGGTTCCCAAGTCTCCGTCTTTCATTTATCTAGTTACATGCTTCACAATAACGAATCAAAATGAAAATAGGTATTATACGATAAATTACTATTGACAAAACATCATTTAAATTATATAAACATGCTACTAATATTATAAATGCGTAATGGCGTCTGTTTGATACCTTTTCACGGCCCATTTTCGAAAATAAATAAAATATGTAGAATATTTATATGTTTATTCAAGTAAGCTTTTACAAGTGCTTTTGAATCGTCAAAATAATTTAGATCTGTAAAAAGTAGACTTATATCGATAGATAGATACTTTTAATTGTTACATTTTATCTGTGATAAATAAGTTCCCACGGGATTTATAGCAACTATGAATAAAATTCATTTTTATTGTAGAGACTAATAAAATAAGAATAATTTCAAGAATTAGAGCGTATTATTATATTATTTATTACTACTAGTGAGTAAATTTGAGCGTATGTACCTACCTACCTACTGTTTATTATTATTATAGACTTGCTCAATATATTATTTCGTCAGAAATCTATTGATTTTTATTAATTTATTACATTCGTGTTATACTAAGTTGAGATTACTAAATACCTGAATGTTTAATGATAAGACGTGTAATCTATAATTTTTATTAATCATTATTGCGGTAGGAATAGTACATACTTACCTACTTGTAGATAAGTCAAGGTTATTCTATATCAGATCCTGTTTGGAGACTTCATGTACGCAATTTTAATTTATTACTAGCTGTACCTAGCTGATGCCGGCATGCATCGTCCGCATGGATTTAGGTATTTAAAATATCGTGGGAATCCATTCATTTTCCGGGATAAAAGTAGTGGTTTATAAAATAACGAAGGTCTGGAACGAGCTGGCTCTCTCTGTCTATACCTAGCCTATGTCACTCTCCAACTCTTTAATTAATTTTATTATTTAACTGTCTGCAGGTCAAGTGGACGAAGTTGCGGGTAAGAGCTAATTAAGAATATTGTAATATTATCATAACCATTATTATTTATTCATTAATTCAGTAATTTTATATTCATAAATTAATGTCAAATCTAAAAGTATCTATTGCAATCCTTTTAAAAAAATGGCAGATAAGTAGCTATAAGTAGTAGCATTTTATTTGCGCAACTCTTATTTCAGTTTAGATATTTTGGTTTACGACCAAAAGTACTCCAATGAGACTATTTTAATGAGACGTATAAAAATAATGTATAAAAATAATAGGAATATTTTGTTTTATTTTTTATATTTTTACAAACACATGAGATTAAATGAAAATCAAAGTGTACCCTTCCGCTCAGAGTTTATTGCATAATTAGGTATAATATCTTGATGATTGAAATTAAATAAATACTAGTGTAAAGATGTAGGAGCTCTACATATTTAATGTAACATTTCAAATGATTTCAACGCATTCCGTAACCCTTTGTAAAAAAGTTTATTTTTAAATCTAAACATCATTTTGTGAGATTCAATAACTTTTATTGGGGTGGCTAGTAGCTACGTTTCTTGTTTAAAATCAAAGCTTTTAGTATATACCTACTTAGTAATAGCAGTATATAATATGGTACTAACCCCTATGTTGCATTCGAATTATTCTAACAAAGAAGTTTTAGTAGTCTGTCTACGTGCCCTTTTTGGAAATAAATCTTCAGCATACCTACAAGTATTTTGTAAGTCTAACAAAACAAAACGATAAAGAGACAATGGAGTAATGCTCTTTGTATTATCCATATTATCTTTGTTGTCCTCAAAATATCTACATATGTGTACTAAACATGCCTACTTATATGTAATTTTGTACTTTGCTAACTGCCTAACACCACACACTTTGTCAAGAATGAGTGAATCATACAATAACAAACCAAAGGGCGTCGATTTTTTAACAAAAGAATGCCTTAAACGGAAGAAAAGTCGTTCTTTGACGACACTCATTTTGTTTTATTGCCAGAAACACACATAAATCTTTTCTGTATAACCGTGAGTTTGCAGTGACGAAACATTCACATACCTACCTACCTAAATACATGGTTAAAACTCTGTCTTCTATCAACTTATCGAACTACGCGACGTTTGCATTGTCGTATAGCTACACCTAGGTAGTTGAAGAGCAACTTCTTTGACATTTCAACAAAATCTTGAAATCTGTCAAAGAATTTTCAATTTGAAATTCAACTATCAGTACCTATTTATGAGATTCGGTACCTACATACGACGATCCTGTCAAACATTCACATACTTACATATTTAATGTTTTTTGGTGGAAACTCACGGTAAGACCGGTAAGACTCAGAAGCCTATAATAATTCTGTCATAAAAATAAATACTTTGCGTAGAGGCACAGAATCCATACCTACTTAATATTATAAATATAACAGTCTGTCTGTCTGCTAGCTTTGCACGACCCATCTGTTTAACTGTTTTTGACGAAAGTTGGTACAGAAATAGGTTGCATCCTGGAGACGGAGATAGGCTACTACTTATCCCGGAAAATCAAAGAGTTCCTTCGGTATTGTTAAAAAACTAAATTCACGCGTACGAAGTTGCGGGCGTCATCTAGTATAAAATATTATAATATCTTTATAGTAGAGTAAGTCTCTGGTAGATAGTCTCAGTGGTCATCAAATTAAAAAATTGCTTTTATTGTATTTAGGTCAAAATAAAACAAAGAACACATTGGCGCACATTAGCAAAGACATACACATACATGTATTATGCATACAGCTATTTAGCAATCAGCTTGCGTTATGCGCACGCGCAGTGAAAGTGCTGAGATAATACCTGCGTCTAGATTGATGAACGATAAATTAAAACGATGATGAAGACTGTTTTCAACATAAAGAATAAGATATTAAAAGATTAGTATTGAACTAAATAGTTTCCAGAATAATAGTTCGCAACTTATAATAATAGGTAGACCACAGAACACCTCAGGTAGACTGACGACAAACAATCAAACGAGTTGCAGGGAGCCGTTGCCGCTGGATATGTGCGCCACAAGAACGCGCGCTGCGGCGTGTGGAAGTCCCTACATTGAGACCCTTGTCCCGCAAGACTAGACTAGACTATGCAATATGCATACTAGATGCATACTAGATAGTCTAGCATATGCAAGATCAAGCAATAGGAAAAACAATCTTTTTAATTTTATAGATGTTTTCCAATAATATTTTTTTCAAAATAAACAAGTAGTTAGGTGCAACTATCAAATTCTAACTGTAAATAGACAACTAGGTACAGACAGATAGTAGGTACGTATAAATATATACCTAACTGAAAAAATGCTATGTGGATCGCACCGTATAGGTAAGTCTGTTAGCAGATTAGGTAATCGAAAGAATGAAAAATAAAATTAGGTAGGTACCTGACTCCAGCCCATATTATGGAAGTCCATGAGAACGACAGTCCCCCGCACTTGCGACTCTGGCTCCAACATGGCTGCTTCGTGAATCAAATAGAACATTTTAAACAGCTGGTCTGCGGTCACTTTTTTCGGGTCCCACGTACCTAAGAAGAAAATGAATAAGTAAAATGAATTATTTTTGATAATAATATGTACGTCCATTTAAATGTATCTACAATGTTGTAAAATCTCCTAAGAAAAATATAATTTGGACACCTCACTCCAGTTCAGAATTTCAAAAATTACGATGATCTTAAGAAAGCTATGAGATCTAAACCAGGAAGTTAAATTTAGATCCCTAGCTATAACACCCTATAGAAAACTATGATCGATAGTGACTAGGATGTTATTGGACTAGTATTACGGTGTTTGGCATATCGTATGTACCTACTGTGAAATCTGTGTACATTTATGTCTGTACTTGTCTAAATAAATGTAAGCAGCATAGAAGATACAAACTCGCACAAATCCATTTTAATCAATTTAAAGTTTCTACAATAGTGGGTTGAAGTATTAATAAAATTATTAATCACTGTAGTCTAAGATTTAATACAAAGGACTACACTATCGAACTGATCCTTACATTATGTTTATTAGAGCAACCGACAAAATAGATAAGTGACATTTAAATTGATAAACCAAATGGTCTCTTAAATACGTGGTAACTGGTAAGTTTATTACTTACTATTAGAAATGAAATGGTTCTTTGTGGAATTTATTAAGTCATATTTATAGTTTATATTAATGTTGCTCTTGTTTCTGTTAATGTTTTCAAACAGAGTCCTGTTACGACTGTGTGATACTATTTACCTATTAGGTAAGTATTTATATACCATGCGAAACAATATCCGTTTTTATCCAAGTGGATTATTGTCATCGTATCATTGTATTATGCAGATTTAAGAACACTGCTAAACTGCATACAATTAATATGAGGACCAACCTAATAATTTTATTGACATAGGTACAATATACCACTATCTTGGCCCATGTCTTTATTCAAGGGGACAACTTGATGTTAAGAATATTATGATCCCTACGGTAATGTGACGTACCTAGGCAAAATATTAGTGCATGTTTAGATTTTTTTTTTAATAAAGTAATGATTTAATAATTAATTTTTAATTTTATGAATACACTAAGACAGATTTTATAATAGTAACAGATTCATAGCCTGCTTTTTATGAAATGAATTTGCAAGCAAATAGAAATTGATAAAATTGTGGTAGGTAGGTATATTATTACTGACTTAAATGCACAGTTAGCAATTTTTGTGCCTAGCTATGGCGCCTGATAAGTTTTGTGACAATTGGATCCGAGTTCAATAAACTGTTAAATAAGCAAAAGTCTCATAAATAAGAGTTGCTACATACCTACTTGCTACATTGGGAATGGTCACAAAATTTTAAACTTTATTATGAGTAAGTAGATGGCGTGAATTTTACTTACCTCCAACACTAACAATCAACACTCTTCGGCCCTTATCGTCACGGCCTTTCAAGACGTTCACAACTTTGTGTTCAAGGAAGGCTTCTTTCTCATGTTCCGGTAGCAGGCCGTCCAGAAGACAGGCATTGTCGCGTTTGAACTCTGCCACCCGCCGCATCTAAAAACAAACAATTTTCTATTGTATTTTCACACAAAATCAATCCTGTTTAGATAATCAGCTTTATCTGTAATTCTTTGCAAGTATCTAATTTGCCTCAAAACCGTTGCATCTTTTAGATCAAAACATGAATTTGCGAGTGGGGACTCCAGCCGTTCACTTTACCATCTCGAATGCGATCTTAGGAAAATGGTAGTTTGCTGTGGTACAAGCTGGCATACATCATAGCGACGTAGACAGGGAGCTATTTTCTCCGGGGCGAGCACAATGAGCGTCGCGCAAGGAAAGCACTGATGTGTTCGTTTAAATCTCGGGGTTTTCCAATATGCGCTTAGGTTGGACATTGAGCGGTTTTAGTATGTAAAATCCTACATAACGCGATCTCTTTACCAGGATCAGTATTTTTGGTAACCTCATATTGATTTTTTTTTGTGATGTAATCACAAATTCACAGTTTTCAGATTTTTCCTTTACTTTTGCTATAAAAGACAGCTACCTGCAAAATTTTATGATTCTAGGTGAATGGGACGTACCCTATAGGGTTTGATTCCCTTTTCTTAACAGACACGACAGACAGACAGACAGACAACGAAGTGATTCTGTAAGGGTTCCTTTTGCTTTTTGAGATACGGAACCCTAAAAAAGGTCAACATAATTCTGATAAATAATCATATATTATGAGTAATTTATCAGATGTTGCGCATCGCTCAGAAGCAGCATGGAATGGGAGCGGATATTCCTATAAGTAGCTAGTCCCTAAATTTTTTACACCTCAAGAACTCACAAAAATACTTAACCGTCTTTAGAATCAGATACACCGAGAATTAGACCTTCAACATAAACCTTTTATTTTTTGCGTGTCTACTTAAAATGATTGCTATAATATTAAGAACGATCGCTATCAACCTTCTTTAATTGAAGTCCTAAGCAGTACGTATTACAAAATTGTTATCTAATTATGTAGAAGGATACACAGAGCAGACAGTACTATGATGGAGAAATAATTCTTAAATACAATAGTCGCTTTAAAACAAAGATAGCTTAGCCTATTGTTTTTTTTTTTCTGATAATGTAGTAAACTTCGTCGTCGTTTCAATAACAAAAATATTATTACATTAAACATTATTATCAATTCATACAGAACCACGCAATGATGCTGTTATCATAATAAATGAACAGCTTACATTTGCAGGCAAAACACATAATGCCCCTCATTTCCTTGTTACTTTCGATGATATGGAAACTGAGAAATAATGAAAACTGCCTACCGGTGACTCGGTGAGTAATTTATTGTACGCACAAAGAACGATAAGTAAACAATAAAAATTGAAGCCATTTATGTAAATAGCATTATTTCTACGTAATTTTCAACATTTTCAGTCAGCTATGCATTTGCATGTTAGTACATAATCTTATTGAATGAACAAATGATGATTGAGTGAACAAACAAATTGACGATAATAATAAATTATCTTGACGTTATATAAGTCAGTATTTTTTTTTTAAATTCCTATACCTTGACTGCGATTTCACCTGGTATAAGGGATGATTATGCAGACTTAGATGAAAACGGGCTTAACCTGGAAGGGCATTATGGCAATTTCATCAGACCCATTGATGATTTCTACGCCATCGTACCAGAACGCTAACTCGCTTAGTGGCACGCCTTTTCCGGAAGGGTGGTAACTACCCACAGCCGAAGCCCCCCACCAGACTAAACCAAATAAATTAGGAATTGTATATTTCCAAATAGCCCCTCTAAGGAATCGAACCCGGGACCTCCAACTAATAAGACCACAATGCTCACCACTGCGCCAAGGAGGTCATCCAAATGCGAAAATGAATACGAATTAACCTTGACCATATTCAACACGGTTTTATAATTGTTACGATTGCCGTACTAAAAAGGCAGAGCTGTGTAGCGAATAGTGTTGTTGCCCAACGGACAGGTTAACGACTGATTGCGAATAAACTGCGAGTAGCGAGCACGTTTCGTGTCCCAAACCTAGTGTTACCTACCTGAGATCTAGGAGTACATTTTCAAGTTAAAAACGTGATAATATGAGCCTTAGAATAAATCTGTCATTTACGAAGTCTCGATAATTAGTATTATTATTATCAACGGGCAAATGTTATGTCCCCGAGGAGATATTTTAAGAATGTTGGGCCTTTGGCTAGGGCATGTACAAATACTCAAGAATAGCGAAGATATTATTATTATGCGAGTACAACAGTAATTAATCGAAACATTTTCTTTCAAATAGCTTTATTTGCTGGTGCAAAACCAGAATTTACTTAATTTATAAAGGCTTCAAATCTCTTTAAATCAGTATGAAATCGATGAAACTATATTTTTGCATCACTAATACATTCGAAGTTTGAACTACATAATTATTATTTGTATTTTTCCCGCTATTTCTCAGTTTTTTTTAACCTCCGACCCAAAAAGAGAGGTGTTATAAGTTCGACGTGTGTCTGTGTATCTGTCTGTGGCATCGTAGCTCCTAAACTAATGTACCGATTTTAATTTAGTTTTTTTTGTTTCAAAGGTGGCTTGATCGAGAGTGTTCTTAGATATAATCCAAGAAAATTGGTTCAGCCGTTTGAAAGTTATCAGCTCTTTTCTAGTTACTGTAACCTTCACTTGTTGGGGGTGTAATAAATTTTTAATTTACACTTGTGATGGAAGTGTACAAGATCTAGCCCGATTTGGTACCAACATCTCCTTTGTCACCTCGGGTGCCACGTGCCACGGTCTTAATTTATACCTGGCTCAAATACAATAAATGCATCTCAGTCTTCAAGAGATTGCAATAGAGAGCACAGTATCAAGGCCATTTACAGTGGATATGTGCATTACTAGGTATTACTCAGTACCACCTTACTCACGAAACCTTACGTATTATCAAAACCGAATTGTTTAACTAATACATATTCATAGTAAGTACTACAACAAAGGCCGACATGAGTTGAATTTTGCCATCAATCTCGGTTATGTCCAAATACAATGATGAAATTAGACATTAATTATAATGTGTCTCCTATTATATTTTAATAAGGCTATCTTGCTAACCCGTTCTAACGTAACACGTAACACTAAATCAAAACGAAACATGCTTTAATATCTGTAGATAGCTCTACATAAATAAAATTGAAATAAGTATCTACTATTTATGTCCGAGGGACGATTGAAATGAAATCCATACTTAATCTATGATCTGGACCAACCACCATGTTGCAACTTCAGATTGGACTTCTTATTTATCTTCTTTATATTCTTATTCTTGTTACACCTACTATACCTAATATAATTAGGATTCATTGATTTTCGATACGGGTTCTTACCGAAAATCCATGAAATTAATCAAGAACGAAACAAAGATACATAATAGGTACACATACGTCCGGATACCGGATCTCGGTTATCAGACAAACCTCGGTCAACTACTATCAACGAACGATAAACAACGATAACATTAAACGTGTACAAAGTGCAACAACTAAACTAATCGTATTTATTTGTCGAGATGCCTTAATTGCTTGTTATCTTTAGCTAACATTATTATTACATATTGGCAATTGGGGACGAAGTATTACCTACTTTATTGCTAGGGGCCTTTATCGGTTGCCTACGAGTACGGGGCTAATCCTTCAGAGGATTTCGAGGGTGTAAGTAAATCGAGAAATGATGGCGGAAGGCGGAACAAATCGCCTTTACATGTGTGTTTCTAATGCCAACTACTTAAGCTAAACGTAGAAAATTGGGCGTTTAGAATTTATACCGCGTTTAGCTTTAACTGCATTTAATTGACGTCGGTGAAATGCAAACTAAGACCCTAAACTCAGTTATGTGCGTAAACTGAGTTTAGCGTGAACTAATCGCGTTTAGTTTGGTCGGTGAAATTGGCCCTTAGCCTTCCAGCTGACCCGGCCCTAACTTTGGCTGGAATTTCTGATACCTATCCTTTCAAGTTTCTTAGAGGTGATCAGCTACGTTATGGAGAAAAGCAAAGCAAAAACTCAAGCTTCTAGGCATATCGGTTTGCGCTTCATTTTGTATGTCAATCAGTCTGGTAATCTGGTTCTCCTTTCACTTACAATATTTTTAAAATAACACGGTTTGTTGAGCTCGGAATATTGGGTGTATGAAATATTTTATACTTGTTGTTCATAATATGTACGGAGCCCAAAAAGGACGAGGTCCGACTCGCATTACACTATTTTTTTAAATATAACATGGTACATACTTATGAGAAACTTTTATAATTGTGCAGAAAAGCCTTGAAATGATTTTCACCAAGCAACGGCTTAGAGCGCCGATCGACGCCGCCCGCCGAGTATTGCAAATCTTCCGAGTGACTCAAACGCAGTTTATTAAACACATCATTATTTATATTTTACAGACACAGTAAGTATATGTACAGTAGATTCTAATTGTTTTACTTTCGTAATACCTCGTTTATAGACGTTATAAATTATATCATAATTCAAGAAGTCTTTGTCTCTTCTTATTGTGAAATTGGTTTTGCAGTTGATTCTCGTATCTGATTTTATTTGCTGAACTATCGATAACTTCTGAAATCCCAGTGGTCTCGGGTCCAGCCATAAATTTTTTTTTAGTTAGCTACCTACAGATCTTACTATTGCTATAAATAAGTTTTCCAGGTGTGAAAGGGAAGGATGTATTGTATACTTATGTACTATAATGGGATTAGGATTAGGTACTGTGAAAGCGATTCAATCAGTCCTTTGCACCTGATGAAAAGGTAGCCTTATTTCCGAATTATTATAATTTAAAAGTTTTTCAAAAGATATGAATAATATACAGATTTAACGTACCTACTTATCAGTTGACACTAGCTTTTTTTAAAAGAGCAACCGCAGGGTGTCTTGCTGGTTCTTCACGGAAGGGAGAGCGTTCCAAACCGTAGATAGATTATGCATATATTTTTAGTTTCGACGATTCGAAAGTAGTTAGTACTTCAGTTAAAAGTTTATTTAATAAAAAAAATCTTTCTATTTCTATTTAAACACCTGGTATGTAGATTTGCTACTAATGCTACTTGCATTGCTACTTGCATTTGCTACTTGTTTTGCCTGATGTTTGATCAAAATTTAAAATTCTGAATACCTTGATGTTTTACTCGAATGGAATCATGTAAGTACGATATAATGTGTGGATATTTATATTCATTGATGTCATAGAGCGATGTGGATAGTGTTATCAGGCGCTGATATGCAGTGCCCTTTGACATTGTTCCATTAGCCTATGTCTATTTTTCCTAACTTAAATGACGCTTAGTGCCCCTCTCTAAGGTTGTAACATTATTTTATGTAACTTTAGCTTATGCCCGCGACTTCATCCGCGTAGACTACACAATTTTCAAACCCTCTAAGGGGTTGCATTTTCTAAAATCTTTTCTTAGCGGATGTCTTACGCCATTATAGCTTTGCATGCCTTTCAGCCCGATCCGTCCAGTAGTCTCAGCTGTGTGTTGATGGATCAGTCAGACAGTCAGTCAGTCAGTCAGCTTTCCTTTTATATTTTGAAGAAGAATAGCGCCGAGCCCCGGCTTCGCACGGGTGCAATTTGCGACTAAGGATTTTCCGAAAATTTTCTTTCATACTTTGTCCTGAGTCCGACAAAGTTTGTATGAAAGAAAATTTTTGTTTGTCCTCCTAATTATTGTCAATACAAAGTTGGGACAAACAAAAAAAAAACAACCAATTCGGTCGAGCCATTCTCAAGTGATGAAATTTATCATGCAGCAATTGATATATTTATTACTTATGTATACATTTTAAAAATAGTTATATAATTTTCACTTAGGTAGGTAGGTATTTCATTCTCCGTCTTTATTGAGCAAGAGTTTTGGGATTGTAATTTTTAAGTAGGCAGGTAGGTACTTACCTACCTACTTTAAAAATAACACTTTGTGAGATAAGTTTATTAGAGCGAAAAGTTTAGTAACAAGATATAAAATACCTACCTACTATTTATTTAAACTGCACAAATAAGCACCATGTAAGTACTTATGTCGTTTCCAAACTAAGTTTTCGTTTTCGTTAACAGAAATACTAAATTCGAGATACAAAAATACTTAATTAATGTCCATCCTCGGGAGGCACCTACCTAAGTTATGCCTGTACCGAATTTTGTCAAAATCGATTAAGCGGATGGGCTTTGAAAAGCTAGAAGAAGCTAAAAGTAACGATACTTAGTTATATTTAATTTAATTTAATACCTATCTATCTAATTATACCTCATCTATAGAATTACAAGCGCCGACTACGATATATTGAATTAGATTAGCTGTTATAGTATTTATTTATTAATTAAATGGAAAATTATTGTCTGCTCATTGAACAATATACAGATGTACCTACATACCTACCTATATCTTCCTATCTGAATAACATTAGATTACTTCATATTCAAAGTTCACAGGATACTGGTAAATATAATATAAAAATGACCTTTGAAATCAGTCACGTAAAGATCATAGACACATAAAACACTGCTTACCTTAGTTGGAATAGTTCAATAATCAAGTTTCATTATATCTCAGCTGAAAATAAGTACCTATACCTATCTACCTATACATATCTATTGATTGCCCTGACTTTGAACCCTATGCACGCCAGTATATCTGCATAAAGTTTTGCAATTAGATCGGTTTAAATATAAACAAAACGTGTCAGGAAAAGATAAAGATAATGCACTCGAGTGTCTGTATCTTGTAATAAAGTCTCGTGTAATCGACATTATATCCTCTTATGATACCTATATAGCTAGTACCTAGTTTAATTGTACTACATAATATTCTATTGTGCATTACCATAAAACTATGTATCTAGCGCTTTGTTATGTAATAAACATTGTAATTGTTTTCCACTTGTCTAGTTAGCACGTAAAAGCACGCCGATAGCGCCGGGCCATCATAGCGCATATTACCTCTATCTTTCTTTTTGTTAACTTTTATTTTATTTTTTACGATGGGGAAAGATACCCGACGTCCTGTGAAAGACATCGGACATGTATGAGGGTTCATATACAAATAAGAGCCAACTACGTTTATTTGGAGCATACTATGAATAAACCCCTCTTGAGATAGTAAGTAGATAAAGATAAAGATCGCGAGTGATTTGCATGTCCGTTGAGAAGTTCCGTCCTTCATCTCCAAAGATCTTCATCAGATCACGACCATAGGACCTGACCACACATATTTTTAAATAAAGATTAGATTTGACAGATAGAGTAGATACTAACTAGATAGCATCGTCAAAAATACGCGTTGGATTGAAAACGTTCTCCTTTTTGAAGTCGGTAACTTACCTACCTACATAATATTTATTGAAGAGTTGCAATAATACTTATACATACTGTTTAATAATAATGCACCGTTTATTAATATAATGTGTTTAATAAAGTAGGTACTGTTTGCAATCCACCTAACTACAACGAAATACAGTGTCATCTTTATGTCATGTATTTGATAAGGATAAACAATCGCAACTGATCGCAACTAATATTTGTACTGGTTAACGACCTTTAAATGCACGTTTTATGCATTTTAAATTAACTTTATGTAAGCTAAGTGCTATAATAAATTATGTTTCCACTGCCTGGAGAGAAATTTACGTCCGACTTAGCTTAATCGGGTCTCTGTCGTATCCCATAATATACAAGAAAGTATGAAAGCCCCAACTTTCTAAACATCGTTGAAAAATACATATAATCTGCATGTCGGACGTCCTTGCACATGATTTATTACCTACTCTAAGACTGAATAAATTAATAGCTTTTTAATAAAAACCAAAATACAGAAGTAGGTAGGTATCTAAGCATTTTTTTCCCTACTCCATCCATCAACCCATCCATCGCCTCACTACTGAACATGGGTTTTCTCTCAGAATGAGCATGGTCGGGTCATGGTCCCGTCCCCCCCTTCTGGCCAAGTGCGGATTGGCAAATTTATCATACCTTTGAGAATATTATGGAGAACTCTCAGGCATACAGTTTTTCTCACCGTTAAAGTTTACAAGTTATTATATAGTGCTCATAACTCTGAAAAGTTAGAGGTGCGTTATCAGGGATCGAACCCCAGACCACCGGGAGTGGAGCTATCACAGCTTTTCCCCCTATTAGGTACCTACCTATGATAAATTTCATCCCCTATTAAAACTATAGGCTTAGAACTAGGTAGCCACTATAATTTTTAAACAGATATACTGTTGTATAGACTGTGTTGTTGTAAAGATGCAAAATGTTTCATATCCATCACCTGTATTCAAGTCACTAATAGTAAAAGTAACGCTTTATTTAGTAGGTAACCAGTTACGTAATTATTACGATAACCGTTAAAGCAACCCAATGACCGGTAACCTGTTGGCTAAGAGCTACAGATTTCGATCTTACTTAGGAACTATGACGCCTTTGACCCTGCAGATAGTAGCTTTTTGCAACATATTCCAGGACATCGATATATCTAGGTACAAAGATTACTTAGTGATTCATAGAACAAAACTTTATGTTCAACATCATTATCTTATTTCCAGTTCTCAACCCATCACCTAACCCGCTACTCATGAGGGTTTCCTATCAGAATAAGAAGGGTTTAGGTCAAAGTCCACCACGCTGACCAACTACGGATTGAATTGGTGTGTAGATAATAGGTATCAATACCCACTCTTTATTCACCCTAGATCCACATACAATAAGTAACAAAGTAAAAATTTAAATAGGTGTTTAGGCCTACCAAGTTCAAGTGAGATATTATTATGTCATACAACAACCGTATTAAAAGATAAGGAATGTTTAGGAAGTGAACCACGAGTCGTTAACCGCTCGTAACTAAGCTATTGCTCAAACTGTACCATCATTATTCTTTGTGAGTTGCGCAAAGAGAACATTGGGTGGGTACTGGGTACTCACTAAGTACTCGCTTGCAAAACACTGCCTTCATTTTGAACACACTTCTCAAACCTAAAATTTATAAGTATTTAGGTATTTTATTTTTTTGAATTTTTTTTCGTTCCTAATTAAAGACAAAATTGTCTACTGGCTACAATTAATCCGTTTAAGTACGTATTTATGT
The DNA here is from genome assembly GCF_905333055.1 of Maniola jurtina. Lineage (NCBI taxonomy): Eukaryota > Metazoa > Arthropoda > Insecta > Lepidoptera > Nymphalidae > Maniola > Maniola jurtina. The sequence goes on from NC_060029.1 coordinate 5,288,473, forward strand.
AGGTTGTAGTGCTTCAAGGAAAAATAAATCAATTAAGTGCTTACCAATGCCACAGCGCTCTCCGGATACCATTTACAAGGGCGCAGAAATATTGTAAGTAGTTCTTCGTCTTCACCAAAATATAAATCATTGTTTTCCTTAAGAAGTTCTTTAAGCCTTTCTAAAGCCTCTCGAACTCTTTCCGGAGTTTCGCGTAGTTCCTTTTCGGCTATAGCCTTCGTCTCTTCTGACAACTCCACATTTCTTTCAATTCTAAAGTCACTGGAAGTCATCTTTCCTTACTGTGCCTGTAACAAGACATTTTTTTTTTATTTTCTTTATTTTACAGAGTAGCGCTTGGCTGCAAATAAACCTGCTAGCAGCCAAGCAGTCTAAGATGGAGCGCGCTTGCCTAGAAGTTGGATACTCACTCTTGACTTGAAGATACCCATATTAAAAGTAAATTTATTTTTAAGTAGACGATGCCCGCGACTTCGTCCACGTGGTTTTTAAAAATCCCGTGAGAACTCTTTGCTTTTTCGGGATAAAAATCAGCCTATGTTCGTCCCCAGGATGTAAGCTAACTCTGTACCTTTCATATGAATCAGTTCAACGAATGGGCCTTTAAGAATCCCACGAGAGCTCTTTGAATTTCCGGGATAAAAATCAGCCTATGTCCGTCCCCGGGATGTAAGCTAACTCTGTACCAATTCTATCCGGGTATTTTTAAATTAACAAGAGAAATTATTATTAGAGTGCCTACATAATAATAGTATGATAAGTAGGTAAGTTATTTTTAGTTTAGAAAACTTTACATAGGTACCTACCTACATAAGCAAAAGTAGGTATGTAATTACCACTTAATTGTAAATTATGACCTCTTTTATCGTAAATCAACACGTTTTATATTTAAAACAATGAACTGACTGACTCATTAAGTCCAAGACCAAATCTTTGGGCCTAGTGAGCTAAATTATGTGCAGAGATTCTCATAATCATACATCCCTAATGATAAGGATTTATATTTTCGCCGAGCGGATTTCAAGTTTAATTTTTCTAATTAGGTACAAGCATTTCAGTAAAGGTGGCCCATATCGGGGCCAATTAGCATTTAACTACTTTGCGGCTTCAACCTAAATATTTTTTTAATCTTTATTTTTTAAGAGACGTCATTCCCGTAAGATACCTACCCAGTCCCATAAATACTATGATTGTCTATTATGTGAAATACCATACAAAAACAAAATAAAAAACACATTTTGATGAGCGACCGCGCGTTTTCTGAAAGTGTGGCAGTTGCAAACTTATTTAAATAAGTAGGTAGGTACGTATTATACATGCAATTGGCAACAAACACGTGTTTATCAGTTATTCATTTATCCGTAAGATAACATTTTAATATTTAGTCCTTTGATTAATTTCATAAAATTGATATTATTGCGTGATCTACTTTTAATGCTACGGAATGCTAATAACAATAAAAAAACATTCCGCACATATTTTAATTTATGTAATTGAAAAGTGACTTAACTTCCCCGAAAAAATATAAATAAATACTAAGTATGTAAGTAAGTAGTTACCTACCTACCAATAGATAATCGCCAACCATGCGCCAACCATTCAAACCAACAATTTGAAGGCCACTCTATGGTTCAAGGGCTAACGTACCTAATTCGAAAAAACGTGGGGTCCAATCTAATACAGTAGAGACTCGATTAACCGGACTAATTGCTGTTATAAGGCATTCGGATAGTCGAAAATCCGTATAATTAAATGTATGAAGAAAGGCAATTTTTATACATAATTATGCACCTAGTATTAACGCATAATATTAGGTCTTTATTCAAAACAACAAATACAAATCGAACCTATCAAAAAAATCAATGTTTATTAAAAGAATAAAGATACATTTTCGTACGTAGGTACATATTATGTGTCTACTTACATTACATATTTTCTTTAATTGTGAAAATATTGCAATCTTAATCATCTTTAATTTAGTTTAAAATATTTGGTAATTGTCATAATTGGTCGGTTGGCGATCCGGATAATCTCGAATCCGGATTACTGAGGTCCGGATAGTAAAGTCTCTACTGTACCACCAAGGTGATTTTTATCGTACTCATTTACTCCTCCTAAATAAGCTTTGAACTCCTTGATGTAAAGGGAAAAAGAATTTAGGTATCTTTGATCTGCCTACCTAGGTATATTTGTTCTGAATTTAAAAAAATAATCACTATCTAATTTTATATTTCTGAATTTATTTGTGGCATTGTAAAGCCCAATTTTTGAAAGATGAAATGAGAGCGTAGATATAGAATTTGTTTTGTAAAATTTACGCTTGCAGATAACCCCCGAAATTTCAGGTAGGTGATCTAGATCCATAACAACCTTACATAGCAACCGAATATGTAGGTACCTAAAATTATTTTTAATTGAATAAGCTATAGGTATATCGATAATATTAAATCAGATTTGTAACTGCATAATTGAAATAATAAATGAGCGAAATTTTTGGTTCTTGCGCGCCGAATAATATTACGCATCTCCCCGGTCTTTGACGCCTCCCCGGTTCAATGTTGAGTGCTGTCAATGTCAAAACTCAAAAGTCCCGGGTTCAATCCGAGCTGGGGGCATATGAGAATTCATTTTTCGCCTGATTTAAACCTTGCCTAGGATTCATACCTACCAACTCTTAGCACTAATTTAAAAACTTACTCTCATAGAAGAAAGGGAAATATTAGATAGTATGTCAAAAGTATTCGCTAAGAGCCATAATAGGTTCATACTTATTATTTTCGGTTTTTTTTCACAGTATCTACGGAATTCTCAAATTCCCGGGAAGGGACTGTAAAAATAATCTTGTGAAATTCTATTAGAATTTGAGATGCCTAAGTACTGAAATATTAGGTAGACTACTAACGTTCTCTTTCCGGACAAGATGAAGGTAAGGACGTAGAATCCCTAGACACAGCTACAGTGTTATAATTATCAATACAGCGACGAGTTTACTAATATTTAGAATTCAGATTTGAATCTACGCCCGTAATATAATATTACACTCTTACCTGTGCAATTCCAAATAAAAACAGATAAGGATAGATACAATTTTTTTTTTTTAATAATAGGTATCAATAGTTAAGTTACAAGAAAATAATTAAATAATAAAATACGCAAATTCACAGCTGACTTGCAGAATAATTAAATGTACATGCACAATGGACTGCAAACACAACACAATACAAACTGGAAAAGCTACGCTCCAGTTTGTTCACAAAATAAATAATAATTGTCGGAATATTATGAAAATCACACACTAACCTCACTCGCGCGGTGAAAACTCGCGCGCCGGGGGAAATGACAAAGGGGCGGGAAATCGATCGTGCAGCGTGAGAAAGAGCGAAGCGAGTGTGCGCGCGCGCATCGACGCGCCGGTTATATACTGACTTGATAACGCAGCCGCTTTGTGCCCTCGAGCGTTTGCGCCTCTTTGTGTTAAGAGGTCGTGCAAGGGGCGGAAATTGAGATAAGAAACACTTATTTTTCACATAAACTTTAGCCGAATTCTCACTAGGTAGGCATACTAAGGACAAAATAATAATTCTGGTCTGTGTGTGAGACTTGACTCCTGAGATATACCTAAGTAGGCAGGTGAGAAAGATGTAAGATAAATTGATTCCGGTATTAACAGGGGCGGATTTGTTACCTTGGCTGCCCTAGGCCTAAGGAAGATTGCCGCCCCCGTACACTCTAAAATTATCTTAATCAGCAATCAGTGTCGTTAGAGTTTAGATAATGATGCTTATCATTTTTATTTGTGAGTACCTAACAGTGAATTATTATTCACAACAGGACATTTGCATCGCCTTGTGAGAGTGATTCAGTTTGATGATCCAAACTTTTAATAAACGTAGTAATCCATGCGTAAAAAAATATTGTCCGTTCTGTTTGTAATTTCTCTAAGGCATCTTTTCCACAAGGGATGTTCTGACACCCCAGACAGACAGCGAGACTGCAGCGCATATCGTGTGCTTGCATAGTTTAGGTACATATTCAGTGGTACCAAGGTCAGGGAAGTGGTGCCTTCTGCAGTATGAGAATTATATTAATTCTTGATTTTTCATAGCTTGATTTTTTCACGTGATAAACACAACACACCTCCGCGCCTCCTTTGGTGGCTACCGGGCCGCACCTTGCATGCCTCTGGAGAAAAGGTAGCCTAATTGCTCATTGTTATAAATGTGCGCAGTAGCGGCAATTGGTACCACTGAGCAGTGAAGTGTAGGTCATAGAGGCATAAAAGCATCGCTTACCCTAGCTGTTGTACCTCAATGCTCATTTTGCATTATGACGAGCCTTTTCGAACCTGTGCAGTGTATAACACGCCAATAATAACTGACGCCTGTAACTAACGGACAACGAACTCGGACGATTAGTGAGTACCTAGATTGAATAGGATATGCCTATGCCATAAATGTGAATGTCATAGATGTGAAAAGATGCAGGCTTAGTACTGGTAGAAGCGTGCACAGGATTCGAACCAAGGGAGCCACTAGGCATATGCTGAGTGCTATCTTTTGACTGACAGGTCTGCTGAAAAACCAACTAGTATATTATTTACTATCATCGCGATTCGCGTGCCCTCTTCGAAACAAAGTTTGGCGGTCATCTAACGAAAAACTGTTCTATCTAAAGCCACTTTTTACCTTTTAGTAACTAAGCCCTGTCCACCCTCTTATATCATCCAACCATTCACATCAGCTGTGGCCCTTTTGCCTTCAATTCCTCCTTCCAATATTATTCTTGAGAATCAGAATTGGGCTCCTCTCCTAAATGCCTCAAAGAAAGCGAGCTTGCTCGTCTTGATGATGGACATGAGTACTTATTCTCTTTTTGTGGACCATTTCCAGTACCTTAGTGTACCAATTATTACAATGCTTAAAAGAATTGCTCGTTCAAAGTAGGTATGATACACGACAGGTCGAAATGGCAATCGGGGTGAGGACGTCGCGCACACCCACCCCGCTGACCCGGTACGGAATAACAATAGTAATAATGTGGGGTGTCCCCCTCCTCACACCCCGATAGCCATCTCGGACTTTCGCGTACTATAGATACCTACGAGAATATACCTAATATAGGGACTAAATTATAATTTTATTATTCACTGATTTCTTCAAATATTTGAAATTGATCTACCATACATATTGCTTATCGGCCTGGATACCGGATATCCGTTGCATCTCTTTAATAAAGTAGGTAATAACTAATAGCTGAATAATCTACGTATGACTCAATGCAAAAGTTGGATACTTAGGTAGGTAACTATTATTTTAATTCATATCAATATCGACTGATAAATTACAATTATATGAAATACTTAGTTGCTCTACGTGATAAAATATGAGTAAGTAGGTACCTAAGTTCAAAGATGGGACCGTGTTCCAAGTTCGAACTCCAAAGTAGAGTAAAGTTGGTAGGTATATCGTACTTATAGGTGCTTATAGCACAGAGGATCGCTACTCTGTGCTTATAGCTCGAACTTACCTACCTATTATAATAGGTAGGTTATTTGATACTAAGTGCACTTTTGTGTTCACCTTGCGCCGCCCGGTAGACTCATCATCTCGACTCATCGCCGCGCCGGCCCACTACTAACCACGAGTCTTCTTTCGGAATGAGAAAGGTTGAAAACAAAATTAATGAATCATTACTTTTAGGTGATTTTAGACCAGTCAACTTAGTTTAGAGATTGCGTACAGCAGAAGTGGTACCATTGTTTCATATTGGAATGGTTGGAAAGGAAATAAAACAAATAAATAAATAGCTCATTATTATGTATTCATTGATTCGTCTACTTCATTGACAGAAGTACTCGCACCACTCGCGTCCTCTTCATCCGACTCCGATGTTGAACCCGAGGAGCTGCCTTCCTGCAACGGATGATATCCTATATTAAGATCATTAGCTACACAGTATTTTAATATTCCGGCACGGTATGGTGACCTTTAAAAAAACCAGCCAAGTGCGAGTCGGACTCGCACACGAAGGGTTCCGTACCATTATACAAGAAATCTCAAAACAGTATTATATTATGTTCACTCCAACAGCTGCACAACATTGCAAGTTAATGACAGGTAGCGCCATGTATGATGACGTGATTTAGTAAACATATTATTTGACTGTGAACATTTTAATTTTATTTTTTTGTGACGTAACTACAAAATCACGGTTTTCAGATTTTTTCTTCGTCTGTCCGTTTAGCTTCATTCGCGCTTCACTATTCATTTCTTCGCAACGGAAATGAAAAGTAGTATTTAACTCGAGACTGAACCCCATTCATAGTTGATTTTCTAAACTCTTTCTTTTCGTCTGTATGGCCGGCCTCAGAATTCGAGTAGCAATTCCGCGAAACTATTGTATCAAAAACCTGTCGCACTTATGACCTTTTCCTATAAACACGCCACACATACCTAACGTACATACTACATAACCGTGCCGTGCCACGCGAATATGATCACTAAGGTGCTAAGCGACTTACGGCTTTTGACTGTACCTCAAATTTCAGGTCGGCCCTGTGAGTGTCGAGCAGCGTCTGCTTGGCGCTGCGGAAGATGTGGTCGCGGCACAGCTGGTCGGTGTCGGGGGGCAGCCAGCCGCGCCGCGCGTGGCACAGGTAGCCGGGCGGGGGCTCCAGCGCCAGCAGCTCCTGCACCTCCGGCAGCTCCACGTCGCAGTACTGACAATTTTGAACCACAATATTTATTCACTGGATGATGCCCGCGACTCCATCCGCGTGGTCCCGTCCGTCCCCGGGATGTAAGCTAACTCTGTACCATATTTCATTAAAATCGGTTCAGCGGTTGTGCCATGACAACATAGCAGACAAACAGACATATACACTTTCCTGTTAGAATTTCAATAGGGTGATGGATCGCGTCTTAACTCATGATTCCCACCCCATTTTTTACGTCACTCACTGACCAAGTAGCGAGGCGCATGTACAGTCCAGAAAGGAACATATTCACGTTTCTGGACGTTTGTTAAAAAATTCGGAATGACACCCTTCCACCATTATACAAACAAAAGACGGTACTTACTTAAGATTTTTTCCAGTTGGTAAATAAAGACCCTAAATAAAATAATCATATGACCAAATTGTTTTTTTTTTTATAAAAGGTTATAATAATGTTTCTTTTGTTTATATTAGTACCTAGTACCTACATAAATTATATAACAATATCAGATAATATAAAAGTACTAGTGAAGGACATCTAGATAAGTGACTACTGTGATTGCATCAATTTACTTCAATGGATTAAAACAAAATACATCTCACCTGATAATAAACTTGTCGCTGTGAGGGGACCATTCCTGGGCGGAAGTATACAGCGCCTTCGTACACTATGTCCTCCGATGTGAGAGGCTCCGAGGCGTACTTTTTGTAATGTCGTATGCGATCAGTTTTCTTGCAGTGAACCACTTGATCACGAGTCATCACCATCGAATGAACTCCCGCTAAAATCATCGTTATAATTTTTTTTAAAAGCAGTCAAGTGCGAATCGGACTCATCATCATACAAAAAATAACAACAATTTTTTTTTGTAATTCTTTTTTGATGAATGAATTAAATGAATTATGATTCTTTACTAAAATTATTTTCAAGATTTCTGTGATTTGAAGAATTAAGTAATATCACATCTCCTATAGTGAATTGATCTGAAGATTAATTTCAGTGGTCTCAGAACAGGTCCTTCAACTTAAGAGTACAAATGGTTCCACTCACCTGCATGTCGCATCCTGAAGTCTAACGTTTGATATATTCTTGCCCCGGGCTCTTTTCTGGGATCATAGCCATACTTTACCCACATCATTCTCCATGGGCCCTCCTTCATGTAGATCCCCAAACATGGCACTATCACTTTGAGGGAGTTTATCTTTATCTTTGTGTGATACTTTATGAGGTTCAAAGACCATATTGGTCTCTCATCGAAAAGCTGTAAAAGTTTTATTCATTTCGTTAATCAACAACAAGAAAGAAAGTTTATTGTTTTATTATATTTTTCTTTTTATAAACAATAATAATATATAAAGAATATTATGACGTCCACCCTGGCGCAGTGGTGAGCACCGTGGTCTTATAAGTGGAAGATCCAGGCTTCATTTTTTTTTAAATAAAACCAGGAACAAACGGGCAGGTGGGTCACCTGATGTTAAGTGATTACCGCCGCAAATGAACATTTGCAGTACTAGAGGAACTGCCAATACGTTGCCGGCCTTTCAGGAATTTGTTGGTCCGTTAAATAACCTGTACCCCGGGTTCAATTCCCGGCAGAGGGCCATTTCAGAATTTTTAATTTCTAAACTGTCTCAGGTTTGTTGTAGTGTAAGGATACAGCAGTGGCTAGTTACCACTCTAACGGCAAAGCCGTGCCAGTACGATGCTGCGTAAAACCCTGATAAGGGGTAAGTTTATAAAACTGACCCTTTCCAAGTTAGTCCACTTCCATCTGAGATTGCATCAGCACTAACCATCAGGGTGAGATCACAGTCAAAGGCTAACTTGTATTGTAATAATAAGAAAAATAAAATTATTAAGTTAAAAAATAAAATTATTAACTGTTAAGTTAAAAGTTTTACACAGAGGACAATTAGTCTAAAGTAAGCTGTTAAACTTTTGCTTCCGGTATTAATGCTTTCCTGAAATTTTCAATATTTCAATGCAGAATAGAGAGAATTTCTCATAATCTCAATTGAATTAAACACCTTTTTAACAGTTTCGAATTCCTCTTTCAATGGTGGATATATTGACTCTCGAGTAGCTTTCCTCTTCAAATAATAATTATGAGGTTCCAATGGCAAATCTTCAGACAAATTGAATGTGTATCTAGCAATCGGCAACCCACGGTCAACTCTAGACTTGTGAACATCATCGTCAACCATCATAGACTCATCTTTGAGTGATGCCTTTATATACCTCTTTTCTGTATAGAAATAGTTAATTGGTTTGTCCAGTCGTGCGAAACTTGAAGGTGTGATAAACATTGGTGCTGGCTCTCTGAAAACGCAATATATTCAGACTAATGGCTAACTTTCAATCATTAAAATAAAATTGTAAACGAGATATTGTCAACGCAAACTAGGTACCCACGATACAGGATTACCTAGTGTGGGTACCACCAGACACAGCGCAATTATTGTACAAGACTATATTTTGTTAATAAAACATTTTTCATTTTTTCAATTTTTTTTTCATTGATCTTAGATATTTTTTTAACCAACTTCCAAAAAGGAGGTGGTTCTCCATTCGGCTGGTTTTTTTAATGTATGTACATATTATACATCCTATGCAACATACTTGTTCACGTCCATGGTTGTAAGACACAAATGAAGAAATTATCATTATTCAAATAAATATGAGTTTACAATTAAAACTTAAAAGTAAGCTTTGGTATAATTCAGCTGTTGCTTAACAGTAATTATATCAAATGTTAAAATTGAATATATTTTAAGTACTCACTCTATAAAATGAAATTGATCTACTCCACTTGGTAATATCTGTTCTAAAAAACACTGTGGTGTGTTAGATTTCATGACAGGTGTAGTTACTGGGAAATATTGATAGTCACACATAGCTGAAACAATATTGAAAAAAATTATTAGATTTTCTTTTTAAATTTATAGACTAGTACTTGGCAGCAATCATACCTGCTGGCAAATGATAATGCAGCCTAAGATGGAGTGTGCTTGCCTAGACGATGTCTATTCATTCTTGACTTGACAGTGCTTACCAGTATTAAAAAACTGAAGGGGAAACTGATGCAGAAAAGGTATTCCATATCCTAGCGGTTCGAATTAGAAACAAAGAAATACAACATACATTTTTTTGCCCAATCTCTAGTAGTTCACCAATTAAATTTATAAGCCCATATTCTAATCATTTTTGTTTATTTGTGTCATGTCACACATAATATAAACCACTAAACTAGTGCAAACATTATTGTATTTTGTCATAATTGATTTTTTTTCTTATTTAAGATACAAAATCAGTCCACTAGAAATGAAAATATAGCTAGATCTAGATTTTACACTGCAAAGCTATTAGTAAACATGGTAAAACCTTCACCCAAACATGTGCCTGCCTTAGCATATTTGGCCAGGATTTCCTTATTATTCTAAACTGATTTAACATATATTAAAAATTACACCCAATAATCATTCAACCTACAATGAAGCCAGCATAGACAATGGAAATATGAATGGTGTGTGTCATGTTAAATTGTGAAATGTAACTTTGAATGTGAACTTTTAGTGTTTTTTACCCGGCACTCTTGCTTATTTATGTAAAAACCTGTTATTACCTTTAAGTTATCTAATTCTAGCCCATGTAGTACAGCTATTGGTTTCCCCAATAAAATAAAAATAATAAGTTAAGCTAGACCAACAATATAAATCTTTACTTATCCTTACATTCAAACTTATTGATTTTTTTCACAGACCCCACAACTGACGTTGATATAACTTCTCTCTTAATTTCATTGCCATTTCTTGTTTTCTTTACCTTCAAACTCAATAGAACACCAGCAGTTGGCTTTGAGTCTGCATACATTTTTCTTATGAATGGATTTTCAGGTTGAAAAGACATTCCAAGCCGTTTCTTATTAGATTGTGAATAACACTGAAAAGTTAGGTAAAAGGTGAGTACTTTTACTGCTTGACATCAATGGAATTCATAGTTTTATTTAAAATAAGCAGTAAATACTATACCTGTGAAATTCCCTTCAATCCACCCATACACTCGATCGCTTTTTCATCATTTTTAACAATACCAGGAAATAACACGCAGTATAGATCACGATGCAAATTTTTACTCTGATCCATTTTAATTCATTTAAATTGAAAATAAAACTTAAAGATAGGTAAACATAAAAATTCTAATACTTATTATTTAATATTTTGAATGACAGCAGCTGACTGGCAGCCCTTCCATGTGCAATTGACATTGACATAAGCACAGATTGTAATGAAACCGGAAATCAGGACTTCGTCTCTGTTGGTGTTAGCTGGCGGGCGTGCACTGCCTTTTTGGAGTGTCTTTTTTTTTTTGTTAAAACTGACTGGAAAGCGCTCTGAAGGGGTGCCGTGCGTGTGTCGGCGGGCGCCGGTACAGACGAAGTTCATACTTAGTTATATAGTTTCCCTAACTTGTTACAAATAACTACAAACTTGACATTGGCTAATCAGTGCAAAGCCAGAAGAGAGAGAAAAAAAAGATGGCACCCCTTTAGAGCGCTTCCCAGTCAGTTCCACCACCAATAAACACCAGCAGAACACAAAAACCAGCCACTTCTAACAAAAAAAAAAAACACTCCAAAAAGGCACCGCACGCGCGCCAGCAAATGCCACCACAGACGAAGTCTGGCTAATCTTTGTAAAGCCCATCGATCTATTTATAGGTCTGACCTGTGGTAAAGCCAGACGAGAGGAAAAAAACCGGAAATCAATTCGACTATTCCCATTTCGATATTTTGATTTTTTGAAAGTGCCACACGAAGATTAAGTCTGTATTCCAAAATTAATATTTATTATTTTTGTCTTTTGGATTTGCAATGTGCAATGTGTGCAATGCAAGTGTGATGCAAATTGATAAGAGCGATATGTATTGGAAAAGATCGGAAAATAAACAAAATTTATATTTAAAAGCAAGTTTTATTTCACATCCTATTTTTCTTAAATAATAAAAGTTATTACACTGTTGACAATTTTTTTTAAGTTAATGCATGAGAATCTGCATTTGAGCAAGCTGGCTGTAGGTGTCTCCTGGCATCCTGTACGCTATATTCCCAGCAAATATGTTAAGGACTTCAGCTTGCTCTCGCAACCACTCCAACTGCTGTGACAAGAATTAAAAAAAAAATTAAACCATGACAGGTGATATTTAATATTTTATTGAGTGAGGCGAATACCTCATCTAGATTTAAAATCTAAAAAATAAAAAATATATCCACCCCGCGCATCTCACCTGCTTGAGCCCACGGACTACCATGGCCACAGTTGGAGCGCGAACTTGGTGGGTATTTTAAAGGCAGGTATCTACTATGTTCGCGTTCCAACTGCGCACCGCGCATCTGCAACTGATCCATAATGGAGACGGTATGCGTACTGCCACAAGAAACACGCTTCGTGTTCGCATAAAAACCTCCACCGCGAGAAGCGCTCGCCGCGGAGCGTTCAATGTTGCATGCTACCGGAACGTGAACGTATTTACTTTTGCAGCAGTTGCTGATGCGCAAAGCGCAGTTGGAACGCGTACAAACACAATACAAATGCGCCTCCAGCTCGCTCCGGCTCAGCGAACCAGCCCACAAGAGCACACCGTGACTCCTCACCTTGGTGGCGGTCTGCGCGGCGAGGGAAGACTGCGCGGTGCGCAGCTTCTGGCGCTGCGCGATGAGGATGTGGCACAGCGCACGCAGCACGGCCGGCAGCGCGCGAAGCAGTTCGCCGCGTGCTGCCCGCGCGTCCGCCACGCGCGCTTCCAGCTCGCTGCGGCTCAGAGGCACCAGCTCACAGGAGCGCACCGTCTGCAAAAGAATACAATATTGAAGCGAAACTCCTTTTCAGATGTCATAAAAAGAAAAAATTGCCACCATCACCGCCGCAGGGGAGAGAACTATTCTCTCACTTTCACAGTTCCCTTAACTTCTGCTGGTCACTGCTTTAGTTCTGGCCGCTACCTACTGTTGACAAAGACTTCGAGATGCGACCACTCTCTATAGTTATGAGCTCACTGTCTGATATAATTAACAACTATATAAAAGTACTAGACTGACCAAAGGCTAACTTGGTAGTAGTAATAATGAAAATAAGTCACCTCGAGCGCCGCCTCGTAGTTCTCAGCGTGGAAGTGGTCGAAGAAGGTGCATAGTTTGCAGAGCTTGTTGTAGGCGTCGAGCAGCGGCGGCGGCGGTGGCGCGTCCGTGGCGCGCAGGCGGCGCGACACGTGCTCCGCCAGCGCGCCCAGCCGCGCGCGCAGCCCGCCCGCCGCCCCGCCCGCGCTCACCACCTGCGCCAGCAGCACGCAGAACAGCTCCAGCACCTTTTCCAGGTTCTACGATACACAAAGAAAATTTTACAACAAAAGTGTGTTTGTTTGTTGGTTCGTTCTTCAATCACGTCGCAACGGAGTAACGGACGCTTACAAGCCCACTTCAAAACATGCCAACATGTTATGAATTAATCTACATAGATTGAAGTCTACAATCTACATACACATTACACATAGCATACGAAACCCAAATTAGAGACGTTATGGTTTGAAACGAAGCTTTACATTGTATGGTACGAGTATGTGCTCAAATGCCGGTGAGTAAAATGAGAAAAATCGTCACCGCATCACCGTCACCGCCGTCGCGTCGGGAACTAATCTTTCTTTCTCATAGTCCCACTCTCCTCTGCATAATATGTTCTAGATGACATATTTTTAGTTGTTTTTCTGAAGTTAATTTCAAAAAAATATGACGAGAATTTCTTCTATTCTGCAAAAATAGGTTAAAATATAAAAACTTACCCCAGCTATGTCATAGACTATTATAGCATCTTCAAAGAGGCCTTTGTTCACCAGCTGTTCTGCAGCATTAAGGGCAATGACCTGCAAAAAATATTAAGAGTATTAGATATTAAACAAAACCGATGCTAGAATGGCAACCTCGTAGCGGAAACCGTAGCGATGGAACCTTGCCAGACGACATCACAGAGGGAACCATTGGAGCAAGGCCTATGTCCAGCTGTGGATGCCTATCGGTTGGCAAATGATGTTTTTTATGTATAAAGAATACTAGCTGTGCTAATCATGACTAATACTCCCCTTTCCCCTCCAATTAAGCGTAAAGCTTGTGCCAGGAGTGGGTACGACAATAGTGTAACGAATGGGGTTTGAACCGCCGACCTTTCGGAATTCAGTCCGCTGCTCAACCGTTGAGCTATCGAGGCTCTGATTGATTGAAAGACTGGACCATATTCGTAAACAAGCAATGAATGTACGTGGATATCGGCCAAGATTTATGCATACCTTGCTATCGATGTGTGGGTTGTTGAACTGGTCCAAGAGACCGGAAGTTCGCAGGCCGGTGCTGGCGTCCATGCGCCCGAACAACAGGTCGTAGTCGCGGCTCTCGAGCGCGAGGTCCGTGCAGCAACACATAAACAGGTTCTTGCCGCTGGGGTCTTTTAGATTTCTACAACAAAGTAACAAAAATATATCACATATTAAAAAATATAAACGTATATTAATATTCATGGTATGCATTAGATTTTAGAAATAGAACCTAAAGAGAAGAAAGAGAATCAAAAGTTTGAATCTGTGAAAAATTGACTGAATTTTATTTACCTCAAAAAGAAGTAATAGTTCAAGGCATCCGATGGATCAGAAAGTTCGAATTTCCTGACGTAAAGCAGGATCAGTCGCGCCAAATTCAAGCGCCGCAGCGGTATCGGATCGTCCGTATCCACAGACACTGAAAAATATACACAGTATCTTGAAATATAAAATAAATAGACTTTTATTTCAGGCATATACAACTACCCATACTGTAAATGCAAAAGAGTGCTTGTTTCTCGGTTTGTTAGTTTGTCCTTCAATCACGTCGCAACGGAGCAACGGTTCGGCGTGATATTTTGCATGCGTATACAAATACGTAGTTAAAGACCTAAATCCACGCGGTCTAAGTTGCGGACATCAGCTAGTAGCACATAATTTGATAGTATAGAATAATCATTAAGCCTATGTTAGTATTTATTACTAGCTTAACTTATTTTATTTTTCTTTCTTTATTTATTTGCATTCATGTTTTACATCATAATAGAAAATAATTATAATATTACAACATGAAGCCCCGTCAGGGCGCTGCAAAGTGATTATATATAAATAAAATGTCACGTATATAAAAATTAAAAAATTAAAATCAAAAAATTAAAATTAAAAATTAAAAAATTAAAATTAAAAATTAAAAATTAAAAAAATGTTATGGCAATTCCTAACAACTAATCCTAATAATTCACAATGTCCAGGGGAGCCTCCTTGCCTAGACTGTCCAGTTTAATAGCCAATGTACTGAATGTAAATCTTAGATTATCCTTTTAATACTATATCTATAATAATACATACGTAAAGGCGCCTGTACGTTGCGCGGAGTACCCAACATATAGACATCGTGGAGAGCCAAAGCCATGTGCACGCCATGAACTTGATATCTAAAAAAAAACAATGACATTATACCATAGATATTACGTTCATATAACATGGCGTATAAAATTCTTGCTCGTTGATGAGTAAGTAAGAAGATACAAAACCCACGAGAGTAAAAGAGATAGCGCTCCTAAAATGTGACCCAAGTGTCGTAGTTTTAAGTCTTCACTTTAGATACGTATCCTACGTATCTGGTCTTCTTTTTACAAAGGTATCTGTCTATTTATATAAAAAGAAAAGCTAACTGACTGACTGATCTATCAGCGCACAGCTCAAACTACTGGATGGATCAGGCTGAAATTAGGCTGCAGATAGCTATTGTAATGTAGACATCCACTAAGAATTTTGAAAATTCAACCACTATGGAAGGTAAAATAGGAGTTTGAAATTTGTGTATAAGTCGCCGGAATAAGTATAATATAATTGTATAATACACAATATATAAAATATAAGCTTATTACTAAGCTATAATGTTTCTAGGTCGATCAAATAGAACGTATTTTGTTAGTCGGCTAATAAAAAACAAGCAAAAAAACAATGTAAAATATGAAGAAATATAAAAAATACCTACCTGGGTATTCTTGACAGGAACTCTATTGCTGGTTCAAACTGACCCGTCAAAGTCAGTACTTGGAAGTATACCAGTGGTTTCTCATAGGCATGATAGTGTGTTTCACCTACAATATAACATATTACATATATTATTGCAATATAATGTTTGTTTGGCAACAATGTTTTTCAATTCATAGACCTAGCGTCAAATATGGGAACATTTGACGCCTGCCAGTGACGTCGAAGCCTCGACGTTTTGTTATAAGTTTCCAAACTGTCGTGAACTTAGCTAGCAGCCTGTCAAATGTCATTAAAATAAACTGATCGTTTTCTTTTAAGCTGTTAAAAATTGAGAAAATGCTTTAAAGAAGTTAAAGAATAATAGAATAGATTTTTATTCAAATAAACTTTTTACAAGTGCTTTTGAATCGTCAAAATAATCTACCACAGGTTCGGAATGCCATTCCTATCGCGAAGAACCAGCAAGAAACTCGGCGGTTGCTCTTTTCAAGTGCTCAGTATACAATAATATACCATACTGTACTATAACAAGCAATTGCAGCCCCGCGCATTGCTGGAGCAAGTCAACTCCATGCTTTTTGTCATTTACATAATCTTCGACTGCATAATATGCTTTAATGTCGCTCACCATATTCTTCTAAAATCAGTTTCTGCAAATCGGAGTAAGTGAATGAGTCAGCCTCGTTGTTGGCGCGCGACTTGATGACGGAGAGCTTGAGCCACAGGTAGTCGTCCGCCGTCCGCGCCACTTCCGAATGCTCGTCGCTCACGTCACAACATCCCACCACACAGTACACCTGGCGAAATTACACGAGTCGGTCTTGTACATGAAGGGTTCCGTATCATCATCATACCTCGTATCACACTATCACACTTCACACTAATATTGTGTGTATGTGTGTATGTGTGTGTGTATGTTTGTTACTCCTTCACGCAAAAACTACTGAACCGATTTGGCTGAAATTTGAAATGGAAATAGATAATATTCTGGTTTAATACATAGGCTACTTTTAATCCTGGAAGATCAAAGAGTTCCCACGGGATTTTGGAAAACCTAAATCCGGAGCGGAGGCTTTGTAGTAGACACCCTTTGGGTATGGAACCCTAACAGTATATTGTATCATTTTTTTGAATAAATGCATTAATTAGGTTGAGGGTTGAGACATCGAAAAGAGATTGCAATTTTGAATGAATGATGAAAAGCATGGATTTTAACGTTTCAGCAAAGCAAGTTTCAGGTAAGCAAGGATTCTTTATCAAATATAATAAGTAATATTGCAACATTGCAAGATGCAATATGCTAATATTGGAAGTTCTATCGCTAAAAAATCCTATGTACATACATATTATTATTCACTTGAGTGTTACTTACGGCTCTTTTATATGGATCAGTAGAGTGGCGAATTTGAAGTCTGTACTTTAAATTGATTTCTGTTTGCAATTTGTCACTCAGAACTTTCTCTGGATCTCTTATGTGGTCCTCTAGGGCCGTTATAAATTCTTCGTGGTCTCGGCTAAAATTTTTGCATAAATTATATATACACCTTTTTACAAGGAAAGTATATTTTTTTTCGTTTTTTAAATTATAAAAATCCTTTATTTAACAACAAGAAATTATATGATAATAATTATCTCACAGAACTTTAAGTATGGGCAAATATAATAACAAAAATTAAAAAAATATGTGCCAAAATGCAGACAAAGTTTTTAGTTCGGGTATTATAAGACTATGACTTACCCAGCTTTTCTCAGACAATACAATGCAGCATTTGCATCCCCACTTCGCAAACAATAATACACCATCGGCCATAGAGGTCGGTCATCAACTACCCCGTCAGTCAGGCCCTGATTGTTCTGTCCCTGGAGTCGGAGCCCTACGAATCCTCGTACCAAGGGGAATGTTCCTGGCTCACCACCTCGCAATGCAGCCGCTGGGTTGGCTCGAACAACATCGCTCATGTACTGTTTGTATCTAGTTTGGCAATGAAGTGTAGAAAAGTATAATGAAAATAAATAAAGATTAGGTAATCAATCAAAAAACTGGCCAAGTGAAAGCCTGACTCGCATACTGAGAGTGTGGTATCTTGGAAAGATATGTGTATCTATTTTGTTGCTTAAATTATCTCCAACTGCAAACCTAAGTCAATTTGTAATTCAAAAAATATTCATAACTTCAAATAATTCTCAGATTTTGCATTTACACAGGCTGTAAGACAGTGCTTACCAAGTAGACTATTGATTTGCAAGTATAGAAATTTGCTGCATATTTTTTACTGCATTGACTCAGAAGCTTGGTTTTATATAACTCCATAGACCATGTGGCAGACACAAAGACAGATGGGCGAAAAGAGAGCCTATAAGGGTTCTTTTTTACGTCAAAACAGGTAGGGAACCCTAAAAAATTACTCTTCCGAGAAATTCTTAATAGTGCTAATTAATCTCAATATTTCTTACAGAAATGGAGACTGTATATTTATACTTTTTGACTGTATACTGTGTCTTACTTATATTGTATTTTTAAATCATATAAATAAAATACTTATTATATGACAAATAGGTGAGCATACAAAATAAACAATAAAATACTGACCTCTTTTCTAAATATTTCTTCCCCTGAGCTATAAGACATTTTTGTATTGTGGGATTCCCCCTAGCTTTCAAGGGATCTTCATCTCTGACAAGAGCTGGGATATTAGCCATAGTTTTAATGATTTCCCACATTTCTTTTACTTTCTAAAAAAAGTTGAATATGAGAAATGTCATGGCAAATGAATACAACATAATATTTTTACATAACCACTTTTAAATAATGCCTGAAATGTTGTCAAGTAGGATTTAGGTTTCTAAAAATCCTGCGGGACCTCTTCAATATTTTGGGATAAAACATAGAAGTCCTATGTCAGGTCTCTGGGATGCAAACTATCTGTGCATATGTCGAAATTGGTTGAGCGGATGAGCCATGAACAGGTAATAGTCAGACAGACTGACACACTTGCGCATTTAGTTATCACAACTCTAAACTCTATATGGCAAAATTAAAGGAAACGGGAAATGTTACATTATAAAGAGCGAGTAAAAGAAAATGATAATTTTACAAATAAGTGGTTAGCAATAAGATGATAGTAGGAAGTACAGTAAGTGAACAAGTGCTAGTGCAATTACAACACACAATAAAGAACACATTTATAAGAATTCCAAGTACAAAATAATTACAACTTTATATTAGTATTGTGTTTGAAGGTCTGGATTCAAATATTTCAATATAAGGGTAACAATCTAAACAAACCTTAGCAATTTCTACATTTTAAGGAGTTTTTTTGTTAAATAGAGATTTGCAATATAGAGTTTATATACCAGATACCTACATATGAGTTTTACAACACAACAATATTGAGAAATTGTCAATTTCAAAATAAAACAGGTTTCAGTAAATGTCATGAAAAGAAGTACACTATACAATATTTTATAATAACTTACAGGATCATTAAACTCTTCTGCAACTTGTAAGAATTTTTGATGCAAAGCTGTCCTAGATTTGGCACCATGAGCAATGAGCTTATTATATTGTTGTACTTGTCTAGCGTATGCTGCTTCAACACTATCTAACATGGAATGACCAAATTTCTTAGGAGTGTCTGCAATGCTGGGGAGCTCTGGTGTGCGTTTGAGGTCCAACCAATTCTGAGAGGGCCCTATCATGGCATTCATTAGCTTAATTTTTTCTTTGTTCCATTCAGACAGCATGTGCTCCCATTTTTGGTCCTCTGTAGTTTGAAGAGACTGTAAATTTTTAACTTTAGCAATTAACTATTACAATGTAAAGGATTATTTAAAGGATAAGAACATTTGGGAATGAGTTTCTTTAACAGCATTGTTAGTTCTAATAAGTTTTAAGTGATAAGTACTGTGAAATGGTAATAATGAAAAGAATACCCATCTGACTTTGTTGTGGCCTTCTTCTCAAGTCAGGGCATGTTTGGAACCCTCGTAACTTTAGTTTTAAAATAATATAATTAATAATTATCAGCATTATTCAGTACCTACTTCAATTATCTGACAAATTCAACAATTTGACATCAAAAAGTGTACAATGATAACCAATTTGAATAAAGGCTGTGATTTTAACTTTCAAGTGATAAAACAAATATTGTTGTACAAATCCAATGATGATTCTATAAAATTAAAAAATATCTAAACAATATATCCATAATATACTCACATTCTTGTTAACTTCATCAATGAGTGATAGTATTGCGTTTTCTCTTTCATTTTTTAAAAAACTTTCAATATCTGAATCTGCAATAGGTTGCAAAGGTTCAAAAGTTCTTTTAGAAGATAATGTTTCTAGTTTCTGTGATATCTGTTGCAAGTCAATCCCTTTTGACCCAAATAACACATGGCTAAAATAAACAACACATTTTTTGTTAAGTAGGTACTTATTTTTTACATATTTATATGTATTTTTGCAGGTTTCCTTCAAAATAAAAAAATATTAAAACTAAGTTGCAAGTTTTCTAAGTTTGAAAACTACAAGTGCTGGCCATAATGCACAAGATTGTAGCAGACTTGAAGAAGTAAAATGTTAGAAATTCCCTTCAAGTTATCGTCATTTCCAACTTCAAAAATCAGTAAATAGCGTAACGTTTACAATTTACTTACGCTTGTATCTGGTTCGGCCCAGACTGAATTACTCTCGAATATAATTCGTGAGAGGCTTCTAGGACCTGGCCTAAAGACCGTTCGACTCTTGGAAGTTCTTCATTGCCCTCAATTTCAGTCGTCAACTGTTCTGCTTGTTGTAAAAGTTTACTAAAATCTTCATCACCCATTTTAAGGTTAGTTCTATTTAGTCTTTTTTCAACGCACTCACCAAGGGTGATAACTTTTTTTTTAATGATTGCTGTAATTATTACAACCTTTTAATTTTCAGCAACGCTTTCATTTCATTTAGGATTTAAATCAAGTAAAAGCTAAAAAGACAAAAAGTAAACAAAAAGCGCGAAGCAGTAAGCACATTCTTTGACAGTTTGAATTGGTTTGAATTATTGTAGTCTTTGGTTTGAATTTTTAACTGAATTGAAGATTAAAAAAATGAAACATGTCAAAACCTTTTCGAAATATCTATTGTCTATGATCTCCACTAAAATCATTCGTTCACTTCTTTATAGTCCACTTTATACTTTATGAATAGTCCATCAAGATCTTAACCGTAAATCGATTAGAAATATCGATTGCTCTCAGCATATTTTCAGAAAGAAAAATTAAAATAGCGAATTTTGAGTTACATTTAGAAACTTAAATGATACTACCTATTTTTTATTAAAATGGAACTTTGTGAATAAGCATTATGATTTTTAAAAAAACTTAGGAGTAGCCTGCATCAGCAGCGAATCTCGAAAAACTCAAAAATAAAACAAGAGACCTTCTATAAAATTTAATAAATTGCAACCCGACTTATTAATCAGCTTATAATATTATGTTGAATGTTGTCATACATGTAATATTTTTATGATGCGATTATTACTAATAATAATCAAGACCCAAGAAGTTTAAATAATGTAGTACATTTTATTTAAACTTCTTGGGTCCGAATATCAGGTCTGCATCTGGAGCTCCTTTTGGATGTTGATATTTTTGTCGAACATGCTGCCCCCTATTAGGATTGCCACTTCCTCCAGATCCGCCACCACTCTCTGCACTGTACTCTTCCTCTTCTTGCCTCTCAGATATGTTTAGCGTTAAACTGGAAAACAAATTGTTAAAAGATAAAATCCATTGCTACTTTATTAAAAATACCTCTCGGATTTAACAAAATCAAACTATCATAGTTCGATTTTTTACAATATCTAATTAACCAGTAATACAATATCAAAATTACCACATTGATTTAGGTTTTTAAAAATCCCTTAGGAACTGTAATTTTCTGGGATAAAAGGAAAGTCTATGTTCCTTTCCAGGATGTTAGATATCTCTGTACCCAATTTTGTCAAAATCGGTTAAGCAGATTGACCGTAAAAACGTAACAGATAGCCGGTAGGCAGAGACACTTTCGGTTTTATAGTATTAACCAAAGTGAATAACCACACAACATAGTTTCCAAAACCACACAATGAGACTTTTCATTTTAAAAGATAGAATAATTGTGTAGCCCCTATTTTTCCTTTGTATTTTTCGCAGTGTAGACCTCCAGCCCGTTGGACAATGACCTCAAGAAGGTAGCAGTATGGTGGTGTGTTCTACAAAAGGCAAGTCTAGATGTAAGGTAAGTCTAGGAGTAGATGTAAGCACAGATGGTTGGGATTAAATATTTTTGATTGTAACGTCAGCCAAGTAGCATTTGTCATGTCTTAAAAAACATACCACCTTTATCTAACAAATCTATTGAGTAGTTTACGAGTTACGAGGGATTATAATATTGTTACGATATAAGCCTGCACCTACGGCCATTTTGATTATTATTTGTTGTTATAGCGGCAATAGAAATGCACATGCTGTGAAAATTTCAACCTATTATGATTCAAGAGATACAGCCTGCTGACAGACAGACAGGCGGTTGAACAGACAGCGGAGGCTTAGTAATAGGACCCTGTTGACACCCTTCGGACACGGAACCCTAAAAAACTGCTAAACTAATAAACCAACCTTGCCATAGGTAAAAAATATGTACAAACCGTTTCACTCTCTCCATTTCTTGCTTATCAGCTAAAGCCTGTTGCTGTAGATTACTTGCCAGTTCTGGAGGCGCATTGAATGATTTGTACTGTGGTTTTGTCCCTTTTCTAACCATCAACACAAACTCGACACCCTCTTTGCCTTGCTGTAAAAAAATGTTGAATGTCATTTATTATGAAATACAAAATTGCTCATGCTGTTGTACACCATCTCTCAACTAAATCAGATCTATATGTATTGCTATCCCTTTCTAATAATCCTCTTTGCAAAAAGGTTAGCACTACATTTAGATTTTAGACCTGTCCCATGTATTTCAGATTAGAGATTGAGTAAAACAGAATTACCTATATTGACAAAATATTTTTATTTTACGAAAATTACTCTTGAATTGATTGATAATTTTGCATAATTTCTGTTTTAGTAATAGAATCAAAAATATATTTTATTACAGTAAGAATTTAAAAGTATTATTTACATTTACCAGTAACTGTTCATACGTCTTTTTGGTAGTTTGTCGACACGTCATCGGCACAGCAATATCTCTTTGTTGCGGTCTGTTTTCGCGCTGTCTCTCTGCAATATTTTCCATTACCATCTTTTCAAATGCTGATTCAAATTCAACATCCTCCACCTAGAATTTTTTTAAATCAGATATTAACTATTTAGCTATATTCACACTCATACACTTACGGCCGAAATTCATGTAATTAATCTATTTGTAATCTGACGACAAATTGCTTAGCAAAAATTTAATCTGCCATCAGAAGAGTTGTCAAGAATTGCATGATATTTTTTGACGAATTACAATGTCGTTAAGTAACACATTGATCGATTACGGATAGATTGATTATATTCGATTTCCAAAGACATAGATTTACATTACAAAAACCACAGCTGAACGGATTACGTGACTTTCGAAAGATAGAATTAAAAAATGAAAAGAAAGATGAATGAATAAGATTCTCTTGTATTAAAATTATATATTTACCGGCTTTGGTGTAGGCCGCCGTGGTTCAATCGCCATTTCATCACCTTGTACATCGTTATCGTCATTACCAGCGTTCTCTGTAATAGGGTCTTCATCGGAACTTTCATCAAGCATTGTTGGGTTGTCCGTTTCATCATCAGTCTCTATTATAGTATTCAACCCATCTGCAACACTATCTTCTCCCTGATCATCATTGTCGTACTGCTCCTCTTCATCCAGTTCAGGATACAACGTTAGCCTGATCTCCTCAATAGCATCCTTACATTGCTGCCAATTTGTATACAGAACTATTTTGGGTCTCAAGCTAGTCAGACACTCTTGGTAAATATACTTCACATATATGGGAAATTTATTTTCTTCTGTCCAAAAGGGATCAGAATATTTGAACCAATAATAATTTTGGAAAAACACAAGAAAATAGTCTAGCCGCTTTTTGCTTGACCCACTGTTGAAGTATGCTCCACATGTCTCGAGCAATGCACAAACTAATCTTATTCTAAACACGTTATCCGGTGGATCAAGTGATGAGACATTGGCGTGCTCGTTTGTGACGCCAAAAGTGATGAAGGAATAGAGAACTGTGAAAACATCTCTCGAATCTAGAAGTTTATAGTTATACAGCTCTCCAAGGTATCTAACAGTTGCTATTCTCCTTTGATTGTAGCGTGGGTGGGGGTCTTCCATTGTGATCCTTATCTCTTCGAGTATAGTGTCGACCACGGCGGGCGCGACCGCTTCCTGCCACGCCGCCAACTCTGCAGTGAGACGCGCCAATGCTCGCCTGGCGCTGGCCCTCACTCGCCATCCCCCAGCTAAATGCTGTATTGCTATCGATGATATTTCATTATCATCCCAATTCAGCTTTCTCATAAGTCTCAAAATTTTTTCTTCATTACTTTTTTGTAGATCTTCATGGAGTATTTTCCTTATAAACTGATGCATTGGTGGTTCTTCTTCCTTTGGCTGAGTGGGTGCTTCGGGAGGACAAACGTAATAAAACGCGTTTTCGATTTGCGTGACATACCTCGAATCTAAAGCTGAAACAGTCTAAATACAAAAAAAAAAAAAATCTATTACTCGTGTTTCATATTTTTAAAACCTACTTTCAAATAATTTTTTTAAATAACAATTTACCTTTTTCCTCATCATTTGCTGTAAATAAATCATTGTCCTCTGGTGTGTGTCCGGATTGCAATATAAGTATCTTCCGCAAGTTTCCAATAAATTGCAGGCCATCTCAATGTGGTGGTGTTTAAAATCATGGAGCAAAACTTTCAAGCAATACAAAGCTTCCATTTTTGAATACAAGCCAAATTTAACTAATTCACCAATAAACCTTACAACTTTGATCTGCAAAAACAAATGTTAAAAATTGGAAAATTATATGTTAAATAAAATTGTTACATTAACTCTAGTAAAAATATTCGTTTCAGACCTTAGACTCAATGTTGATCTGATCTTTCTTCCTGACATGATATTTAAAGTCTTGCTTAAGCATTTGACAGAGATCTACACAAACGTCAGGTAGCACAGGATACAGAATCCCAGCAAATCTTGAGTAAAATGGCAACAAATCAAGCCTCGTTCTGGCAACACTGAATAGCACTCTTGTCAATTTTTTTCGGTTATTTTTTGTATTGAGATTCAAAACGAAGTCGACAGCTGCATTATCTATTACTTCTCTGTTTATGCAGTTTGGCAGTTCATTCAAAAAAGCATCAAGGGCATATCTGAAAATAATTTCAATATAAATTACCAACATCCAAAACTGCATAATAATGGCCCAGAAGAACACATTCACCGAGTTATGATGATATTCAAATTCAAAATATTTTTATTCAATTAGACTTTTACAAGTTCTTTTGAACCATAAAGAGCATCTACCACTGGTTTGGAATGCCTTTCCTACCGAGAACCAGCAACAAACTCGGCAGTTGCTCTTCTCAAAGATTTCATATACAATATTATGCCATGTATAAAAGTAATTGAAGTCCCACACATTGCTGGAGCAAGCTGCAGGTCAAATCCACAATCTTTAATCATTTACATAATCTTCGATTGTATAATTACTTTTCTCAGGAGTGGAAACTATGCTGCTGAGTTATTTATATGCTATGCTATTTATAAATATGGGTAATGATTAAAGATTAATTAATAATGATTATATTCTAGTGTTACATCAAGTGTTCTAACTTGTTGGATACATTGGCAGGCTGGGACTCCTCCTGCTCCACATCCGGCACAACTAGAGGCTCTTCACTGTCACTGAGCTCATCCTCTTTCAAGTCTTCATCCAGCATTTCTTCAGTTACATCAGTCTCTGGTTTACTCTTTACAGCCTATAAAATTATTAATAACTCTATAAGACATTAGCTCTAGTATTTGACTATAACTCACAAATTAGTCGATACTAGAGCAAATTTCTTAAAATGAACCCATTCAAGTAAAGATTTTTATATAAACCTTTGAGAATGATACTGCCATTGGCGCAATTATAATGTCATAAGCCTACGTTGTCGTATTAGTTTACAAATTGCGAAATACCAAATTAAATTTGAATATCGCGGGCAGACCTGTCTGATGCCCCTTAAATCTAATATCAAAATGAGGCTGTGTAAGAGTATTACAAATATTCCAGTTAAAAATAATCATTAAATGTATGTAGCCCATCAATAGTTTACTGCAAGAACTCATTATGAAAAGTCATAATATACAGTTTACAACTATGAACTATGTAGAACTCCTCTTTACAATGCAGAACTACAATTATGTAGTTATAGCTATGTAGTTAGAGTTGTTGTAAATAATACTTAATGATTTTAGCAATTATTGATTTTGGTGATTATTATAAAATAGGGATTCTTTCAAAATATGTCAATATGTTTAACTATGATTTTGACAAAATTTGGTTCATCATTTTTGCATCCCGAATATAGGCTATTTTTTACCCTGGAAAATCAGTTTCCATGGGAATTATGAAAACCTGAATCCATTCGGATAGAGTAGCAACTAGCAGAGACTATCTAGTGGAAAATATGAAACTTCCTTACCTCTTTTACTTGATAGTTAGGCATGAAAACCTTAAGATCTGGTAGACTAGTATAAAATGTTCTGGTGTCCTCATCTTGCCAGGGATCAGTGCCCGCTTGCATGATGATCTCTTCATTTCCACCAATGGTCACAGTACCAGGAGTCTCTATCACTGTGAAGGAAAGTGTAGGAGGCTCACCCGCTTCTCCCAACTCTTCGCCCAGTACCTCAGCAAAGTTTTGTGCACCCACCAAGAGCTTATCATATGTTGCCTAAAATATAACAATCATAGTCAATTTTTTAATCCTAGAGACCAAAATGACAACTAGAAATGTCAAACTTATAAAAAGTGATACCATCTTAGCAAAAATAGTGTTGTGTAGGGGTGGCACTTTCAAAATCAATGGTTGTCCTCATGGTTCCAGTTCAGATAAAAATCGTTAGTAAACTAATATTTGGTGCATAATGAATGAGTATAATAAACCGGCAAAATGTGTAATTACGAGATAAAAAAAGCAGCACTAATCACATATTTTTGAAAGACTGGAAGAATAAAGTAAGCAACGAAAAATAATTCACCTAAGGAATGTTTCAATAGCATGTAAAACAAATTGAGAATCAGCCTATACTTATTTCATTTGAATCGGAATTATTTTCAACACATTCTGTTGTCTCACAAATATCTTATCGGTATTAGTTAATATTTATTGGTATCAATTCAAAATTCAAAATGTTTTTATTCAATTAAACTTTTACAAGTGCTTTTGAATCGTCAAAAAAAATCTACCACTGGTTCCGAATGCCGTTCCTACCGAGAAGAACCAGCAAGAAACTCGGCGGTTGCTCCACACCACACCACTATCAAAGATTGTGGTGATTGCACCACATCACTCAAAGAGTCATAAAAAACAGGCAATGAAACGTTATTTTGGTCTCTGGGATTAATAAATGGACTATAGTGGTCTTGATTCCATTTTGGATTTTATTTGGACATTATTATGCAAAAAGGAGACAATCTACGCAGAGGTAGTTTTTGATATTCAACATAACAACAATAAAACAAGTTTTCTTTAAATTTTAGACTAGCGGTTGGCTGCACTCAAGACTTGCTGATGGAAGTTTAGCCAAGTAGCAATAGTCTAGTGGCTGAAACATCAACCTCCTAATTGGGAGGTCTGCAGTTCGATCTTGGGCATGTACCTCCAACTTTTCATATTACATGCATTTATATGTTTTCCTAGGTGAAAAAC
Organism: Maniola jurtina; assembly: GCF_905333055.1. Classification (NCBI taxonomy): domain Eukaryota; kingdom Metazoa; phylum Arthropoda; class Insecta; order Lepidoptera; family Nymphalidae; genus Maniola; species Maniola jurtina. Next base: position 5,316,213 of record NC_060029.1, read on the forward strand.
AGGTTAGTTTCATAAACAAAGTCTTATTAAAATTATTTACTTAGTTAAATTACAGCAATAACAAATGATGTGTTATAGCACTTACCTGGTGTTGTTCTAGTTGATCTTTTCTTTCCTGTGACAGTTCACCTCTGGTATGCAAAGTTCTTTGGTTAGCAGCATGTAGGGCTTGCAGTTGAGCTCTCTCAGCCAACAAATGTTTTGTGAGTGATAAAAAATAGTCCTTTAGAAGACTTCTGACAACTGTCTGTTTTTCGGCTGGTAAAAATGTGTTCCTAGGAATAGTAACATTATGTTTCTGAAAAAGAAATGAATATTTGTTGCATCACAATATATAAAATTAGAACTCTTGAAGGTACCATGAGAAACAGTGAATGCTGGCACCTTTATGTAGTCAACATCCAATCTGCTCATACAAAGTGTTTCTGCTCAACATTTCTGATATGTGCCACTAAGGTGTGGAATGCCCTTCTGGTGTCAGTGTTTCCTGCCAAGTATAATTTGAATACCTTCAAGACAAGAGTGAATAGGCATCTATTTGGCAAACACACTCCAAGCTAGACTCTAGTAATGTATAATTACTCTTTTTCTCAGGCATGATTATCCAAGCCTATCTCACAATAAAAAAAAAATTATTTATTCATATTACTACATCATGTAAAATGCAATTGTGCAAATTTTCTTATGAAACTGCAAAATAACACCAATGCTATGTCAAAAACTAATCATAATCAAATAAAATAATGCATTTAAAAAAGTTGTATTTACCTCCGCTGTATCTTTAATCTTTTTTGGTACCAACCCAGCATAGTCTTCCCCACAATGTTTACAAAATGTCAACAATATAGGAATATTATTGTGCTCTTCTTTATCCATATTAATTAAGACCGTAAGGACATTGCCTAAGAGAGGAAGGCCCATTTTGTTGGTGAAAATTCCAACAGCGATTAGTTCAGCATAAAAACGAAGATCCACTCGTAATTTTGATGAGTTTGTTATCTTATCGGTTGCTTTAAATGTTAAAATTTTTTGCCAATTTTCGAAGAAAAAAGTAGAAAACTCTGAATATGTTTGATGCAAGACGGAACAAAGGTTTATCGCTGCTGGGATATCGGACATTTTGAGTTTCGCCTCGGCGATAGCTGCGGCCACTTCAGAGATGTATTTTGTGAGATTGAGTGCACTCAAGTCTTTTGAAAGCGTATCCAATTGCGTGGCACTAAAAGATTTTAGCTTTTTAACAAACGTTGTGTTCTTCTTTAAGCCCGAGTCTAGTTTAGAAAAGTGATTATCTGGTGGACGAATGCAGTTTAAATTCTGATTTCGCAATTCAGACTTATTTTTTATCCGGGCTTCCAAGTTTGATACGTATTCAGTAAGCGCAAGTTTATCGTTTTCTTCAGTATTCTCAGCAGGTAGATTCTCGCCCGAAGTATCTTCATTTTTATCAGCTTCTTTTTCGTTTGATGTCATGTTATACTTTGTGTTAAAATGAAATCATTTATGCTAAATAAAAAATTAGTATTGTTTTAGAACAAATTGTTTTTTGAGAAGCTGAGAAACAACCACAAATCCAAACCACAATACATTACAATCTGCAATCAACCACAGACCAATAACATGCAATCAACAATCAAATCAAATCAAAATGTCAACTCATCAGAACCAATAATCAAAATTCAAAACCACAGATCAAAACAGAGACAGATAGGGCTGAAAAGTGTACGATTTGACTGGATTTGACAAATGATTAAACCAAAGGTACCTAAATACTATCTCTATGTACCTAATAGTTATATAATTTTTTTCAATGGACCTGCCCTTGGATTGAATTATTTTGAATGATCATGGAATGGACTTCGTCTGTGTCGGTGTTAGCTGGTGGGCATGCTCTGCCTTTTTGGAATGTTTTTTTTGTTAAAACTGACTGGAAAGCGCTCTCAGGGGGTGCCGTGCGTATGTCGGCGAGCGCCGGCACAGACGGGGTCCATATTTGTATAGTTTATCTAACTTGTTACAAATAACTACAAACTTGACTTTGGCTTATCTTTGTAAAGCCAGACGAGAGAGAAAAAAAAACATGGAATGATCTATGTCTCTCTATGGTATTTACTATAGTATTTGTATTTATTTTTATTATGTTATTTACCTATTTCCCGCTCGGTTATTGGCAAATATTGGCATGTGCGTGGCATGTGCCATGTTATCGAAGCATAGCATGCATAGAGATAGTACCTATATCCTTCATCCAAGATAGCATGTTATTGCTTTTTGACAGGTTTTGTTTTTTTTTCTCTCTCGTCTGGCTTTACAAAGATTAGCCAATGTCAAGTTTGTAGTTATTTGTAACAAATTAGTTAAACTATACAAGTATGGACCCCGTCTGTGCCGGTGCTTGCCGACATACGCACGGCACCCCCTTAGAGCGCTTCTTAGTCAGTTTTAACAAAAAAAAAAAAAAAAACACTCCAAAAAGGCAAAGCACGCCCGCCAGCTAATACTAACACAGACGAAGTCCCAGGTTATGTTTGGTATTTTGAAAAATTGACGTTTGTCGCTTAGGTTATGTTTATGTTAGAAAATAGGAAATTACGGATTATTTTTATCTAATCCCAAGTCCCAACAAACTTTCTACAGTTCTAAACTTTTTTGATTTAATTATAGTGCTTTCATACACACAGGACGTATTCACAATACCTAAAAGAGAATGTCTTTGAATTAGCTGTTTTCATTTATTATGTGATTGAAGAAAATGGTTCAAGAAAGTATTTAAACTACATTCAGTTATTGAATTTCAGTCATGTGTGGTATTTTGTGTGAGATTCGACATTCCAGTCATACAATAATCGAGGTTAGTACAATAAGTTTTGAAATGACAATCTATAAACATAGTTATCAAATCTATTTTGTTTTGCTTATTTTCAGGATGAGCAGGTTATGCAACGCATAAAAAACAGGGGGCCTGATTGCTTTAACTCAACCCAACTCATGCTGAATAATTTAACAAGTATATATTTCTGTGGTTCAGTGTTATGGATGCAAGGTCTTAATCCTACGGAACAACCTGTTGAGAATGAACAAGGAATTTTATTGTATAATGGTGATATTTTTGATCAATCTTGGGATGCTGAAATGAGTGATACACAGTTTATTATGGAGAAATTGAGTAAAGTAAGTCTTAACATCCATCATTTTATATTACTTTAATATGTTTATTTAGGTATCCATTATTTAAAAAAAAATGTATTACTAAATTAAATATGATGATCTCTAATCTTACAGAGTCAATCTGCAGAACAAATTATATTAGAAATAAGGATGTTCAAGGGTCCATTTAGTCTAATATATTATGATAAAAATTCTCATCAGTTGTTCTTCTCAAGGGATAGAATTGGAAGGAATTCTTTACTTTTTCACAGTTCTAGCAATTCCTTTGTTATAAGTAATGTATTGGGTAAGTATACCATTTTTGAAACATTTCAATATAAACTTATAATTAACTATATGATCACAACTTTATTAAAAGCACTAGGTACCTACTTTAATTACTATTATAGTTATCAACAATGCAATTTAAGAAAAGTTAACTTAAAAAGTATCAATTAATAAAAGAATTTATTTATTTGTTTAAGGCAGAAAGTATCCCTGCATTGAAGTCCCAGCTACACATATTTATAATATTGATATAAATACCAACAAAATAAATTTATATACATGGGAGCAAAGTTGCACAAAGATTTGTAGCTCATACTGTATAGAAGAATGGCTGCAAAATGTTAAAGAACAACAAAATTTGCCTGATGATCAATTTGTTATTGATTTTGATACCACTCAGGATCTGAATGATGAGGTTCGTAAGTATAAAAAACCGGCCAAGTGTGAGTTCTGAAGTCGGGTATTTTTTCAGACTGTTATGCATAAAAATAAATAAAAATATGTTTTAGAATGTACAGGCAAAGCCCTTTCAAAATATCATAATTAGTTAATTAACATTATTTGAGGATATCATCATGAGTTAATTATCGTTATCTGATGTTTTTATCATTATCTGATGATATCATCATCATTTGATGATATCATCATTATTTGATGATATCATCATTATTTGATGATATTATCATTAGTTGAGTAGCATTATCTGATGATATCATCATTTAATTATCGTTATCTGATGATATCATCATTAGTTAATTATCGTTATCTGAAGATATCATCATTAGTTAACTATCATTATCTGATATCATCCTTAGTTAAATATTGTTATCTGTTGATATCATCATTAGTTAATTATCGTTATCTGATGATGATATCATCATTGGTTTAATATCATTATCTGATGATAATTATGATACCCCACTTAGTATAATAGTTATCTTGTTTGTAAAATTATTCTAATTTGTAAATTAAAAATACTAATTATTATTTGTTCATGAACACATTTTCATTTTTTTTTGTGATGTTACCAAAAATTTATTAAAAAAATTACGGTTTCCGGATATTTTCCTTTTATTGTGCTATAAGACCAACCTACCTGCTAAATTTCATGATTGTAGGTCAATGGGAAGTACCCTATAGGGGCTATAGGTTTATTTGGCAGACATGACAGACAGACAGACGGACAACTAGGTGATCCCATAAGGGTTTTGTTTTTGCTTTTGAGGTACGGAACCCTAAAAATTACTTACAATTAGTACCTATGTATGGTCCAATAAAAGTAAAAATCATTTGAGTATTAGAGCACAAAACTGCTGTGAAAGATGATAGAATGATTTGAATAAAACCCACAAGGATGCTGAATGAAATGATGTGCTACAAAAATATAATGTATTTTTATGTTTTCAGGATAATATTATTGAAGAAATAGAAAATATTTCTAGCAGCCTCAGTGATAAACATACAATTTTGAAAAGAATTTTGGAAAACACTATCATTCTAAATACTGTTACAAAAATAACAGAGTTATTAGAGAAAAGTGTAAAGATTCGACTGGAGACACAACCAAGCAGATGTAAAAACTGTATCAAAGATGCAAACATAATATGCTGTCATTGCACTACTGGAATACTGTTCTCTGGTGGTTTAGACTGTACAATACTTGCAGTGCTTGCTGACAAATTTGTGCCAAAACATCAGCCAATAGATCTTATCAATGTTGCATTTAAGACCAACAATAATTCTTCTTACCAAGTTCCAGATAGAATTACAGGCCGGCAATCATTTGAAGAGCTTAAAAATATATGTGAATCAAGGTAATTAAAACTGAAGTATATATACAGCTTATCAAAATAATCCTACGCCCTTAATAATAACTAAGCTTATATTTATTTAAGGCAGTGGGTCTTCCGTGAAGTAAATATACCTAAAGATAAACTAGAGTATCATCAGATGTTGACTATTGGAGACTTGGTTTACCCCAGACGTACAGTATTGGATGAAAGTCTTGGTTCAGCTTTATGGTTTGCGGCGGATGCGCGATCTCAGGACTTGGATGTGTCACCTTGTAGGGTAATATTCATTAGTTTATTATGAACTAGACTGGCGTGCATTAATGCGACTCACATTCATTGGTGGTACTACATTTAAAACCTTCCCAAAATTACAACTGTATATGGTTTCAACTCAGTTTGTAGAATGATGCGCAAATGCATTGGTAACAAATACTGACAGACAATCTTTTAATTAACTATTGTACATAAAATTTCCCTTTTCCGATGATTAATTTTCATTGATATTTTTAGATTTTATTGCTTGGTTCAGGAGCAGATGAACTTTTTGGTGGTTACACAAGACATAGAAATGCTTTTAAGCGCAAGAGCTGGTTAGGTTTATCAAAGGAACTTGTACTAGACTGGAAGCGAATATCATTTAGGAATCTTGCTAGAGATAATAGAGTTATTTGTGATCATGGCAGGCAGCCAAGAATGCCTTATTTAGATGAGGATCTTGTTGATTATGTTTTAAAACTAAAGCCCTGGCTGAAGTAAGTACTTTAATTCACAATGTGTTCATATTATGATCAAATTTTTTTTTTTTTACAAAATTGCGCTTTTCTTCTTTTCAGATGCTATCCAAGTGCTAATTTAGAATGTGGAATTGGAGACAAATTGATACTAAGACTTGTGGCTCTTTATATTGGACTTAATCAGGTTGTAACCCTTCCAAAAAGGGCTCTGCAATTTGGATCTAGAATTGCAAATAAGAAACAAAAGGGCAGTGACGTGTCTAGAACGTTTATTGATTACAATATGAAAAATAGTGACTTAAATACTATTTTGAATTTTCAGTAAAAGTTGTTATCAAAAGGTGCTTATTTAAATAATTAAATCAATATCACCATTATTTTACTAATTTTGAGGACCAAGAGTGTGTGAGACAAAGTCAGTAACTACCTACCTAACCTAGAGTTTTAAAAAACTGGTCAAGCGCGAGTCGCGATTCGCTCTTTTAGGCGGAACCCCTAAAAGACATATACATTACATAATTATGAATATTATATTTTGGATTTTCTTATCTTACTCTTATTTCTTAAGATCTTAATTCTAGTATCGACTATTCTCACTAGTCAATACTAGAATTAATTTCTTAAACTGGACCCTTTCAAGTAAAGATTTTTATATGAACCTGTGCGGATGACACTGCCAATGTCTCATATAAAATACCATAAGCCTACGTTCTCGTATTAGTTTACAAATTGCGAAAAATCAAATTAAATTTTAATTTCGCGGGCAGGCCCGTCGCTTCCACCTTAACGTTTTACACCAAAACCCAAAATTTCAGGTTTGTACCTAACTCATTTAGTCTCCGAGCTAGAAACACGCAGACACAGCAGAGTGACATTACACTAGCGGCACGCTATGATGGCCGGTTTGACACATTACAATAGTGATGTGGAATGTCAATTTATTCTCGAACAAAAAACAATTAAGTTTTGTTTTTGTACCTGATTCAATTCGAAACTGCTTTGTTTTGCATTGAGCATTGACGCGAGTTTGCCGGAGGTAGTAGTTGTGCTAGCCAGCGATCCTATGTGACGATCGTATTAGATTCCATTTTTAAAAATTTATTGATATTTTTTTGCGATTTCAGAGGTTTGTCCACATAGTGAAAATTGTTCATATTCACAAGTACATTCACCCCTTAAATGGTGCAAACTGATTTTTCTACACTTGTATACATTTAAGAAATCAATTTAATAAATAAATTTTGAGTCCTAAACCTAAAACTACATTCGATAAAATTTATGAATCTCTGCACATCACTATCGTCAATAAAGTAATACAATTATTTCCTTCAAAGTCGTTATCAATTAATACGGAACTTCATGAGCGGACAAACGTCAAACCGGCCATCATAGCGTGCCGCTAGTTTAGTTATTAGTAGGTACTAGGTAGAGCTTGCTCCTTTGCGTACGGAACCCAAATTCAAATTATTTTTATTCAATTAGACTTTTACAAGTTGTTTTGAATCGTCAAAAGCATCTACCACTGGTTCAGAATGCCTTTCCTACCGAGAAGAACCAGCAAGAAACTCGGCGGTTGCTCTTTTTAACACCATTAACCATTTAAAAATTAACACCATTGGTGCTCCTAAGTTAATTTTGCCACGGTATTTTATGAACGGTGTTAGAATCGTTGTATTACAAAAAGACAAGGCATTTTACAATGTAGCGAGCGTATTTTGTAAAATGCTGACGCCGTTTATTATGGCAAATTTCAACTTTTTTTTGCCTCTTTCAAGTAAGTAAAACGCCCGAGTGAGGTGATTAATAGGAAGGTACTCTTTGTATAGGTCTACGTACTCTGGTCGCTACCTACTCGCATCATTAATACCTGCTAGCTTCGCTTAGATATTTTATGTAATTGAAGCTAATCACTACGTGCTGGTAGGAACTAGGAAATAATAATTCTCATTCTCTCATAGTCTAAGGTTGAAATCTATAGACCGGACTTTGTCTTTGCTTAGACTTAAGTTTCAGTTAAAACGAGACAGATTTATGCCGCCAGCGGTATAACGCTGTCTCGTTTTAACAGTGTTTTAAGTCTAAGCAAAGTCAAAGTGCGCTCTATAGATCTCAGCCTAAGACGCACGTCACGCGCACGCAAATGCGCACGATGCTCGCCTTAGTGATTAGGTAGGTACATACTCTTTGACTGGCGCTCACACAAAGAACGAATGAAATATAGACAACAAAGAAATCATGTTTTGAATCTGTACAAGAGTGATTTGACATGCTTGACACATGACAATGACATTACTGACAGTTACTTGTCAACTTGATTCTCTTCTTTTTATTCTAGGTACCTACAGGAAAGAAAAGGAAAATCTAAAGAAAAAGTAACAGTATTTTTAATCGAAAATGGCTGCGAGCCGTCGCAAACAAGATGACAAAAATTTAGAAATCCTACGTGAACTTATATCTTTAAACGGGAATAAATATTGTTTGGATTGTAATCAGAGAGGGCCTACATACGTCAATACGACAATTGGCTCCTTTGTGTGCTCAAAATGTTCAGGAATGCTGTAAGTATTATTTCTGCGTTATTTGCTCATTTATAGTATCAACAAACAATGCTTTAATGACTAATGTTACAGGCGCGGTCTCACACCTCCTCATCGTGTAAAGTCCATCTCCATGGCTACTTTTACACCAGAAGAGATAGAATTCATAAAAGTAAGAGGAAACGATTATTGCCGACGCGTGTGGTTAGGCCTTTACGAGGGTGAAAGTGTAAACTTTACTGATGAGCAAAGCGTAAAAGATTTCATGTCTGATAAGTATGAAAAAAAGAGGTATTATCTTGAATCACCACCTAATAGTGTACCAGTCACAAATGGTAATTCAGTTAAAAATAAAATTAAAAGCAAGTTGGCCAGTAGCAATGTGGGTGTAGCCACTCCTTTGATATCCATCATGCCTCAATCTACCAAGACTTCCAACAACAATAATAATGTGAATGTTGCAAAAATAGTCAGTAATGTGACACCTGTAAGTGAAAATATGCACAAACTGCCGAGGCCGGTAAACAATTTTTCTCAGCCAATGTTTAACAAGATGCCCACAATTCCAGCTGCAACACCAAACCCAGCCCCTGTACCTGAGTAAGTAACCACATGAATTTAGTTTATCTATCCGACTATGTCAAAAACCACTTCTAATCCATACTTTATATCGTAAACCCATAAGTGTGTCTCTCTGTTACCTATTTTGACACGATTCAGTACAGAGATAACTGACATCTCAGAGATGGATATAGATCATTTTTATCCTGGAAATTTGGAGTTCCCACAGGAGTTTTATAAATCTAAATCTGTGCAGATGAAGTTGCTGGCATTATCTAGCTTTCTCTAATTTGCTCTTAGATACCATATTTGTTTAGATACTTTCACATTTCTAAATGAGTACAATATATGTACGTTCAATTTTGGTTGATGAAATAATAATGTGTTTGTGTTAATAAACATGTTTTCTTTCAGTTTTCCTGTTGATTTCTCCACAGCAAACATTTACAACAGCACACAGTTCAACAGTAGTATGAACAATAATAATATTATGACACAACCATCAATGAACAACAATCCAGTTTTTAATGCCTTCAATTCACCCCAAGCTAGTTCAAGTGAGAGTTTTCATTAACTACTACTTAATAGTTCTTACTAGCCAAATTATTTGTTTTGCATTAGTCAAATCAACAATTTTGAAATCAAATGCTTCTTGTGTATTTTTAATTTTTTTTTTGTGTACTTAGTAATTTATTCTTCAATAGTTAATCATTAACAATTTCAGATGACCGCTATGCTGCTTTAGCAGACTTAGATTTGGCATTAAGACAGCAAAACATGAAGAATATGGGTACAAAATTTTGATAATCTTATTTTTGATTATCTTCATTAATTTAAGCAGTATATTAATAATTAAATATTTTTCAGAGGAGGGTAACAATGTGAGTAGGAATCCATTTCAAAGCGCTTCAGTCAGTGATATATTTGCTAATAAAAACCCATTTTTCAATGGAGGTTGGAATACAGCATCCGCAGCCAGGCCTGTTAATCCATTCATGGTAAGAATTCATTTATTATGCTTTATCCTCATAAAAGTGAGTTATCTTTTCTGCAAATCTAACAATCCTAAAGCTAACCATTTACAATAAAACCCAGTGATAGTAATAACTAGATATAATGTTTGGAGCAGTATCTATCCTATCTTATTCTTGTCATGTTTAAAAATAAATGGACAAATTGTGGTAAATGTGTGGTAATTCCATTAGTGTGTCGTCACACTGATAAATAACAGGAAACATGGCATACAAGATATTGCAATTTTGCCTTCCTAATAGAACTCCTTATCAGTCAGAATAAAACACTTTGTGGTAAGCTGGTGATTCATGAATGAGAAGTGTACAGAGGTAATGTATCTGGGTTAAATAAAACATTCTTTTTCAGCCTGCAAACAATGGGGCCTATGTGAATTCCAAGAATCCTTTCCTCTGATAGCATCTGCAGCCACCTTAGGAACAAGCAAGGAACAAAGATAAATTAATGCAAACTAAAAAGCACAAACAATGCTACAAATATTATATTATAATTGTTTAATTTTTGTATAACAGAGTAACTCAATTAAGTATTTACATTTTGCCATAGAGTTAGTCTAATGTGCTTATCGGTTGTTAACTTAAGTGCCTCAATCTGCCTTAAAATTTGATGAAAATTAGAAGTTAATAATATATTCTTATATTATCTGCTGTTAATATTTACACATCTGTAAAGAATATTTAATTCTACCAATGAAATAAGCAAATCAATTGTAACATTATAATATTTTTTATTAAATATGCTGGTCCTAGCTTTATTAATAATAGTATTGGATAAAATATGGAATTTAAAATCAATTTAAGTCCTAATTTAAAATTATGACTTTACATGACAATATTAAGTATGTAGTTATTTTTTGCATAAAATTGTAATTGGCGGCCTTACTGAGATAAAATAATGTTAAGGATTTAGGAGAAATTAAGTCAGTAGCCTGCTGTGATGTCATATTTCCTTCAGAAATAGGTGTATAATGTATTAGTTAGCAGCAGAATTCAATAACAATTTTAATATGATTTCAATCTTTTTGTAAGTCAGTTACTAAAACATGATTAGTTTGTAGAAACATCTTGATAAGAACAATTATTATCTTTCATAAACTTTTTTGTACACTGCACTACACCTCTCTATGCATTGCAATCAAAAATTGTTATTGAGTTATGTGAAATGTGTTTTCTGCAGCTTATTTGCATTGCATCAGTAAGTTAAGGGTACAAACCATTTTCTAATCATGACATTAGTCAAGCACGAAGAACAATCAGTTTTCTAAAATATTGTTGTGTATTTGTTATTAGGAACCTAATATCAGACGAGGCTAAGTATTATTTACAAACTTTTTTTATATAAATTTTTGTTCTAACTCTTTTAAGTTGAACTGCTTTATAATAATAATAAATTAATACACTTGATTTTTTAATTTGTTTTCAAAATTCAATAATATGCAAAAAAATTATATGAATAATGACAATACAATGTTTAAATAATTAGTCTCTTTAGAAACTCTGAAATGAGCTCTCAAATTTCGTGCTTTATCTGTGATTTTATCTGTAGTTTTAATCTTTTCACGCATATTTAACTGAACAACTTTTACTTTACTTTTTATTATTGCACTTTGACTATTTATTTAATTTTAATGTAATTAATTAATTAATTATTTTTTACTTTTTGAGCACTGAGATCTGTTAATTTGTATAAAGATGTAAGAATTAAATGTAATATTTTTTTATTTAAGTATGTTCTTTTCCTTACCTCTAAATATAATGCACACTTACCATTTAGCATATCATATCAACAGAATGTCATACTGAAATGGCTGAACGGAATTTGATTAAATTTTACAAAAATTGAGTGGCTATCTTGGAATAACACCACTACCATTATTATTTTGACCTGCTTTTAATAGATCAGTAACAGTAGTAGTACTGTTGATTTAACAATGAATGGTTTGTCTTGTGGCCAGCAAAGCTCTTAGGATGCAGCACAATCTAGTACTAGTGTATTTTTCAGGTTGGCTTAATGTATTTTTTGGAAATACTTTTAGGAAATGAAACATGCTTCACAGTAAAACTGGGTTTATTTTCCTTAAATAAAAATTAACAATACATATTATATTTACAAGCCACAAAACTCACATTTTGTATTAACACGTTCAACGCCAGGTCGGACAATACTGGGCGACACTCTACTTTCTCCACTAGCCATACAAAAAAGGTGTAATATGTCAAAAAATCCTTTTTTGTTTTATTAGTGCATATGAATAGTTAAACGTTTTAAACTATTAGAGTATTAAGGAGACTGATTAAAACAGTATAATAACGACAATAGCTCATGTCGCCCATCATTGTCCCCGATGGCCCCCTGCGCATGGTCATCTGCATTTCAAACGTAGCGCGCCGCGCGGGTCACGTTGTCGCCCATTCTACCTACACTGCGCCGCCGCGCCGTTTGCTGGCCGAGAAGTACTCCGCCCGCATTACCCATCCGTCCCGCTCCCACCACTCAGCCGTACGCGCAATTCGCTATCCTCCCGCGCCCCTTCAGTCCTTCGCAAGCATTTCGCAGGACGTTACGTTACCCGCTTTACGTTAGAGCTGTGTTTTTCCCGCCAAATCGTAATACCTACGCATCAAAGATATTCGCTAGTTACTTACATTATAATGGCTGACTTTGACGATGATGGTTTTGAAATCACAGAGGACATTTTGACACAACTTAATGATATCGAAATATCATTGCTAAACAATAGTTTTCAACTGAGTTCGGAGGATGAAGATGACTATCAAATATTACCCACAAAAAAAAAGAGGCGTCGTATAATTCAATCAGATAGTGAGATCAGCGAACATGAGGCAGTTGGTCCAGATACTTCAGGAAGTACACCATCAACGAATGTTTGGACTGAACCAAAAGGTAATCAACGCAAGATTATTCCTTTCACCGAAATTTCGGGTGTTCCATTGCACGTCAAGTTATCAATGTCTAATATGTCACCCGTAGATTTTTATTCGCTGTTTGTAACCGACGATATACTTCAACAAATAGTGAATCACACTAATTGCTATGCTATAGCTAAAATAACGAATATGCCTGAAGCTACTCCCAGTGCACGTATTAGAAAGTGGCATCCTACAAACTTGACAGAAATGAAGCAATTTTTTGGCTTGATTTTATTTATGGGTTTGGTGAAGCTTGTCAAATTGGCGGATTATTGGTCAAAAGACAAAATAACCGGGCACCCGTTTTCGAGAACTGTGATGTCTCGCAACCGTTTTGAATTGCTTTTGCAAATGCTTCATTTTTCTGACAATGACGACCATAACAAAGAAGATCGGTTGCATCGAGTTCGCCAGCTAATCGAAAATCTAAACGCTAATTTTAAAAAAAATTATACACCTACTGAAGACATCTGTATCGATGAAAGCATGGTGCCATTCCGTGGAAGGATAATATTTCGTCAATATAATAAACAAAAACGTCATAAATATGGCATAAAGGAGTTTAAACTATGCACAATTCCGGGATATACCTATAAAGTAAGCATTTACGCAGGTAAAAATGACGAGACTAATAATACACCGACGAATGTTGTTATGTCTTTGTGCGGAGATTTGTTGAATAAAGGACATACTCTTTATACGGACAACTGGTATACAAGTGTAGATTTGGCACGACAGCTAATAGACCAAGAAACGCACCTGGTAGGCACCATTCGCAAAAATAGAAGACAGTTGCCTAAAGATGTTGTTACAGCTAAACTTAGAAAAGGCGACTTTGCTGCAGCCGAGAGCTTCGATGGAATAACTATGATGAAATGGAAGGACAAGCGTGACGTATATGTGCTATCCACGAAGCATTCAATACAATTTCACGATATCAATAAACGTGGCAAAATTGTTTCAAAGCCAAAAATTGTTGTAGACTATAATAAAGTGAAAGGGGCAGTTGATTTGGCTGATCAATTGGCTGCTTATTCAACACCTTTGAGAAAATCGCTGAAGTGGCACAAGAAGCTTGCGATTAATTTATTGCTCAATACTACATTGGTAAACGCCTATATTTTGTATCAAAAAGTTACAAATAAAAAGATTCCTATAAGTAACTTTAGAAAAAGTATTGTGGAATCTTTTTGTATGCAGACAAATATACAAGAAATTCAGGATGAAAGACCTAAGAGGTTGAAACACAAACTGGTGAAGAAAGAAGGAAAGAGTTCAATTGTTAGGAGATCTTGCTCTCAGTGTTATAAGAACATTGTACAGAGTCAAGGAAGAAAACAGGCTAAAAACAAAGTGAAAAAAGTGCAAACGTTTTGTGATGATTGTCCAAACAAACCATTTTTGTGTTTGGATTGCTTTAATAAAGCCCATCGTTTCGCTTAAAATATTACAAGCAATTCATGTTTTTTTTTACTTTTTACAAGTTATAATGTATCTCATGAACGTGGTTGAAAACAAGAATGGTCTCAGGACGATCTCATATTTTCGTAATTTTGTAACTATGTCTTAAGATATTTTATATAATTAATTTTAAATAAAAGCTTAATTTAATTGGTTATTCCTATATTACCTTATTTACCAACCCTATAGGTATTCCATTTCAACAATTTATTCATCATCTTACATCCATTAAACAATTTTTTGAAGTACTCTAGAGTTGGAAAAAAATCGATGTAGAAAGTGGCAAAAAATTTCAATAAGAAATTAAAATCTTTGCGTGCTGCGATATCCAAACTGTTCTGTGGAGCCGCGCGGGTCCTGCTATATACAAAACATCCTAAAAACGAATGCCCGGCGGCTCAAATGAGAAGTTTGAAAATAGCTCTGACCGTCGGACAGCATTGTCCCCCACGGCCTGAACGATACATACAAGTGCCGGTCAACATTGTCTGACATGGCCTGTTTAGAAAGATCTGCATTTATTCCTTGGCGTTGAACGTGTTAAGATATGGGCTGTCAAATTTTATATTTGCTATTCAGCCGTGTAAACTTTGGTGTGGAGAAGTTATCAGGGGTCACGTTGGGACTAGGTAGAGGGAAAGGAGTCTTCGGCGTGTCTTGGGTGGCGGACGTGGACACATTTTTAATAGTGTCTGGCAGGTCTTCAGGCTTGAAATTCGACTGAGAAGAGTTAGATGCGGCGAGCCTTTTCTCGGATATTGTTTTAAGTATGTTTTTTCCAGCTTCTTTTGTCTGTAAAATAATATAATATAGGTATATTATGTATTTATGTTTATAAATTAAAAACCGGCGAAGTGCGAGTCAGACTCGCCCACCGAGGTTTCCGTATTTGGATATTTTTTCCGACATTTTGCACAATAAATAAAAATCATTTTTAGAATGTACAGGTAAAGCCCTTTCATATGATACCCTACTTGGTACAGTGCTCTAACTTTGAAAATTGAAAATACTTATTATTATTTGTTAAGGGGCATGAGACGGGTCTGCCCGCGAAATTGACTAATTTGTGAGTTATAGTCGATACTAGAGCTAATTTTTTAAACTGGACCCTTTCAAGTAAAGATTTTTATATAAACCTGTGAGGATGATACTGCCATTGGTGCAATTAAAACGCCATAAGCCTACATTGTCGTATTAGTTTACAAATTGCGAAAAACCAAATTTTTGAATTTCGCAGGCAGACCCGTCGTCGCATCCACCTTAATGAACAAATTTTAATTTTTTTTTTTGTGATGTAACCACAAAACGGTTTTTACCTGTACCTGCCAAATTTCAGAATCTAGGTCAATGGGAAGTCCTTATAGGTTTTCTTGACGGACACGACAGACGGATAGACAGACAGACAAACAGCAAAGTGATCGTATAAGGGTTCCGTTTTTCCTTTTGAAGTATGGAACCCTAACTACGAAATAACACTACGATCTAATTCTAATAGGTAATAACTATGACAACAGTACTGCTGGACTGGAATCAAGCCGAACACTGAAGCGCTGATTTATATTTGAGGCACCCACCGTGAATGTTAAATGATGGTTTTTTAGTGGCGTGGTCAAGCGGATAAGACAGTACTTACACTCTCGTGTTCGAGGCACTTATAGGCGTAGTGCGCGGCGTGGTCGATGAGCGAGAAGCGCAGGTAGTACTGCGCGAGGTAGCGCTGCGCGGCCGGGAGCTCCTTGCTGCCCGCGTTGGCGGGGTCCTGGCACGCCGCAGTGTACGCCGCCGCCGCGCTATTAGGCATATTCGACTTCTCGTATAACCTACAATAATGATGATCCAGTCATGAAATTGTCACGCTAACTAGCTCATAACCAAGTACCCCAACAGAATTCGGGTGTACCCTGCTAGTTACACGAGTGAGCAGTCATTAATTCATTAATCACACTTAATATTATAAAGGAGAAAGTTTGTATGTGTGTGTGTGTATGTTTGTTACTCCTTCACGCAAAAACTACCTGACGGATTGGGCTAAAATTTAGAATGGAGATAGATTATACCCTGGATTAGCACATAGGCTACTTTTTATCCCGGAAAATCAAAGAGTTCCCACGGGAATTTAAAAAACCTACATTCACGCGAACGAAGTCGCGGGCATCAGCTAGTATATTATAATTGTTTCAATTTCTAAAAATGCGGTTTTTATTATCCTTATCTCTAGGTATACTAAATAGTAATAAATAAAATTGAAGTGTCTCTCTGTAATTTCGAAATAACTACCTCATATTAAGCTCATAAGGTTATTGGAACAGTACCATAACTGAATCACACATTTTTAAAATTTTTGTCTGTCTGTGTGTCAGGCTAATCTTATAAACGGCTGGACCTATTTTGACGGGACAGGCTACTTTTTAACCGACTTTCAAAAATGGAGTTGTGTTTTCTACCTATGTACACCAATATCTCCGAGATTTCTGAACTGATTTGCGCTTTTTTCTTAATCGATAGAGGGATTTTGCGTCATCGTTCCATAAAAAATTTAGATTCCAACACCTCAATCCTGATTCTGCAGGGGACCTGACCACCAAAGTGGATGGGATTTAAAAACTGACAGTTATTAAGTTTAAGGTATCTATACCAAGTAAAGACTTTGTCGTTGACCTCGAGAACCCAGCTTCTGAACCCTGTTGCTATAAGGAATTGCATTCCTAAATCCTGGTGATCCCTCTGGATTTTTAAAGGATCATCCGTTTAAATGTTTTTACTAAATTTGGTACAGAAAACCTTGCATTCTGGGGATGGGCTGTTACAAATATGCTACTTTTGTCCTGGAAAATCAAAAGTTCAGATGGGATTTTTAAAAATCTAAATCCACGCGGGCGAAACTGCGGGCATCATCTAGTTCTTAAACAAAACTGTAAAAGTACTCACTTAGCTAATTTAAACAATGCCATGCCTTCAATATCTCCAGTACTGTGAGCTTTATAATAGCATTTAAGGGCATTAGGGATTTTGTCCATCTTCTCATATGCTTCTCCCAAAGACACTAACATTCTAGAATCATCTGGCTTAAGTTGGGCTGCCCTTGAGTAATAATATATACAGTAACCGTTAAGCCCCAGAATTTCATATGCCTGGCCAAGACCATTCCAAGCTCTGTAATCATTCCTATTGACATCTGAAAAATAGAGAATAAAATATACAGGTACAGTTCAGACTGCAGGCCTAAACCAATCTCATTCTGAGAGGAGACCTGTACTCAGTAGTGGGCCGTCGATGAGTTGATCATGATGATGATGACAAAAGACTACAGAGGTTATGTAAAACTAAAAATCTCAGTCCAAAAGAAATCGAAGTCTGGCCCTTGATTAGTTGAACTTGCTGTTCACATTTTTTTTACAGGTAATCAAGGGGTGAATTGTTACCACCAAAATCCAGCCAGGCTTTTTTCATGGCTAATGACCACTTTTTAAGTAGTTACCAGTAAAGTAGTAACAGCAATGACACTGCAGTGTTTCATTTCTGTCTATTCTACTACTGTATGCCTTCCTGCATTCTATTGTCTATTTTTATGTCATAGTAGCACTAAATTATAAATAATAAAGAGTGTGGGTTCTGGAAATGTCTTAAATGGTTACAATAATTTTAATATAATAACATTGGAATGAAATATACCTATTGCTTGTCTGTAACACTGAATTGCAGCATTTGAGTTCTGCAGTTCAATAAATTCATGCCCCATAAGTATCCACGCTGATAAGTACTGTGGGTCCAGAGAGAGGGCTCTTTGGAAATATAGTACTGCCTTTTGATGCTCACTTCTTAAACTGTAATAGTTACCTGGAAAATTGAAAAATTGAGTATATTGACAATCTGTTAAAAAAATTTATATATTGTATTTAATTACATATTTTGAAATATTCTTTTAATTAAATAACATTTTGTATAAAAACCGGTCAAGTGCGAGTTGGACTCGCACACGAAGGATTCCATACCATTGTACAAAAAATAACAATTTTTAATTTTTTTTTGTGATTACGGTTTTCGGATTTTTCTTTCCCTTTACTTGTGCTGTAAGACCTACCTACCAGCCTTTCATGACTCTAAGTCATCTCAATAGGTTTCTTGATAGTCAGGATCGACAGACAGACAACAAAGTAATCCTATAAGGGTTTTTTCCTTTTCAGGTACAGAACCCTAAAAACATAGACTATTTAAGATGTATTCTACAAACAGAGTTAATAATGATGATTATCTGATCATTTCTGTTTGTTGAAAGGTGTAAAATAATTAATAACTATCTGTTTCTGTGCTGATTGAATGTTGAAACTCACCAATAACACAACATGTTTCAACTCTGTATTTGTCAATAGAAACAGCTTTTTGTGCCAAATTTGCCAGTTCCATCCTTTTATCTTTCAAATATAATAAATGAGAGTAGACATCCCAATTGTCCAAGCGGTATGGATCATTTTGGTAGAGATCTCTAAACAAAGTCAATGATGAATCCACATCTGTAAAAAAATGATTATTTTGTAAGTAAACTCAAAATAATATAATTTTACCAGTTGTTTTCTAAAATTTCAAGTAATTAGTTTTTGGAAACTCTTACTAAGGAATTAAATAATTTAATCAATTGAAATAATTAAAATTGTCATACCTCTCCTATCATGATGGGCAATAGCCATCTGTGCAGTGATATAAGTACTTTTCTCAAAGCCAGCTGCAGCAAGCACCATATATGCCTCAAGTGCTTGTTCGGAAAGCTTCAATTCCACAAAGGCGTGAGCAGCAAAGAAATACATCATCCAGTGTTTAGGTAGTTGTAGCGAGTCTAAAGCCTCATACTCATTAGCGAGTCCAGCCAGTTCAACCCACGCTGCCCAGAGAGTGGGTGATGCTGCCACTGCTGCTTGTAGAACAGTCACAGCCTGGCTCCTTAAATCCAATTTCTTTAAAACAACACCTTCTAAGTATAAAAGATATCCATCTAGGGTGTTGCGGTTGGCCTGCAAATATAAATTATAGAGAACCTTACAAGGATTACAGGCCCTTATATGTGACTAATTGATCATTCAGAACTTATTTCATACAAATTATTATTATTGAAAAAAAGCAGTTTTTTATTTTACTTGGTAAGGATACTAAGCATAATAAGTTGTGCTTTGCTTTTAACAACTACAGGGTACGCTGAATTAGAAAGTAGTCTGTAGAATTACTTGTAACTCAAAAAACTATTTTTTCAAGGAATTGTTAAATACCTACTGACTTCGAGCAGGTGAATAGGTGAAACTTATTTAACAAAACGATACTTAATCGAATAATAACAATTACCTTAAAAAAAGATAACAAATCTAATAAAACTTGCGTAGATTCAATATTTTCCGTCCCAGTATCAGTGGCATTGTCCAATCTCTTTTTTTCACTTGACATATATTGCGAGTATTTGTGCAGGAATACACACTTGGGGCTTGTGCAGTTTTCTATAAAATGAGCTGCTCTATCATACTCCTGACAATCAAAGAAACTTTTCGCTAGAGTGTACGCTTCTCTTTCTTCAGGTATAATATCATGTTCAAGAGGCTTAGGCGGCTCTGTTTGATTAATTTTATGGTCCTTAAGAGCAAAATTCAATTCTGCTAGCCATTTTGCAGTTTGTATCAAGCCGCGGTCGTTACATTCACGAATACCATTTAGTACATCAATTCTCACTTGATTTAGATCTATTTGAATATCACCCTTCGTATTAAGTAGAGGCTGCATGATTTAAAGTTCGTGGCTTACTTAATAAATTAATTCAAAACTTTATAAACTTTAGAATCTAAAATTGTTTAAGTTTTAACAAACAACCACCGCCTTTATTTTTGTTTAAAATTTGACAATGACATCTTTGATCTTTGGCCAATGGCCATTGACAACCAAACCACAACCAATGCTGAACTGAAAATATAGAAGACATTGCACAGATTACAGAATACAGATGCATGCAAGAGGATGCTATTATAGTCATTCCATGTTCCTCTTGTCTATGCCTCGTTCATTTGAACATGACTTTACTCCTCCTCCTCCTCTATAAATCAGTGTTTCCACTTTAAGGGATTTTGCAATTTTAGGGTGAAATAAGAGTCAGAATGAAAAAATGTAATGAAGAAAAACAGGCAATGAAGTAAAGAATTACTTCATTGCCTGTTTGTCTGTCTGTCAGGAAACCTAGAGGGTACTTCCCGTTGATCTAGAATCATGGAATTTGGCAAGTACCTAAGGGGGTCTTATAACAAAAGTTTATTTTTAAAATAAGATAACTATATCAAGTGTGGTATCAAATGAAAGAGCTTGGCCAGTTTACTCCAAAACAGTATTTTATTTATTTTTAACTATGTATAAATAGCTTTTGATTTATTGTGCAAAATGTTGAAAACCATACCGTTCCTCTACAATCTACTTTTAGTAAGGAACCCGCGGTGCCCGAGTTTGAGTCGCATTTGGCCGGTTTTTTTATAATAAGAAAATTATGCACTTTAAAGCGGGGTACATATTTTGATTTTTTTAAAGTAATTTAAGGCGCAATCCTAAAAGAACTAGGGTAAACCCAAAATTGTAAGTGGAAACACTGCAACAAATGTCATTTGTTTGACGTTTGCTAAGAAGTGAGTACCTAATCAAATATCAATTCTTCACTTCATTTTCATCTGTGATTTTCATACAAACACACCATTAATTAAATAGACGAATAGTGAGCAAAGCAAAGCTAACTACAAAGTTGCTTTTCAATTGAATTCGTTGGTCATAGAAGTTCAAGTCAAAGGGGAAAACGAAAACATTACTTCACCAGTTTTCTTGGTTGAGACAGTTTGCCAAACTTATTCTTGTTTCTATTGCAATGGCAGATCAAAACGCAGAACCCATAACTACAGACGTGGAGAGTAACTACTCTACTCCAGCCAATGATCCTAAAAACATGCAAGAAGTAACACAGTATGTAAGTATTTAAACAAATATATACCATTTTAAAATGTTTGTTGGTTGTCTGTATACATATAGCAGGTAATATTAAAATATGTTTTGGGCCCTGCTAAGTTTAGGTAAGTACTAAGGTAGATAGGTGTTAAGGTAGGTATAGGTAGTTAGTTAATCAGTAAGCTGGCTTCTGCAGTGTGGTGTCACTTCCCTTTTGATATCCTGAATAAATAGCATTTTGTTTTCAATTTTACTATCCATTCATATTAGGCAGCAGTCACAGCCGACTTGTATAAATGGACTTATAGTTGTATGTAAATAGGAACCTCAGAGAAATTCTAAATATTGGTGGTGAAACCTGAATAATACCTGTACACAATATTTTAAGAAAATCGAGTTTTGAGTGCCTATTTGCAAGGGTTACCATCTTTAAATAAATTAGAATAGGATTTTCTAATATTTTGAGATGAACACTATTTTACAAAACTTGTAAGGTCAATCATTCATCAATTGGCGCTTACCGCTTTACTTGTAATGTGTGGTCAATAAAGTTCTATTAAGCATTTATTTTTGCAGGTGCAATCCCTATTGCAGAATATGCAGGACAAGTTCCAAAGTATGTCGGATCAGATTATAAACAGAATAGATGAGATGGGCTCAAGAGTAGATGAGCTTGAAAAAAATGTCACAGACCTAATGACACAAGCTGGTGTAGAAAATGAAAAGTAGGAAAAGACATTATGTGTGCTTTAACCTAATGAAGAACAGTGTTTTATCTCTACAGTAGGAATCTGATTGATTCTATTATAGTGACAGTTCAATAAGATATTAATAAAATTTATATACAACAACGTGGCTAATTCGGTTGTACACAATTTCTAAACTAAAATAAGAGGTCTAAATATATTGGCATGGCTTTGTTAATACTTCTTGTGGAAAAGGATAGAGCTAGATTTAGTTTGTCAGTATATTAAGGTAATTTTATAATATTATCTTAATTTTTATGGAAATTATGCCCAACACAGACTAGTTTGGAGATTGTTTATTACAGAATTAGACACAATATTTTCAATCTAAGCATTTTAATATAATATAATAAATGGAGACTGTTAATTGGTTCTCGCATGCCTAAATCAATAGCATTTTTTAGAATTGCTTAAAACTTTGGTTGGTAATTTGGATTTGAAGGTCTGAATAATCACATTTCTACTGAAGAGAATTGATTGTTAATAATCATCTATCTAGGATATTTTGTTTGTGATGTCTTGCATTTTATAATAAGACACTTGGATAGTTAGTAGTTATGTGCATAAAATCATGATTTTTTGTTGTCATTTGGTAGATTTGTCAAAGTGGCACATGAGTTGCTGTAAAGTTGTAATGTGTAGGTGCACTATATTTGTGTATAGGGTCTGGATTTCACCAACAAAATCACTAATCCAAGTAACATCCATAACCATTAACTCTCAAATCTTATTATGATACTAAAAATCTGTTACTTTTATTTAAATGTGAAACTACTATGTAATCATTATTAAGTACCGTCTAAACATTGTGACTGAAGTGAAAAAGCAATGTTATTTATAATGGAATGAGTAATGACTGAACAATATAAAATTGGTTCTTAAACATAATTTTGTAAACTTTAATAGTAATTAACCTTTTAGTTAACTATGCTAATCATTTACCAAAACACAGCTATGTATTTTAACCACTAAGACTGGTTTAATGTTTTTAATTTCAGACGAGTTTCAATAGGTCAATGATAGAAAGGCAGACTAAAATCCAAAAGTTTCAAATCTCACACTGGGCCTGTCCTACCAATAGAGTTATTATACTTACTGAGTTCTAAGATACCTAGGTATATTATAATAGATCTATAGTTTTAGCCACTGATGATGGAGCCACCCTTTATTATTCTGTAGTTCTACCCACCCTTCGCACAAAATAAGCTTCTGTTCTAAGCATTCTCTGTTTTAGGAATGTTGAATATTCTATAGTTGCCTTAAAATGTTTTAAGAAAACTTTGATAAAAAAAGTGTAATAGAGCGCTAAAATCATAAATTATAGAGTTCATAATCAAGATTTTGTGTAATTTCCCAGAAAACTATTTATTTTTGTATAAATGACAAGAATCATTTAATCAATTTTGTTAACAATAAGCAATATACATATCTAATATAAAAAATCGTATTATTTTATTAGCTATAGTGCGCGACAGCTTGAGATGGCAACCGGGGTGGGGACGCCCCACAAACCCGCACAGCCTCCGTGCTAACTCGTTACGGGCGAGTGCGGGTGTGCAGGGCGTCCCCCCGCCTTATACCCAGATTGCTATCTCAACCTATAACGTACTATAGGTACTTTATTCAAAGCTGTAAAATTAAATCAATGAACCGTGTCTTGCTGTACCAGGCACCCATCAAATCGCTTGCCAGCTGGCCCTGTCAATAATCTGTTATTATTAATCATTGAAGCAAATCAAAATTTTTTTTTTTTATTTATTCTTGGGGGGTACTTGGATGAAGGATTATACTATCTCTATGTTGGGGTAAGATTGCATACGAAACGCACATTTAAGATTTGACCAAGGATTTGACATGAACCTTTCCAAACGAAAAAGATCCACATTTTGATATTAAGTACTTTATTTTATTTAGTAGATAGGTACATTGCAACTAAACATTTATATTTAATCAGTAATTTATTATGAAAAATCACACTGTAAAAAATCTATCAACGTGATTCTGTTTCTTCAGAAGTGCTGTTGTCTCGTGAGCCATCAGAGTCCTGTAAGAAAATAAAAAATTTGACACTAAAACTCTGTTTCTATTTTAAGTTTTAAACCAATATAATATGAATATGAATATCACAGAAATTAGTCAACATCGATCAGGATCTTTGGCTGTCGACTAAACCCGCTGTTTTTTGAAAATAAAATATAGCCTTTGTCACTCAGGAGTAATTAATGTAGCGTTCTACTGCTGAATGAATTTTCAAAATCGGTTCAGTCGTTCCCGAGATTACTGTCTACAAACAAACTTACAAAGGACAACCGCAAAAATGGTACCAAACAATACTTGCTTTGTTGCACATTAAATTAAATGTAATTTTATTGGACATTTTTCAAGGGTTTTTAAAATATAAATAATTTAATTTTAAAATAAATCGATTTTCATGGTTTTTTAAAAATTAATATCTCGAGAACCCCATATTTTTGGGAAACAAAAAATATACTAAAAATTAAAGAAAAAATATATGTTCCAATAAGCCATATTTCGTTGCTTAACGCTCTAATTTATTTTTGGTACCAACCCTCTATAGAAAGCTGCGGTTGTCCTTTACCTTTATAATATTAGTATAGATAGCGCAGATTTTAGGGAAATATTTCTACGTACCTAATCAAAAAGAATAGGTTCAAGTTAATTTCGGACTAACTACCCTCAAAATAAAATGCAGATAAAATGGATTTTTTGTCATATACGTTTTCCTTCGCAGATGCGATATGTTGTACCTACCTAGGTAAGTAATAGTATTTAGAAAGCAAGAAAAAGACTTAGATTCTAGTATTGACTATAGCTGTTCCATTTACCGTCGTCTCCTCTTCGTCTTTAGATGAAGAGTGATTCATCAGCGCGGCCAGCGAACCAGTTCTCGATTTCGCAGATAAATTCTTATCTGGCGATCGTAATCTTCCCAAACTCTACAATACAAGAAAAACAAAACACGTACTTTGCCTTATATCTACGGTAAAAGAAATGGCCTTTATTATTTCCTCGTCCGAGTATTATTCAAACAACTAAGAATATTGTAATTTATGGGTTTAACAATCAACTGAAAGCTCGTGCCCCTCACAAAACTTCCTTTTGCAACGGTATAAGTAGATTTTGAAATTTTCAGTAGGTATTTGTTATTATAGTGCCAATAGAAATGTTTCCTACCAATTACAACCCGAGTATCTTTAAAACAAGAGTGAATATACATCTTCTTGCTAAACGCGTCCCATATTAGGCCACATCATCACTTTCCATCAGCTGTGATTGTGGTCAAGCGCTTGCCTATAATGAATAATAAAAAAATACACATTCTGTGAAAATTTCAACTCTCTACCTATTACCGTTCACGAGGCAGCCCGCTGAAAGACAGACGGACGGATGGACAGCGGAGGCGGTCCCATTGGCAACCCTCGGGTACGGAACCCTGGAAAATGAGTTTTGTTTACCTACTCTTCGGAGTACATAAGAGGCATTGATCGTCCTTACCATCGAGTCTTCGTCTCCCCTCGCCGGAGAGAACTGTGGGTTCATGAGCGATGCCAATGAAGATGATCTCACGGATATCCCTGTGCTTACTTGCTTCTCAGGTGAACGTAGTTTCCGTTTAAAGTTCTAAGCGTAAAATAAAGTTAAGTGTTAATGTCTGGGATTCATTAGAAAATAGTCATCTCAAAAAAAGTGTTTTAAAATTGTAAATAGGTATATTTACCGATTCATCCTCTTGATTGGAAAGACCTGTTACTAAAAGCTTAAAAAATAGAAGGATTCAAATTTAAAAATTGTCGTTAACATTGGGATGATGATTGTCAAAAATTAATTATTTCTTGGGAACTATGAAGTAGAGAGTCTTTTACAATTCGTAAAATACACATCCGCCGCAGTTTTAAGTTTTCTAACCATTTTAAACTATGAAATTACGTCTAACGTTTATGACGTCACATCTGTTTAGTTATTTCATACAAGCTCCCTTACTGAATTCGTTGATTTGACCCGTAGTCATCATCCCTATTCTATGTTTCTAGATCCACCAGTTGAGGATGTGCGTTGTTGCCAAAGAATATAATACAGGTGCCTACGGGGAAGTTGTCGCTTATTCCGTTTTTCCACTGTAAAACCGTGTTCATATCTGTCCAACCCGTATGCTTCCTAATTTTTACCCCAAGCACCTACAGTAACCTCTATGGCTTATAGACGAAACGACATAATCGAGGGAAAAAATCGGAAGAAAAACATCATACAAATTCAGTTAGGCAATTCATCCCGTCCGGAGTAGATATAGACGTTCATGTTTCTAGATATAAACCGTAGGGTAGCTGTTTTATGGTGGATGAATTGAATAAGCTTGCGTTATCTGTTAGTCACGGTACTACCTATTGTTTTTAACCCCCGACCCAAAAAGGGGAGTGTTATAAGTTTGACGTGTGTATCTGTGTATCTGTCTGTGGCATCGTAGCTCCTAAACTATTGAACTGATTTTAATTTAGTTTATTTTGTTTGAAAGGTGGCTTGGTCGAGAGTGTTCTTAGGTATAATCCAAGAAAATCGGTTCAGCCGTTTAAAAGTTATCAGCTCTTTTCTAGTTACTGTAACCTTCACTTGTCGGGGGTGTTATAAATTTTTAATTTACACTTGTATACGTAGTAAGTAGGAACCACGTTGAATGAATGAATATACTTTTATTGTACACCACAAAATTACTACAGAAAAACAGATACAAAGCGCAACAACATTGTAACTACTCACCTCTAAATCAGCCCTGTCATTGATGTCGGCAATCTGTTGAAACGCGACGCTGAGCAGTTCCACCGCCTTAGCGTGGAACGTCATCTCTATCCGCACGAAGTCCGAGAGAAGCGTCTTCAGCTGAACCAATTTGCGCTTTTCGAAAAACTCGGTCTGCTCGCTCAAACCTTTCGCGGTTCGAGACATTTCCGCTGATGCTTTCAGCAGTTCCGATTCAGCATAAGTCTATAAAGATATAGGTAAAGTAGGTGCGCGTAGGGAAAGTTAAGTTACAAAATAAATAAATTGTATAGCTTTTAATGACTTCGTTATCGTACAGACTCAGGAATTCAGGCCGATTCACACCAATTGCGTACACGTGACACGTGCGTAGTGACGCGCGTAAACCCCTAACACAACACTGGGCTACGCATACGTCCACGCTTTACGCAAGCGGTGTGCCATGTTGCATACAGTTCCATACATTACAACGCAATGGTACGCGCTACGTCTACGCTTACGCAGCCTGTGTGAACGAGCTATTCAGGTTTTCGACGTTAAAAGAACATCCAGTAGAACTTTTTTTATGAACACGCCACACACACCTAATGCATGTGTATAACCGTGTCACGCGGATATGATCATTATGGTGTTAATCGATTTCGAGCTTTGACCTTTACATCTAAATCTTTAGATGAGAATTCAAAAGTTTTGTGCAGTCGAGTCGATATGCAGTTCTAGTACCTACTAGTACTACTGGCAGTTGGCATAGTGTAACTGCTAGCGACTCGCGCGGATGGCACAGTCAGTCGGCAGTTGCTATGCAGTCGTGTCAGCTGCTCAATAACCATAGTAGGTATAGTAATTGCAGTCTGCTTGCAGTCCAAAATATGCAGTCTGTCTTGATACTAAAATCTTAGTAAAAGTAAATTATTTGTGTAAGTAAATAAATAGACATACAACTTGCTGCCTGTTAAACGGCTGCCTTTCTCTGGCCTTGTCCAGAACTTTTTTCCTGGCCATTTCCTTTTCCCTTACATTCATGGTATGCTTGAGCTCCTCCCTCGCGTGCTTACAAATACTTTCATACTGGCATAGTTCCCCTATTACCTGCGGAAAGCCGATATCTTGATTGTGATTCGTGCCACTCTGTAGTAGGCACCGAGTCACTATGTAAATCAGGGTAGAAAGGTTGATATTATACTTACTAACAACACTTATTATGTAATATTGGGAACGCATGCCTGTTTTCCATAATACCTGTTTCGATACCATTAATAATAGCGTATTACTTAGGAAATTGTTAAGGCCAATTTAATTAATTTTTTTTCCAAAAATACGATAGAATTTATAAAAAATTGTATCGATTTATATACTTTAGTGTTTTAAATTTAATTTAAATACTCAAATTCATATACACAAGTGGGTATTATGTAATAATAAGATAAAGGTAGCCAATGCTTTTGACAAAAAAAAAGGGAACAGATATTATATTGTCTTTCGGGTAACTAGGGAGTAGGGGACAGGGGTAACCGTGGACTCCGACCTAGATTGTAGATTGTAGATTGACGACTATGAGGCCTACCCATTGGACGACCCATTCATTTTGTGCATAATTTCTAAAACCGAACCGAAAAAACCGGCTAAGTGCGAGTCAGACTCGCGCACCGAGGGTTCTGTACTCGGGTATTATTTCCGATATTTGCCATGATAAATCAAAAACATTTAGAATGTACAAGTAAAGACCTTTCATAATATAATACCCCAATTGGTATAGTTATCTTACTTTGAAAATTTAAACACATTTAATAAATTTTTCTGTGATGTAACCACAAATTCACGGTTTTCGGATTTATTCCTTTACTTGTGCTATAAGAGCTACCTACCTGCCAAATTTCATAATTCTAGGTCAACGGGAAGTAGGTATAGGATTTCTTGACAGACTGACAACAAAGTGATCCTACAAGGGTTCCGTTTTTACTTTTGAGGTACGGAACCGTAAAAATGGTTGTAGTCTTTATATTAATTATAGGCGCCAATGGAAATAATTCGAATATTTTAAAATAAAGCAAAAAAAGTGAATTTTAGTTTTGTTCATTGCGACCGTCGATTTGTTACCTTTGCTTCTAAACGCTGAACTTCACAGTTTCTATACTCTTCAATCGCTGTAAGCGTTATCGACAAGTTATCAAGGCCAGCACTAAGTGACTTGTTAACTATTTCGTTGTTGGCATATTCCTTTATAATCTTAGCAAGTTCATCGCCCATGTCGCGTAACCTGTAATAAAATTATTGGTATATTATACATTATATTATTAGAGGCTCTTAACTTTTTGAGTAAAAAGATACCTGGCGGTTTTTCTTGTGTAGTCTCCAAAACCAACACATAGTTCGCCAAAATTCTTTTCGACGTTTGAGATACGATCTTGAATAAATTTCGCTTGTTGCTCGTAGCTCAATGAATGTGAGTTATCTCCTCTAAACATTTTTATTTGCACCTTTTGCTCTATTAATAATTTATTTCCTGTTTGTGTTATTTTTGTTGTGGTTGTGGCGGTTTAATTTGTATTCCGATTTCCGTTTCCTTGGTTACTGTCATAGACAGTAGAATGTTAAAATGTAGAATGCTTGTTTGGCAAATGCTGCGTACAGACCGGCCAAACGAACGCCAACGAACGGGTTTCGTTGACCTTCGTTGCTGCAATCTGGACGGCTTAGCGAATGCCAACGATCGCTCGTTGGCGTGTGCCGGCGATCCGAAGCGTGGCGGTAACATCAAAGAAATCGAGCTATTTCATCGAACTCTGTTTGGACGGTCGCCGAAGGCCAACGAACGAACGCTCAGTTGAAGCAAGAGTGCGTAGCGTGTAGACGTCCAATTTGATAATTACTTGGATATTTCTTATCGTTTATTTTTTCTTGTTCTTGCTAACTCGTTTTGGTATATAAAACTAGCAATTATAATGATGTCGTCGTCGTCCATGATTAAATTGCGAATGAAAGAGAAAAGAACCGGAATCAAGTGCCAACGAACGTTCGTTCGAGCACTAAATGTATTTGGACGTATTAACGAACTCCAACGAGCGTGCGGAAGCCAACGCTAGCGAACGATAAATATCCATCGTAGGGCGTTCGTTGGCCCGCTCTGTACGCAGCTTAAAATAAATCTATGATTGAAAGTGTTAGGCTGTTAGGCTATGGTTTGGCTTGCAGTCAAAGGATGAACATGACAAGCGTTGGCAAGCGTGTGGACGGGTGTTTGCATAAACTTGCCAACGCTTGGGAGTGCTTCCCGTTTGATCCGATTGACAGGCAAGCCATGCAAGCCATACAGTCTATAAAAAAAATACGGGCTGAATTGAGAACCTCCTCCTTTTTCGAAGTCGGTTAAAAAAGATTTTTGATATTTAAAAGTACTCTGTGGTGTATGCCGATGCTTGCTCAGGATAGGATATTTTTCGCAAGCATGTGGCGCCACCATAAGTTTTAGAACCACCGATGAGGGACTTTTAGCAGGCGACAGATGCATCCCACGATCTCCTAGCACCTTTCCAAAGCACCTTCCACTGACCAAAATTAAATTTCAAACTGAAAAATATTCGATCAAAAACAAATCAAATAGTCCACTCCTATAGTACGTTCAAATGAAATCACTAAAGCCATAAACAAAAAGTTTTTTTTTTTCATTCAAAATTGAACGAATGAATGAATGGTTAGGATTTTTCTAGCCAGAACCTCAGAATACATATACAGCCAGAACCCAGATTTAAGACCACCAAAGATTATATTAATTTTATAACCTATGGTGGATGTCAATTGATTGTCATTGTCATAAACAGCTGTATTTTTTTTACAAATAGTCAACAATTGGTCAACAATACGTTTTTTACTAGTAATTAGGTATTTGCAAAATTAAAAATGAATGAGGAAATAGATGAATACGATATTTACCATCAAGATTTTACAACTGCTTCAGAATGGGAAGTATTAATAGCACGATTAGAAGAGATAATCGTTGAATGGAATTTATCTAAATCCAAATTAACTAAAACATGCCCAGAATACACAAAGAAATGGATTGCAAAATCAGAAGATTTAAAGTTTCGTGGCTTGAGTTTTACAATGACATATAACGCGCTTGAACCTCTTAAAAGCCAAGACGGTGAAAGGGAACCGGAGGAACAATCTTTGTTGACTGAAATCCAGCAGGGTCTTTGGGATTCCACAACAAACTTCATGGATAATGTTGATGGAAGCCCTTTTCCAGTATCAAATTGGTTTGGACTCAAAAGATACCTAATGTTATATCCTAAAGCTCCACTCACAGATGGCAGCCTAATTAAACTCATTATGAGTTCAGTCCATATTGCATTTTCAATAATAGATTGTGGCATTCCATTTTTCGTTAAAATAAGGGAACATTGGCAACACACTTACCTAGGGATTTTCGAAGACAATGATTATAAAGTAAGCTTTGACGTTATACACTTGAAGCGTATATCAAATCAGTGTTCACATCTTAGTGGCCTTGTGAGCTTATTTAAGTCTAAGATATCATCACCTGTGCCTCTCGATGCAGTTGTTATATCCACAAAATTTTCTTATGAGCTCAAAGATTCAGATTCTTTCACTTGGAGAAAGAGAACACATTCCAATGAGTTCCTATCGATAGATGGCTTTGATGTTAAAAAGTTAATTGAGCTACCTTTTGGGTCCGAGAACAATCCTTTACACAGTGCTTTATTGAATGCAATTTGGCCACATTTCCGTGAAAGTGCAATAGTTGATTCTTCTACATTCTCAGATATTGATCCCATTATGGCACCAACATGGACTATCACACTTAAGTTGAGAAGCAACATTAATTGTCTGCTGTCAGAAATTATTAGAAAGATGATGAATTTATTAGACAATGATAGTTTACTCATGGATGTTCTCGGCCTGAGCAGAAGTCTGGGCTTAGTCAACCCTTTGAACAAAATCACAGAAGCCCCTATTACAATTTCTAAACTGGTGAAAGCTGCAGTAGGCAGAAACACTCACTTTTCAGAGTTCAAAGGGCCAATATCTGATGACCTGTTGATGCCCCTGCTGTACTATGTGTTCCCTGATGCTGTGGAAGACAATACTTTTCCATATCCCGAAACATTGGAAGTTGAAAGTAAAAAGGTTTGTGTAAGCTTATAAATAAGTAATATGATAATTTTAAACATTTGGCATAAGAATTTAAGATTCAGTTGTACATTTGAAATGTTATTAGTCTTGTGAGTTCTCATACTTCATATCAAATAAAAAACTAGATGATGCCCTCAACATTGTCAACATAGACTATGAATTCACAATTTTTCTATCATATTAATCATATTAATTAATATGAATGAATATGTTATAAATTTTATATGACCGTCTGCTCTGGCAAGTCACAATATGATAATCCGGCACAGTGATTTTAGGATTCCATTGCCAGTAGGATGGTAGCAATGTGACTTACCAAAGCAACAGAGCTAAAGGTCTGTGACATTGTAGCTACATTGAAACAAATACAAAAACAGTTACCGTTACAAATTAGGAAAGCTGTATAAATAATGAGAGATGGTTAACCCTAATCCAGTTACAAGATAGCTCAGTTTCATTTTGCTTGTGTCACTCTTACAAAATAATAGTACAAAAATACAATTGTCTAATTTTCAGGATGGCGCTGAATCAAAGTTATGTAGTTACGTGAAGACGAGCCCTGAGGATGGTCTGGTGTGGCGGCTGTCCGTCACTTCAGCACGGTTGATGGACGCCGGGGGCCTGCCGTACCTCGCACACTTCTGGTATGAGTTCACTCAAGAGCTGCAATATAGATGGGAGCACAGGATACTTGTGCCTGGGTAAGTCATGTCATAGCATTTCTGTTTGTTTATGGACTCAACCATGCTAAAGTACTAGAACGAAAGTGGTGATATGACGTTTGCAGTTGGTTTAGGAAGCATGTCTTCCCTAGTTATTCAGAGGGAGTCATATTATTTGATTTTTTAAAATTAAACATGAAATGCTTGTCAAACTATCTTCGAATTATAAATACCTATATTGCCTCTGCCAAGAATCAAACCCGGGACCTTATAAGATCGCAGTGCTCACCCAGTGGTGCCTCCCTCATTCCCTCTTCCCCTCAGGGAGGGAAGGAGGGAATGAGGGAGGAGGAGGAGGTTGTCAACAGGCTTTACTTTTATGAACATGTTTGGCAAGAATTTCTTCTATGGATTCCATTAGTCTGTGTAGAACCCAGTTTATGCTTGACCTGTGTATTCAGTTTCAGTAAGTATGGTTTTTTTTTGTTGTATTATTTAAAGAGGAATATGTAGATATCTTTCAAAATGAAATGAAAATGATCTGCTTGATTTACTGACCTTAATAAATCTTCAAAAAGCTAGTTAAATAAAAAAATCGGTCAAGTGCGAGTGACCCGTTGATACCCCTCTTGTACGGAACCTTAAAAAGATAAAAAGTATAATCACACTTACAGAATCCATGAAGTCTAGTATCGGGATTGCGGGTTGCATTTTTAGGAACTCATCATCATCAATGTCAACCGATAAATGTATACAGCTGCTGGACATAACCACCACACACTCATGCCACAGGTTTGCGCCGCCTGAATTCAACGGCATTCTGCGACTCGTACGATATCGTCGTCAACTTAGTTGGGGTCTGCTAACACTGCATGCTCTTTCTGGTATCCTTTAGTGCCTCAGTTGTACAAAATCGAAAATTTTACTTTTATTTTAATTTAGTATTTACTATGTTTAACATAAATGTATTTGCATGCCAGCTTGGTGTAGTACAGCTGGACCAATGAACTATTATTCACACCTGTATCAGCAAATAAAATTGAATTGAAAAAAACTAATTC
The DNA here is from genome assembly GCF_905333055.1 of Maniola jurtina. Lineage (NCBI taxonomy): Eukaryota > Metazoa > Arthropoda > Insecta > Lepidoptera > Nymphalidae > Maniola > Maniola jurtina. The sequence continues at coordinate 5,350,046 of NC_060029.1, forward strand.
AAAAAGACATATCATCCCATTCAAACAAAAGCAAATACATCTGGTTTTACAATGATGTTTTACTACACATTAGCGCGGTGACATGGTTACGCTCCTTTGCCGACTTTCCTATCTTTGGTACACTAACAATCTAAGCAAGAAATATTTAACTGAAAAGAAATAGAGGAAATAAACTTTTAAAATAATATTTATTGCTATAATTACGTGTTTCATATTTCATATTTAATTTAATATTTATTAATTTATTTACAAATCATAGAAATAAATATTTTACTTAATTATAGCACCATTCGGATTGAGCTTCAATTGTTTAAGTGTTAACATATCTATAGTTATATATGTACAATAAAAATAAAGCATTTTAGATGATAAAATTGTTTTACAATAGGCATGTAATGGAGACAGGAATATAATATCCACTGGTCCATATTCTGTATTCACTGAAATACTAGTACCTATTATGCTTAGCGTAGCTTAAGTTGAGCGAAGAAATGAAATAGAAAATCTGTATTGTTGCAAATTGTTTTTCCTATTACAACTAAATTACCGGTATGTGTTTAAATGCTAGTAATTTCAATTAATACTTGTAAATATTGCTTTAGCTTGTTCATCTACTCTGGCAAATGGTAAAGTTACAATTGATTTCCTTCTATGAACTTCCTGATGTTCCGGTAAATAATTCACTATAAACCGATAATCAATACCAGTAATATATTAAAGATTTACAATTGTAGAATAGCTTTTCACTTATTATAAAAACTATAAATACAATATTCTATACAAAAAAGTTCTCCTATTTTTGTTACGTACTCGTACACTTCATGTACTATTTATTGCACACTCTGTAGGGTTGCATTTAGAGACGCTCTTCACTGGTTTTTAATTATTTATATGGTGTGCGTTTTTACATTGAAATCGTTCCCAAGTAATATCGCCACTTCTTCTTTGGCTTGTGCCGACGTGATGATGAGCGTGCCGGTGGGGGCAGTTGTGGGCTCTATGCGAGCTCCATGTAGCTCGGGCCTTAGCGACTCTTCGGGGCGGTGAGCCGTGTCTATGCCTCTTCATCTCTCCCCTCACCGCATCTTCCGCGCGCTATAAAGGCACTAGACCGCCTCTCGTGGTCGCATTACGCGCCATATAAATATCCATATCGTGATCTGTCCAATTATTATCAGAGGTATCGCAGTATCCTAATCCTAGTGAACCTACACTATATCTACTGGCGGGCCGCGATCTCGACCTCGGCCTTCTCCTCGATCCGGCTGTCCCACTGGTTGCGCCTCCTGCTGCCCCGCTCAAGGACAAGCGAGATGCTCGCTCCGACGCCGCTCCCAGAGATTGTCGAGACTGTCGAAGATCTAAAACAAAAACAAGTGTCAACATAGTTATCACAATCGTAGAATGTAAGTTATATTATGAAGAGCTACTGAGCAACTGTACCGGTTCTAGATCCTAATAAACTGCCTGGGTATCCAGGGGCTCCGTATCTACCGGAATGCGAATAGCTGTGTTGTGAAGACTGTCCATCGGCTAGTGACCGAGCTCGCCCCGGTCGTCCCGGTAATGGTTCAGGAGCTGCCGGTTCAGTATAAGAACGTGCTCTTGGTATAGAACGTGCACTATATGCTGAAACTTGGTCCCACTCGCGTTGTTTTCCAAATGCTGCAAGTGTAGCTAACGAAGACAGAGGTCCGCTAGGGCTCGGTGTTCCGTTGAAGCCCCCACAACACGGGTTCGAAATTTTATCGGGCAACTGAGTGTGCAATCGATGGACAGTTCGTGAGCGGCGACGAGATGCAGCCGCAAACACGAGCACAGCAACCACAATAGTGCCACATATAGCTGCGCTGGCCGCGATTGTTATTTTATCCATATTAGTAGCGGCGGCGGACACAGTTCGAACTTCACGGCATTGTGAATACGGTACCGTTTCTGGACTCACGTGCACTTCCTCTAATGAAATCACGCAAACGACAATGCATTCCTGAAAATGACAAATATTACATTAGTAGGTATTAACAATTCATTAACATTCATATATTTAACAGAGAAACAAAATAGGTAAGAGTACCTGAGATGGAACGTTTTTGATTTTAAATTCTCTTTCGCTTGCTTCGAGAGGAGGTCCCTGTTTGAAACTTTTGTCTCCAAAAAGTCGATATACGACGCGAAAGCCCAGAATGTTAGCCACATCTGAATCCCATTGGATTATAACTGAATTATCCTGTCTGTATGCGTTTTTTACAATGACTTCATTAGAATCGTCTATATTTGGTTTGGGGGGAGGAAAGTTCATCACTAGGGGTGGTCTTTGGTGAGATGCATGGCGCCAAGTGGGTGCAGCTGGCCGTAAAGATGGGATGCGACTCGTTTTGGTAGAAATAGTAGTTGTGGAAGATATTGATGCAGTTGTTCCTTCAGTTGTTGTTTCGCTGGTGTTAGTCACTCCTGAAGTAGTTGGTGAAGTTGTACTGTTAGTTGTCGTTGTTTCAGTTGTAGTGGTAGTTGTGGTATGACTTGTGCTGATATCGTTAGTCATAGTCGATGGAGATGTAGCTATCACGGTGGATTCTGAGTCACAAACGAGTTCATTGGGCTCAAAGCTATAAAACCCGCGTTCACGAAAATGCGGTGGATTGCCGCAGAATTGAGGATTTCTTTCACGGGATGTAACTTGCAACTCGCCGTTGCGGATCCACTCAATTATCCACCGCAGGCGACAATCACAGTTTAGGAATCTGCCGCCGAGACTTAGTCCTCTGAGTGTGTGGTTAAGGTGAGCCAATGCTTTTTCCGGAACTGTTGGTAATGGATTTCCGTCCAATGCTAGTAAAGTTATTGATGGGTTGTTAAAAAAGGCATCGGTCGGTAATTTGTTCAGCAGATTGAATCCTATATCCAAGACTCTCAGGTCTGACAATGTCGCTATCGCTTCCGTTGGAAATTCGGGCAATAGATTATTTAGCAAACTTAATGAGCTTAATGTATTTTTAATACCTGTAAATGCGTCTCTTTTTAAATTGACTAATAGATTTCTTTCTAAATTAAGTGCGGTGAGAGAATCTAATCCGTCAAAAGTAAGGCTACCGTCGGGTCCTGGTAGTTCCCGAATGCTATTTTGAGAAAGATCGAGAAATGCAAGACTACGGAGTCCTCTTATGCACGCAGGTACTGTTTTCTGTTTAGTCCCTTTAAGGTTAAGATTTTTAAGAGAATTTTCCAAACCCGCGAGTGCGTGAGGTTCCAGAGTAATATTGTTGTCTGATAATTTTAGAGTTGTTAAGTCTTGTAGAGTCGAAAATGAATAGTTTTCGATGTATGATATTTTATTTTTTGATAAATCCAAAAGAGATAAACTAGTTAAAACTCGCAATGCTTTTACTGGCACCTCTGTTAGTTCATTATCCTGTAAGTTTAAATTCTTTAAATACTGGCCTTGACTTTTAAAGGCATTATTTTCTATTCTTTTTACTTTACATCCGGATATCTGTAAGTTGTGTATAGCTAAATTTTCGAACATTTCATTTGTGAGGGTTGGAATTGTTGAATTGTTTATGTATAAAAGATCTATTGAGATTTTTCGTGCACTTGAGTTCAGAGCAGCTAGCAATACGAGAAAATCAACCTGAAACAAATATGAATGATTATTATTAGATTTTGCTAGTCGTGTGTTTACCGTGTTTAAATCAAGAAGTATTGAAAAATTATTTATACCTGATCGCACTGTACAGATAGTTGCCTGACTAAATTAAAGGCACAGATACAGGTGGTTTGCAAGTCGAGGGAGTCGTTCCATGGACACTGTCCTCTCGCGCAGTGAACTATGATGACTGTGAGGATGGTCGGCAACCATAACTGAAGACGGACACGTCTTCTTATTACCTGTAAATATTAAACAAGATACATATAGATTAATTCTATTTATAAATAACTATGCACTATGAAAATAATTGCTTATTACAATTTTTTGGAAATATAGTCACTCAGGAATACAATATTGTTTCAAATTTTCAAAACCCGTTCAGCAGTTCTAGAAATTTCTTCCTATTAATAAACTTACAAACTTTACCTCTTTATAATATCATTAGTATAGATATAGAAATCTTAATAAGGCCGCGATTACAACTGTAAGTTCTACTCACGTAAGTAGCTTACGTGATATTCTCGCGGGTTTTATTCGCGCGTTTATTTTCCGCGTACGGAATTTCACCTGTCGCATTGCTAATGCGGTGAGCGCCATACGCGATATATTCGCGCGAATTTAATACCGCACCGCGTCAAATTTGTATCAAATCGCAGATTTTTTCCTACGCGAATTTTAAATCGCAGGGCGGCCATCTTTATATGAATGCAAGTGTTACAGAATTGCGGAAAATAAATCGCGCGATTTTTATTCGCTGTGCGGGTTAGCTCTATCTAATACGTTAAAAGTAATAAAAGACTTTTGTACTAGTACGACTGTAAGTCGTAATTACACGTCTGTTTAGAAGTACTAAGTCTCACTGTCAAGTAACGAGTCGCAATCACGCGGTGCACGGACCGTTGAAGAGAGAAGTGCATAGCAGTCGCCTCGAGCTACTAGCCCGGAAAACTGGCTTTCCCTCTACGAGTAATGCTTAATACGTGACTATTGTGTAGCAGACCATGCCCGAGACCGATGTCTTTGGTATATCTACGAGTTAAAGACAAGATGTAAGTTCTTTATGCTTAGCTGATTAAGGCTAACTTAAGCTGTGGAATTGGATGGAATCGTTTTCGAAACAATGACTAAACATTATTAGTGAAAAAAATGCATGTCACTTTCAATAATAACTGCACTTTTCTGTCGTAAAATATTTATAACGGCATAAATCAAAAACTGTATCGAATGATATGGATATTCGCAATCTTTATAAATATCTACTTATAGGTATTTGGTCACTTTTCGTTACATAATCGGACCAAGTTTATTTTTTAAAGAATATTAGCCACTCCACGAATTCCACACTAGACTCACTCCACATTAGATTTCCACGAATTCGTCTGCATGCGTTTAGGTTTTTAAAATCTCGGGGAACTCTTTTATTTTCCGGGATTGAAGATAATATAAAAATAATAAATATTCTGACCGACATACATACATAATTCTAGAACAGACGACGCGCGACGCGATATTATGTACAGACTGCATAAAGCGTCATGAGAAAAACTGGTATGTATGCCTGCCCCCAATCTAAACCCAATTTACTTGTCCTAAAAATTAGACACTGCAGGTGAGCATGAGCACATAAATTCTTAATGAACTATTGTTATAATAATAATATGTTGGTAAATTCTTATTCATACTTTCTTAACCAATTGTTATAAAGTAGGTATTCATTCGCATAGATTCCTACGCTTGCTTTTACTACTGGACGAGGCTAAGTTTGTACCACTAGCCTATTTAGATGAGTCAACAGTCGACCGCCATCCGATTTCGCCGATAACGGTACTCCTCTCAGGTCGGCGAAGCGACGTGAGAGTCAACTGTTGACGATTCACTTTCGAGTAATCTTTAAGTTTATATTTAAAAAATGCTTGCGAAAATATTCCTTTCACTTTTAAATTAGGTATCTACTATCTATATGGAATCATATGTTGAGGTACACAGATAGTGTTGGCAATTGAGCCGAAGCTATTGTAGTTAGCGGTAGTTTTGGCACTAACAAAGCTCCGCCTAGCATGTCAGAAATGCTTGAATTAACACATAGGCAACTTTTTATCCCGGTAAATCAAAGTTCCCGCAGGATTTATGAATAATCTCAGTAGGTATATTCCACGCGGACGATGTTGCGGGCAGTCTTCATATTCAAAAGAAAATGTTTCAATTAGCCAAAAATCTAATCAGAAATTTCATGACACGGATCCCTTTATACGTAGGTACAACCTACTCGTACGCACAAAATCACAAACATGTCATGGTGACAAAAATAATGTACGCGTCATGACATGACTCATGAGAATTTTCTTCAGTGTTAGAGAGAAAGCTCTATGATGTAGGTCTGTAGGTCTCTTTTTAGAGGACTATAATATAATCCCATCAAAAACATAAATGTGAAAAAGTGCCAAGTTCGATAGAGAAAATGAGAGATTGTAAGCTTCGCCGATAAAAGGTAAGCTTCGCCGACAAAAGCATTGATATCTAAATAGGTGCCAAGTTCTTATAGGTCTTTATATCATTCCTACAAGAATGTACAAGAAACTTTGATCGTTTTAAAATATTATTTTATGTTATTGAGTACATATAACTTGGCAAGTTTTAATAGTCAGTAAATCACATTTTACGTTTAACATAAAATTTAGTTTAAGTTTAGGAATGTATTGGCAAATATCAAAACTTGCTAAGTGTACTATATTTTATATTAAACATTAAATGTAATTAACCGACTATTAAAACTTGCCAAGTTATATGTACTCAATAACATAAAATAATATTTTAAAACGATCAAAGTTTCTTGTACATTCTTGTAGGAATGATATAAAGACCTATAAGAACTTGGCACCTATTTAGATATCAATGCTTTTGTCGGCGAAGCTTACCTTTTATCGGCGAAGCTTACAATCTCTCATTTTCTCTATCGAACTTGGCACTTTTTCACATTTATGTTTTTGATGGGATATCATCAATTTTTGTTAAGTTAATTTCTCTTCATTTATTAGGATTATCCTATACCTGTAAATTTTTGCGTGATTGAAAAAGCTTGCAGCTATGCAACTTCGCTTAGTCAATTATCAAGAGTGTTCATAGCTATAATCTAAGAAAATGTGTTCAGCCGTTTGAAGATTAGCGACTCTTTTCTAGTTTTCTTATTAGAATAATAAAACCGGTTAATATCTACTATCCGAGTAATACATATTAGTATTCACTATTCAGCCAAATTCTAATAAGGCGATGTATTGGCATGGTAATGCGTAATGTGTATACTTAATATATCACTATATGAATCATTTAAAGCTATTTTCAACCCCCTGATAACACAGAAATACTTAAACCTAAACACGTACAACTTTGCATATCAGGTAAAACTTTTTGACCACTTAGAATGTAAAATTACATGAAAGTAGTTTACATAAACTGTTTTTCAACACATGTGTCCACTTACTAGTTATACATTAGAAGTTGATTCTCTTCACCGTTAAAGAGAGCGATATTTAATTGCTTAAAATACGCATAACTTCGGAAAGTTAGAGGTGCGTGTCCGGGAACAAACCCTGGACCCCAGACCTAAAGAGCAGGCCGACATCTCAACCACTACTACCACTTTGTAAAGTTAGTTAATATTTATTTATTAAAATTAAAACAATAATGTGTACAGTACCTACCTAAGTACTAATCAGTAAATGTTTTTGAAGTTCGTGGGTTACAATTTTTATTATTAAAACAACATAATATTGCAAATATTTTGGTGTCGAGTCAGCTGACATACCACCATGCTGCAAGAGGGAGGCCCATGTGCACTATTGTTTCTAAGCTACCTGCTTTTTTTCATCGTTTTGCCCCATTGAAGATCTTTGTTTTCGATACAGAATAATGGTGCCTAATTTGTAATTTCTGAACGAGAAGTGGTGCGATATTGTTTCAAAACTAGGTATAGTCACGGTAATATTATCTATACAGTATTCTAACTCGGCCGTATCTTTGAAATAAATACCTACAGCTGCGCGGTACGTAAACATGCGGTAGGGCTGCCCGCCTCCAGCAGTTTAATTACATTTGCCTACTTTGTGTTTCCATCTAGTTTTGTGATTGTAAATATACTTTTTTTATATAAATAAATAAAATACTTTGTGAATTGCATAGGAAATGTTCAGTAAAAATGCGTGTTGTTTTTTGGTTGGTAGATTTAATTAAAAAACCATGTTTATGATTGAATAACAAATCGGTCTTATAATTTGAGACCGAAAAATATTTGCGCCTCGACTGAGACGTAGGAAATTAAACGAACGTTACGAATTATTAAATTTTAAAGTTTAAAAAATCCGCATCCCTATAAAGCTTTTAATCAAAAATTGTTTTGGGGAACATGGGCAAGATAGAGAAAAAGGAATAAATGTCTTTTACTTGGTTATAGACACCTGCAGCTACTTTACAATTTATATATTTGGTTTTAAATGAAGTTCGGAACATTTTCTCCATTTTTTGTATATATTCCACAAAATCATCGCTGGGTACAATCAAAAAAGTTTGTGAATTAATCTTATTGTAGTCCCGGTACCTTAAATACCGACATTCTGAGCTGAAGTTGTGGCTTCTTTGATCGGGTTTCACATACAACGAAAAAATCGCGCGGTTATTGTTAGAAAAACAAAACACCGCCCGTTCGTCACTGCGGCACAGTCGCGACTGTCTGCGTGTCGAGCGCCTGCCGACATCGAGGTGCGTAGGTATAGCTCGCGTTTCGTCCGCTTGTATGAAGTTGGAATACTGTACATACCATTACCGTGGTATAGTAGTACCGGCCGGTTCGGAGTTAAAAGCCATAAAAGTTAACTAATTAGGTAAAATATTCCAAAAGATCATAAGTCGGTATATACCCATTCCAAACGCTGACTTAACTGTTTACGCTAAGGTTTAAAGTCAAATGCCGTCATGAATAATTACAACAGATTTACTTAATATTTTACAACAGGGTTGCAACAAGAGACGGAACTCCAAAGTCCGGAAATCCCGATCAGTCCTTCTTTAGAAGTGATAAAATAACCACCTTTTTACACCTACCTAAACTTCAATTAAAAATTATTATGTTTATCTTGTTATCTGTTTCATTATTATTATAAGTAATGTGCCTTATGTGCAGTTATGATAGTGGCAATTTGAAAAATACATCTATTTGACAACCCTATGCAGTCGTAGAATTTCTTTGTTTGCGGGAAAGGTAATAAATTTTTAGCTTTAACAAGTAGTCGTTAGGTTGAGTTTTACTCGACCGCATTAGGGCTTATGACCGTTCATAATATAAAACACTATTGTTAAAAAGTTTTATTGCTATTAGCTCTTAACCGGCCGGTACGACTATACCTGTTTTTAATTTTTAACGTTTCGCTGTCCATCAACAAACCATGTGATTTATAAAAAGATCACTAACAACAAGTGGAAAACTTGAAATATCACGTTATTTACGAGTACGAGTTGCTTCGTGGCACCAGTGCTGCTGAAACGGCTCGAAGGATTAATGATGTGTATGGCGGTGGTTTCGCAAAGAAAAACATAGTGCGTTTTTGATTCCAACGTTTTTGATCTAGAAATTTTGACCTGCAGAATAAGCCCCGGTGACGACCGGAGACCAAAGTTGATAATGAAGAATTGAAGGGTTTGGTGGACTAGTACCGGTGTCGTTTACTACAGCTTTCTTAAACTGGCCAGACGATTACGGTGGAGGACTTCTTCTTCTTCTTCTCTCTGGGCTGGTTTCCGCACTTAAACGTTTCCGTCTGTTGTGCGTGCGTTGCCCCTCCCCGCCGAAGACGGTGGAGGACTATTGTCAGCAACTGCAAACCATGATGGAAAAGCTAGCTGCCACACAACTGAGGCTAGTCAATCGCTCTAGGCCACTGCTGCTTCAGGACAACGCTAGACCACACAACAGACGGCTACCCAATTAGAGGAGGAATTAATGTAATTAACCGACTATTAAAACTTGCCAAGTTATATGTACTCAATAACATAAAATAATATTTTAAAACGATCAAAGTTTCTTGTACATTCTTGTAGGAATGATATAAAGACCTATAAGAACTTGGCACCTATTTAGATATCAATGCTTTTGTCGGCGAAGCTTACCTTTTATCGGCGAAGCTTACAATCTCTCATTTTCTCTATCGAACTTGGCACTTTTTCACATTTATGTTTTTGATGGGATATCATCAATTTTTGTTAAGTTAATTTCTCTTCATTTATTAGGATTATCCTATACCTGTAAATTTTTGCGTGATTGAAAAAGCTTGCAGCTATGCAACTTCGCTTAGTCAATTATCAAGAGTGTTCATAGCTATAATCTAAGAAAATGTGTTCAGCCGTTTGAAGATTAGCGACTCTTTTCTAGTTTTCTTATTAGAATAATAAAACCGGTTAATATCTACTATCCGAGTAATACATATTAGTATTCACTATTCAGCCAAATTCTAATAAGGCGATGTATTGGCATGGTAATGCGTAATGTGTATACTTAATATATCACTATATGAATCATTTAAAGCTATTTTCAACCCCCTGATAACACAGAAATACTTAAACCTAAACACGTACAACTTTGCATATCAGGTAAAACTTTTTGACCACTTAGAATGTAAAATTACATGAAAGTAGTTTACATAAACTGTTTTTCAACACATGTGTCCACTTACTAGTTATACATTAGAAGTTGATTCTCTTCACCGTTAAAGAGAGCGATATTTAATTGCTTAAAATACGCATAACTTCGGAAAGTTAGAGGTGCGTGTCCGGGAACAAACCCTGGACCCCAGACCTAAAGAGCAGGCCGACATCTCAACCACTACTACCACTTTGTAAAGTTAGTTAATATTTATTTATTAAAATTAAAACAATAATGTGTACAGTACCTACCTAAGTACTAATCAGTAAATGTTTTTGAAGTTCGTGGGTTACAATTTTTATTATTAAAACAACATAATATTGCAAATATTTTGGTGTCGAGTCAGCTGACATACCACCATGCTGCAAGAGGGAGGCCCATGTGCACTATTGTTTCTAAGCTACCTGCTTTTTTTCATCGTTTTGCCCCATTGAAGATCTTTGTTTTCGATACAGAATAATGGTGCCTAATTTGTAATTTCTGAACGAGAAGTGGTGCGATATTGTTTCAAAACTAGGTATAGTCACGGTAATATTATCTATACAGTATTCTAACTCGGCCGTATCTTTGAAATAAATACCTACAGCTGCGCGGTACGTAAACATGCGGTAGGGCTGCCCGCCTCCAGCAGTTTAATTACATTTGCCTACTTTGTGTTTCCATCTAGTTTTGTGATTGTAAATATACTTTTTTTATATAAATAAATAAAATACTTTGTGAATTGCATAGGAAATGTTCAGTAAAAATGCGTGTTGTTTTTTGGTTGGTAGATTTAATTAAAAAACCATGTTTATGATTGAATAACAAATCGGTCTTATAATTTGAGACCGAAAAATATTTGCGCCTCGACTGAGACGTAGGAAATTAAACGAACGTTACGAATTATTAAATTTTAAAGTTTAAAAAATCCGCATCCCTATAAAGCTTTTAATCAAAAATTGTTTTGGGGAACATGGGCAAGATAGAGAAAAAGGAATAAATGTCTTTTACTTGGTTATAGACACCTGCAGCTACTTTACAATTTATATATTTGGTTTTAAATGAAGTTCGGAACATTTTCTCCATTTTTTGTATATATTCCACAAAATCATCGCTGGGTACAATCAAAAAAGTTTGTGAATTAATCTTATTGTAGTCCCGGTACCTTAAATACCGACATTCTGAGCTGAAGTTGTGGCTTCTTTGATCGGGTTTCACATACAACGAAAAAATCGCGCGGTTATTGTTAGAAAAACAAAACACCGCCCGTTCGTCACTGCGGCACAGTCGCGACTGTCTGCGTGTCGAGCGCCTGCCGACATCGAGGTGCGTAGGTATAGCTCGCGTTTCGTCCGCTTGTATGAAGTTGGAATACTGTACATACCATTACCGTGGTATAGTAGTACCGGCCGGTTCGGAGTTAAAAGCCATAAAAGTTAACTAATTAGGTAAAATATTCCAAAAGATCATAAGTCGGTATATACCCATTCCAAACGCTGACTTAACTGTTTACGCTAAGGTTTAAAGTCAAATGCCGTCATGAATAATTACAACAGATTTACTTAATATTTTACAACAGGGTTGCAACAAGAGACGGAACTCCAAAGTCCGGAAATCCCGATCAGTCCTTCTTTAGAAGTGATAAAATAACCACCTTTTTACACCTACCTAAACTTCAATTAAAAATTATTATGTTTATCTTGTTATCTGTTTCATTATTATTATAAGTAATGTGCCTTATGTGCAGTTATGATAGTGGCAATTTGAAAAATACATCTATTTGACAACCCTATGCAGTCGTAGAATTTCTTTGTTTGCGGGAAAGGTAATAAATTTTTAGCTTTAACAAGTAGTCGTTAGGTTGAGTTTTACTCGACCGCATTAGGGCTTATGACCGTTCATAATATAAAACACTATTGTTAAAAAGTTTTATTGCTATTAGCTCTTAACCGGCCGGTACGACTATACCTGTTTTTAATTTTTAACGTTTCGCTGTCCATCAACAAACCATGTGATTTATAAAAAGATCACTAACAACAAGTGGAAAACTTGAAATATCACGTTATTTACGAGTACGAGTTGCTTCGTGGCACCAGTGCTGCTGAAACGGCTCGAAGGATTAATGATGTGTATGGCGGTGGTTTCGCAAAGAAAAACATAGTGCGTTTTTGATTCCAACGTTTTTGATCTAGAAATTTTGACCTGCAGAATAAGCCCCGGTGACGACCGGAGACCAAAGTTGATAATGAAGAATTGAAGGGTTTGGTGGACTAGTACCGGTGTCGTTTACTACAGCTTTCTTAAACTGGCCAGACGATTACGGTGGAGGACTTCTTCTTCTTCTTCTCTCTGGGCTGGTTTCCGCACTTAAACGTTTCCGTCTGTTGTGCGTGCGTTGCCCCTCCCCGCCGAAGACGGTGGAGGACTATTGTCAGCAACTGCAAACCATGATGGAAAAGCTAGCTGCCACACAACTGAGGCTAGTCAATCGCTCTAGGCCACTGCTGCTTCAGGACAACGCTAGACCACACAACAGACGGCTACCCAATTAGAGGAGCTTCAATTGGAATGTCTAAGATATCCACCGTACCTACTCCCCGGACCTTGCTCCAATAGATTACCACAGCTTTCTTAAACTGGCCAGACGATTACGGTGGAGGTCTATTGTCAGCAACTGCAAACCATGATGGAAAAGCTAGCTGCCACACAACTGAGGCTGGTCAATCGCTCTAGGCCACTGCTGCTTCAGGACCACGCTAGACCACACAACAGACGGCTACCCAATTAGAGGAGCTTCAAATGGAATGTCTAAGATATCCACCGTACCTACTCCCCGGACCTTGCTCCAATAGATTACCATTTTTTTTAGAAATTTTGATAACTTCTTATATATGGAAAAAATTCAACTCCGATGGGTCAGTCCAAAGCGCCTTCAAAGATTTTATTGATTCCCTTCTGAATGGTTTTATGACATGGCAAAAGTGCATAGACAGCAATGGTATATAATACTTTGATTAAATAAATATATTATATTTAAAAAAATCGACTTTTTGTTCTTCCCTTACAAAACGCCAATTTCATATGTAAGGACCTAATATCATACTACATGCCCGTGCAAAGCCGAGCAAAACCGAGGCAGGTCACTAGCATACATTAATATGTAGTTATAATGTTATGTTACTTGCTTTGGAAGTTAATGACCCATCACAATCCATATTAAAAAGCGAATATTTCTTTGTTGATTTGTCCTTCAATCACGTCGCATTGGAGCAACGGATCAACGTAATTTTTTACGTGAGTATACTTGTACCTAGAGAGTGACATAAGCTATTTTTAAAAAATCACAGTTTTTGAAACGAAGGACAAGGTCCACGTGGACGAAGTCGCAGGCATCAACTAGTATATTAGACAACACATACCTGTAATAGGGTTCATTATTGTTTGTTTTCAAGTAGGTAGGTATAATATGAAATAATTTTGCCTTCAAACCTATTCGTTCATAATTTCTAAATTCGAACCGGCGACCACTTATTTATGGCTTTGATCACAGGTCAAGGATCCCTAAAGATGAGCATATAAACAAATGCACTATTATTAATTGTGAAAGTAGGTAGGTAATTACACAGTGTTACAAACTTAAAATGTGTGCCTCGATCCATACTTGCTGTTCTCTACAAGGCGCCCCAATAACTTTGTCCTATAATATATGACATATTAAAACATAATTTGCTATTTTCTGATTTTTTCCTTTGTATACACCTAATTACCTATCACTATACCAAATTTCAAGTCTCTAACTCACCTGGAAGTAGGTTAGGTTTTTGATGAGTGAGTGAGTGAGTGAGTGTTAAAAATGGCACTTTTCAGACGTTAATAACTTGAGAACTGCAAAAGATTTTTTCATGAAATTTGGGTTTCTAAGCGATCAAATAGACCTTAATAGATATGCAAAATTATAAATGTGTAGGTTTAATAGTTTTTGAGTTATGGGGGGGTCAAAAGTAGCTCGAAATGGTTCGTGTAATATACACTTGTCAGCGTGCCGCCGTTCTTATTAGAATCGAACTTGGCGAGACACGCTGTCGCGTGTCTTGATAAGTATATGATCTATTATTTTGATACATTATTACTATGCGACTTTACGTAAGCTTATAAGTAAACAAAGTAGTGCTAGTTGATAGACAGGAGTTATTAACCCCCGACCCAAAAAGAGGGGTGTTATAGGTTTGACGTGTGCATCTGTGTATCTGTCTGTGGCATCGTGGCTCCTAAACTAATGAAACGATTTAATTTTGTTTCTTTTGTTTGAAAGGTGGCTTTTATCGAGAGTGTTCTTAACTATAATCCCAGAAAATCGGTTCAGCCGTTTGAAAGTTCTTTTCTAGTTATTACTGTAACCTTCACTTGTTTTATAAATTTTAAATTTACACTTGTTAATATAGACATTATACCTTCATAGCCATTGTGCAAACAATTTTCAAATCTCGAAGATTCCAAGCAACTTCTAAAGTTAAAATCGAAGACTATAATAAGATACTTGGAAATTTGAAAATTTATGAATTAATAAAATGAAGTTGATTTCTACGAGATATAAATCTCGTTTAAATAATAGTCAAAACATACAAAGAACAATTGTTACTCATGTTGAAATTAGCTTTCTGTGTACTTATTTAAATAAATACACAGAAAGCTAAATTACCCTAACGATTTTATTTTAAACTATACTTTCTTCCTAAGTATGCAAGAATTGCATGCTTACATTGTGACTGAAAATGATTTCCTATTGTTAACATTCAATTGCGTGATTTCAATTACTGTTATGACCTGACTCTATGTAACTATGTTTGTACATTACAAGATGCGATAAGGTATATTGGGTAAAACAATTAGGGTATTAACCGTTTTATTCAGATGACTTTAAATTGATAAAGTTGAGAATGAGAAAGTAGGAATATATTTATTTCTTGACTGGTAAAATCAATTTAAAAAGAAAAAAATAAAGAATATTAGCCATTTTTAATCATGACTAACATTCCCCTTTCCCCTCCAACTAAGCGTAAAGCTTGTGCTAGGAGTGGGTACGATAATAGTGCAACGGCTGGGGTTAGAACCGCCGACCTTTCGGAATTCAGTCCACTCCTATAACCGTTGAGCTATTGAGGCTCTATTATAATTATTACTTTAACATGTGTTCGGTACAAACAACAAGGTGAAATTAGCACGATAATGAGAAATTGGCAATTCAGAAGAGACATAGGTACCTACTTACAACTTACAAGATAAAGTCGAAAACTAAAATCCGACTACGATCGTCTCAATAAACGCTGAAATATTAATATAGTAAAATATTTTTTTATCGCTTGGTATACTTTAGTAGTGTAGTACATTTATATTAATGAACTAAGAATTTATCCTCTTTAATTTGACATCCCACTCGATACAATAGCAAAAAAAGTTTTTGGAGACCCCCAATTTTTAGATTCGTTAAGTCAATTTTTTCGTATAAAATATAGCCTATGTCACCTAGACCTTCACAACGAATCAGATGACACCCCATTCATCAAAATCGGCCCTGTAGTTTAGGATCTACGGTGGAATACACAGAGTCTGGATGCAAACATACATACATATTACATACATACACAAAATTCAAAATTCAAAATTCAAAATGTTTTTATTCAATTAGACTTTTACAAGTTCTTTCGAATCGTCAAAAGCATCTACCACTGGTTCGGAATGCCTTTCCTACCGAGAAGAACCAGCAAGAAACTCGGCGGTTGCTCTTTTCAAAGATTTGATATACAATATTATGCCATGTATAAAAGCAATTGAAGTCCTGCGCATTGCTGGAGCGAATCGAAGTTCAAATCCACGCTTTTTTATCATTTACATAATCTTCGATAGTATAATATGCTTTTCTCAGGAGCATATTTTTAATAGATTTTTTGAACCTGTGTAAAGGCAAGTCCAAAATTGACTGAGGAATTTTGTTATAGAAGATTATACCCATTCCCACAAATGACTTTTGGACCTTCCTGAGACGGAGCGTAGGAGTCGCAAGCCTGTTACGGTGTCTAGTCAGCCTGTTGTGTAGATCGCCAACCTTCTTGTAACTAAGAATATTTTGTCTTACAAAAATTATGTTGTTGTAAATATATTGAGAGGCTACGGTAAGGATACCTATTTCCTTAAATTTTTCTCGAAGTGAATCGCGTGGTTTTAAGTTATAAATTGCGCGTATTGCCCTTTTCTGTAATACAAAAATTCTCCCAATATCTGCCGCTCTACCCCATATTAAGATTCCATAAGACATAATACTATGAAAATAAGCAAAATATACTATCTTTGCGGTCTCCACGTCAGTTAATTGTCGAATCTTTCTAACCGCGTAAGCAGCAGAGCTTAGTTTGCCAGCAAGAGTTGATATATGGGTGCCCCATTGCAGCTTCGCATCTAAGGTTATCCCCAAAAATGTAGTAGTCTCTTCTATTTTCAAAATATCATTATTTATCATTAAATTAATGTTACTTGTGTTCTTGGTATTGGGCAGTGCGAATTCAATACACTTAGTTTTTTTTGCATTTAAAAGTAGATTATTTACAGTAAACCAGTGAGTTACCTGAGATATGGCACCATTTATATCGTCAAAATTGTCCTTATTTCTATCGACTTTAAAAATCAAAGACGTATCGTCAGCAAATAGTACGATATCGCAAATATTTTGGACTACATATGGTAAATCGTTTATGTATACTAAGAACATGAAAGGACCTAGAATAGAGCCTTGAGGAACACCCATTAGTGAGGCTGATCCGGATGACTTCACATCATTCACACATACTGTTTGAATACGATCACTAAGATAGGACGCAATGAGACCAAGCGCAGTGTCTTTGATTCCATAGTGGCTCAATTTAACTAAAAGAGTCTCGTGCTCAACGCAATCAAATGCCTTGGATAAATCACAGAAAATACCAATGGCATTCTGTGACCCCTCCCACGCATTGAATATATGCTTTAACAGCACTGCGGCCGCGTCGGTTGTTGATCGACCTTTAGTGAAGCCATACTGTTCAGAATGGAGTAGCTTATTTAAATTGAAATGCTGAAGCAGTTGGTTGAGCATGATTTTCTCAAATATCTTGCTCAGTGTTGGCAAAATTGAAATTGGCCTGTAATTGTTTGGGTCACTTTTGCTACCCGATTTAAAAAGAGGTATCAATTTACTACATTTCATGAGATCTGGAAAAGCGCCTGTATCCACAGACTCATTAAAAATTAAGGCTAGATATGGCGCAATAATATCAATAATATTGTTAATTATTTTTACTGATATTCCCCACAGATCTCCGGTTTTTTTGCTTTGTAAAGATTTGAACACTTTAACAATGTCATATGGAGTAGCGTATTCAAACCTAAACAACACACCGCATTCAGTGACATTGGCCCTGAGAAGATCATAGGCTTCTGTTGGTGAAGAGCTAAGGGAACTAGTAGTGATGACTGGAATGTTCTGGAAAAAATTCTCAAATGTATTTGCAATTTCAATATTGGAGTCAATAATACGTACATACATACATAGCCGGGTAAAAATTAAACCTTATCTTTATTTTATACTTTAGTTTCCCTTAGTTTGCGTAGCTTCTCGTTGAAATTAGTAAGCGGTGAACTACGCGCCGCATTTCTCCGAAAAGGTTTCTGGGTTTTTATATATTTTAAGGAAATTACGGAGAGTTAAAGTATACTAGTTAATACCAGTAACTGCACATATAGGTAATCATCTCAGCAAAAGTAAAGCAAAAACCAATTGCGTGATATTTATTTATACTGATACAGTTATCTTAGTAGGTACGTATGTAATAATATGTGTGGCAGTGAAGCATGGCCGGCCTTGATGCAGTACGCTTGAACTTCAAGTCACGGAGATGAAAACGCAATAGTGGATGTACATAATATAGCATGCCACGATGTAGACCGTTTGCGTAATTTCAACATCCGCACTAGGCAGTGTCATTGGAAATAATCTGACAAGAAATCTGTTTCACATGGTTTCACGTCAAGAAACCGTTACAGTTACCTACCTTACCTTTGAATACTTATTGTGGAGTGCATCGAAATCCAAAATTTTACTGGTTTGATTATTAAAATTTTAGGTTTTGTCGCCAATCACTTTATTCTGCTCCTGCCAGCTTCTGGTCGGGATAAGATCGTTTTTCTTATTTAGATACAAGTTAGCCCTTGGAGTTAACCTGGATCGTTAAAAAGATTAGTCAGTCATCAATAAAAAATAATGATTTAGATCATAGAAAGAGGAAAATGTTGTATTCTAGCATAGCAATCTCGTGCTAACATTTTCTTAATTGATTCTTCACTAAATAATGTAGGTACAATGTACATATATGAGAAAAGGCACTTATCACTTACCACCAGGTAAGATTGCAGTCAAGGGCTAACTGTATCTGAATAATAAAAAAAGTGCAAGCTAAAGTAGCACAATAATCTGTATTAAAGCAAATAATTTAATACATGTTCAGTAGCGTGCCAATTAATTCGAATAGAGTAGATTTAGATACTTGCTTGCGACGACGCAGCGCTGTGCCCTTTTAGTAACTGGGAATTCGTTAGCTTTCACTCGCTTTCTTAGGTCATGCTTAGGTATATTATTATCTAGTTGTGAGAACTATTAGTAAGTGGAAAGAGACAAACATATTTGCCTTAATTAGGTAAACTAAAAGTTTTAGGAATAGAGAAAATAATCACTGGTTTCGATTCATCTTTTTTTTTTAGTTTATACTAGTATAACCGAAACTTTATAGGCAATGGGGTTTAGGTATGCTTGTTAGATGCCAAGAAAAAGTTTCCGTGCCGTATTCTGCCTGCAGGATTGTTCTTATTTGATATTTTGATTTTCATAACAATGCGTTAAAGACACCTGAATTTCCTGATGTATTGTATGTCTATGACTGGACAGTGGACACACACAGCATAATCAGTAATTTATTTGGTAACTATTGATTTTGATAGACCCCTAATCACGCATCGTCGCAAAAAATATACAGTCATTTAGTCAAAGTAGATAACGCGATATTTACTTACATTTATTTTTAGCTCTATGTCTACGTAGGTATCTGCAACTTCTTAATTTGTTTGAAACAAATTATGAAGTTGTATGAAATTAAGAAGTGAATTGTAGCGAGATTATTCAACAATTTTTTTCTCCATGATAAATGATCAGTCTGTCCATTGCTAAGAATGCTTAGAAAGCGCAAACCCACTAATTAGTAGTCGCATTTTCGCTCTCTAGTTACACTACAAGTTACTACTATTATAACTTTGCTTATTTTGAATTGCTCAAGCAGTTTGCATATGAATATGGATACGCATTTACGTATGATGGCACACTTTTGAGTGTCATACCACCACCACGAGCTACCAGACAGGTTAAGTTAATTATGTTTTGCTAGTGATTAGTTGCTTGTGTTGTAGTGTGATTATTTATTATTCAAAAGGCCTTATTATTTAGAGCCTCGATAGCTCAACGGTTGAGGAGCGGACTGTATTCCGAAAGGTCGGCGGTTCAAACCCCACCCGTTGCACTATTGTCGTACCCACTTGACTCCTGGCACAAGCTTTACGCTTAATTGGAGGGGAAAGGGGAGTATTAGTCATGATTAGCGTGGCTACTATTCTATAAAAAAAGGGGGGTTTCAAAAATCGCGTTGGAATCCTTGATATTCAGAGGGGTAAAAGAAGCCTATATCCGTCCGGGAAGCAAGCTATCCTCTGCAATCTGCACCGTTAGTCAAAATCGGTTAAACGGAATAAAAAACCGGTCAAGTGCGAGTCGGACTTGCACACGGAGGGCTCCATACCATCGTACAAGATATACATAACACTGTATGTTAATGACGGACTGCGCCATCAATATATGATTTAGTAAATTAATTTTCTCGTGAACACATTTAAATTTTTTTTCTGTAATGTAACCACAAATTCACGGTCTTTGGCTACTTTTTTCTTTTACTTGTGCTATAAGACCTACCTACCTACCTGCCAAATTTTATGATTCTAGGTCAACGCGAAGTACCCTATAGGTTTTCTTGACAGACACGACGGATAGGCAGACAAACAGACAACAGACTATAAGGGACTCTTTTCCTTCTGAAGTACAGAACTTTAAAAGGTAGCATGCAAACAGATTGACACACTTTCGCTTTTATAATAAATATTACGAGTAGTATGGTACTTGTGGTTACGTGTTCTTACTAAATTAATTATAAACTTTATCTTTTTAATACATCTGTATTTTTTCTTTAATAGGTAGTTTAAGCCATGCCAAGGGTCAAGGCGTTACGTGAGAGATTTGTTTAATAACTGTTACTCCTAATTAGTGGTTTTATAAAAGCCATTAACTAAGAGGTAGAGACTAGAGAGCTAGTTAGTATAATAGTGCAATCCCTTCCGACGGTTTTGACGGGAAGTTTTCCGGATTTCATTCGTTGCGCCACACTGAAGGCTTAAGCAATATCCTTTGCCAACAATTTTCTCAAGGCAATTTTGATACTTTTATAGGGTGTGGCTTTTATTATAACATAGTCATTACGCATCATTGTGTTACGAATTATATCATATAATTAGGTATCTATACGGTATTGAATAACCTACTTATTCGTAGTTTATATTCAGTTTTGTTAAACGTTGCTTGCCAGTTTTAGGAAATCTAATTTGCTGTGTTTATTTATATTAAAGAGAAAAAATAAAGGTTTCCTACATAATATTGCTAACACGTGAATGCCTTCTAAACCTAATAGGTATAATCATGAATTAATTATTAATTAGAGTTTAAAAAAATCTTACATTAGTTCACATAAACTTATACAGATTAATATAATATACCTAACGAATGTTATTAGGTATGTACCTACGTTAAATTGCAAATAAGGTAGCTGCAATAAAATATTCATACTCAAGTATGTTGAAAAATGACAGAAGGTTGCTATAAAATTTTGATTAAACAATGCATTATTTTTCTTGCAGAGGGCAAACGAATGCTCCTGCATTACCATACCATCTTTTGTACAAAAATATGTTATTGCACTTTAACGTTTACAATAAAATTACTGTAGAAATGCGCAGAAATGTGAGAAGCTAAACATAGACTACACAGAAATGAAATGTAGTGAGGATATTCGTTAGTAAAAAGAATGCGGGCAAAAAGTACAGCATGCGTTGATGCGTTGATGACTAGGGAGGCTGGCATACAAGCGCGGTGGCCGCGTTGCTGAGCGACGCGCGACGATCTTGACTTGCCTTTTCTTTAGGCAGAGAGTTGGCGTCGAATTTCGACGGTAGAACTTCACTACTCCGAATATTTAAAAAACAAGTGTGAGTCGGAGTAGCACACGGAGAGTTCCGTACCGTTGCGCGTTGTACGAGAAATAACACTTATTTTTTTTTTTCGCGGCGGCCAATTGGAATTTTTTTTATTAGTTTTTATAGCGGCAGTAGAAATACACACTGATATACACACTTGAGGTACTGTAGCCAAACCGTCAGGTATTTAAATATATTTTTTCAGATAAAAAACATTGTTATTTGTCAAAAAATGAAGAGATTATACTTAAGTATTATTTGCTTTTATTTGTTTACTATTAATATATTCTTAAATGATTAAAATGCAAACATATCTTAAGGATACATGATTTAATGATTACACATAGATATTAAGTAAGTATATAGGATTTCACATGGGTGTCGTAGGTTTCAGTTATGAACTCAACATGATGTTGTTTTTCGATGTGAGATCTTGGAGTATGGCATGTTTAAGTTATTATTATTTTACTGCCAGATGCGAATCAACTTTGTATCTTGTTAATGTACAAAAAAAACCTGTCGAAACCGTGTTTCTATGTCAGCCAATTTACGTCCTATATACCTAAAGCGAGTATTAGGCAGTAACAATACATATTTTGCTTGTTTCTTGATTATTTTTACTATATTTATTTTTATAGAAAAATAGTATATTTTCGAGATAGACAAAAATTACATCATGCTTAGGAATTAATTAATTATACATCTTATCCAAGGTAGACCAATTCCACAGGGTGCGCAATGTCACGTGACGATACTGCGTAGGCATACTCTCCTTTGCCCAATGTTAGCAGTCTGGGTAGATTTCTAAATAAGATTACCGGATTTTGTTACCTTAAAACAATCTTTATCCAACTGCGACTAAAACTATTTGTCAGTCTGTTTGTTTGTTTGTTTGTCTGCCCGGTACAAATCTTGTAATATATTTTAAACTAACTTCCCGTTGAACTAGTCTAGAAATTTTAAACTTAAGTTGGAACTGCATGACAATGCAATATTAACTTGCTTTCTTGTTTGGGTGTACATTGATATTTGCTTGTTTTCTTTTTTGGTTGTACATTTATGCTGAGTTGCGCATCAATTTCGTCATATATTTTTCAAGAACCCCTAAGGCCACGCGGAGCAAGTCGCGGGCATCAGTGAGTACAGAATAAATGGTTGTCCGTCAATCTAGAAAGGCACGTGTGACAAGGATAAATGATCATCCCACTGCTCTTCGCATCTACCGAGGTCAATAAACTAAAAGAAATTTCTTCACATGTAATGGCATGGCATAAATCGATAAAATTTTCAATTACTCTGCGCTGTAAATAGTTAGTATATCTTATAATATCAAAGGTACCTACAAACTACTTGATGACCGCACTTTGTCCGCGTGGATTTAGATTTTTGAAATCCCGTAGGAACTCTTTAATTTTCCTTGATATAAAGTAAAATTTCGTAAGTCTTAATTTTTTTGCACAGAACCCTAACACTTTTTCTAAAATAAAAGTCGCCTAAGTTATTCCTTATAATATCGGCTATCTCCCAGTGAAAGTCCCGTAAGTCTCGGAGATTGTCGTGAGCGCGCTTCATCGAAGCGATAATTCGTTGGCGGGTGGCACCTAAAACAATGCTGTATCTACAGATGACGGAAACAACGTTATTTGTGGGTCTCACCCTTTCCTTCTATCTGCATCTCATCCCGAGAGAGGCCAGGTGAATGAATTTTGTTTTAGATTCAAGGTTTTTTTTGTCAAAAACGGTCAATATTAAAAGTGATGATTGCTAATCGATGTTTCGAATTACGCCTATTTTTGGCAAAAGAAAACATTTTTTTACACAAATTAAAGAGATTTGAAATTGTTATACCTAGATCTAGAACAACAAATAATAGAAAATAGAATAATAGACGTAATACATTTGTATCGAGAAGCGCGTAAGAAGTGTATCTTAAGGTTCTATAGGTTTAATTTTTGTGGTAGAATATTAGTGATTTATCTCGTATACAGTTTTCGCAATCCACGTGAATGACAATGGCAGTCTCACGCCGTAGACACCGTCTCTAGCACTCCGGTTGACGACACAGTTACTCTGCCATTGTCTTAGGTTCGATGCCATAGGGTTTTTGTCCGTTTGCTGATCGTTAGTGAAATTTGCGGAAACGATGACATACGATGGATATATGAAGGATGATATATGAAGGAAATCAATTGCAGAATGTTGCAGATTGCATTTTTGTACGGCTCTGAGTTAAAATAAAACTGTTCCTTAATAACGGTAGTAAGCATTAAAATTGAGCTCCAACTCAGAGATAACGATTCTCGTTTAACGACTTTATACAAATTAAATAAGTATATAGACAACTTACGTCTAAAAACTTAATATTATCTAGAGGAACTATTTGTTTGTTTATAATTAATCGATAAACTCTGAAACTTCTGAACCGATTTAAATAATTCTTTCACTATTAGAAAGCTACTTTATCCAGAAGTAACTTAAACTATAAATTACATAATATGTAGTTTACAATAATAATACAAGTACGGATTGATATGAACCTAGTCTCAAGTAACGCTATGCCTTCTGCACACCCGTATATTAAGATTAGGAGTAGGGCTGGAATACACGCAGAATGCCTCTTCATCAATGATTTTTAGAATTCTGTACCCAAAGAGTAAAAGCCAAAATATGATGATCATAATTATGAACGGAACCCTAAAAGAGCGAGAGCCGACTCGCACTTGTCCGGTTTTTAAACTATGACATTATTTATTGTAGGTTTGGGTCAGTGCTATTTGATAATGTAGGTACTCGTATTATTATTATTTAATCCAGCGCTCTCAGCTTTTGCATAGAAATTCCGATCAAATGATTGATTAACTAGTTATTTTTTATTATTGAGTTCGTAGCTTTTTTTTTACAGTGATAATAAGGCTTTAAGCTTTTTTATAGTGCATAACTTGATTGTGTTATGAAAATATAGTATATATTTGTAGTTAGTTAAAGCTACATTAGACCGTATGTCATTTAGGTTCAGTTACATGATAGTTAGTTAAAGTCACGTTACGAATACTTTTAAACTTTGACTATCAATAAAAGCAAAGTGTTTGTTAAGTTTGGACTAAATTGATACCTTTAACCTTAATGGCGGTATGACGCTTAACTCACTTGAATTGTGCTTTTAGTTAGAGGTTAAATTGTAACGGTTACCGTAACGTAACTTTAAACACCTGTCATGCAACTAGACCGTAATTCTACGCATATCTTAAATGCTATTGTATTATCAAAGATATCATTAACTAGTGGACCCGCCGCGGCTTCGCTCACGTGGATTTTTTGAAAAATGGATTCCCGAAAATCCCGGAACAAATATTTCTTAATTTTTAACTGAAAGCCTAAAAACCAATTTTCATGGATGTAAATGACGGGCTTCCATCTAAAGTCAAAACTTTCACACACTATTTAACACTCTTAGCCCCACCCGGTTACCAAAAACCCTGAAACATGTGTTCCTTTCATTTTAACTGAAAGCATAAATAACAGTTTCATGCATATAATTTGGAAAAAAAGACGGACTTTCCTATAAACTTTCACCCCTTATTTAACCCATTTAGGGATGGAATATACAAGAAATAGTTCTCAGTGTGTGCCTACATTATGATTATTATTTTATGTCGACCTAAAAGAAATGTCAAAATTTCTAACCCTAGCGGTTTACGCTGTGCGTTAATAGAACGGCAATCAAGACAATTCTTTTTTTTAATATATATAGATGGATGATAAAATAAATACATATCTCCATTAAAAAAAAAATCTTGAGAAGAGAGATTAATGTATATACGTGTAGATCTACTGCGGGTGTAAAAACATAATTAACCGTTAGGTACATTTTAAACATAGATTAGCAACTATTTGATTTGGTGTGTATAAAAACTTACCATTTTGCGGAAATCCTTGTCACTTTTTGGGATATCCTTTGAAACTGACCACTTTTTACAATCACTGTCACAATTAAATTTTGATCAATCACACAGGTCTATCATTATTGAAAAAGAACAGTGGAAAAGAGGTCACTTTCCAGTTGCTCGATGAAGTATTTGCTTAAAGTTAGGGGTCCGGTCGGCTGATATCCATGACGGCGCGCGGGATGCGCACGCGGCTCTCGACGGCAGCGGACTGCGTGCCGCGCTGCCACCACCAGGCACTGACCTACACACGGTGGCTGCGGACGCGGCGGCCGGGCCCGGTAAACAAACGGTTCACCGACCGATTAGGCGTAAATATCTTGAAAAAGTTGCTGCACCGACGCCTGCCGGCTCTCTGGTCTCGCTTCATATTTGTAATTCAATATGATAACGGTTCTTAGCGTTCGCGCGTATGTTTCAATTCTGGGTCGTGGCCCACAAGCGGAGAAAAGTTCTCTGTGATTTAATGCAGTTCCCAACGACAAAACCCAAGATTAATAAACGTAAATTGATTAGGAATTACATTACACTTGTATTCGTTTTTTCATAAGCAGTAAATTTGCATACACGGAAGAGAAATTTTAGTCTAGTCGACGCGCATTCTTTTGATTTATTCACTTTCTTTTCGAGGTCATGTATTTATTTTATTAAATTTAAGTGAAAGTTAAAATGAAATTCTCTTCTACGTGATAGTGGCTATTTTAATGAATAAATATGTTTTTTATTCTTTATTTTTACCTATTACCATAATTAAAGTTATTCAATTATTCATACTATTATTAAACTTTACAACTTACGGAGATTGTTTGTAATCAGAGTGGTGGATGGTGCCCCGAATGCTCGCTCGTGTCTGCTTCATCAGAAGTTGCAACTTCTGAATTGCTGTATCAAACGAGCACAAGAAGGATCTGGTGCAGCAGGGTACTCTTCGGACGAGGAGTTCTTTGACTGTTCAGAGGATGAAGGGGCGGAGGATCAGTTGCCCTGGGACCGGCCTGTAGGGCGTCTTCATCGGCTAGATAATATTACAATGAAAAATGGAGCACCCCTCTACGTTCCCCGTACACAGGTAATTTACAAAATTTTACTCCGCGAATTAAAATTACGATAATAATTATTATGATTTTATGTATTTCCCTTTACAATTTTAAATTTA
Source organism: Maniola jurtina (assembly GCF_905333055.1). Lineage (NCBI taxonomy): Eukaryota > Metazoa > Arthropoda > Insecta > Lepidoptera > Nymphalidae > Maniola > Maniola jurtina. Next base: position 5,376,832 of record NC_060029.1, read on the forward strand.
TTTTGAGCATTTTAAAACAGTTATGCATAATAGATGGATAAATAGCTCTTACTATTTCATTGCAGGACCCAGCACCAAAAACTGAAGACCAATTGGAAGAAGATGCTGAACTTATGGTGCGCCTCGGTGATGATGCTAAAGCGTCGGAACTTCGCGCCAGAATGATGAGCGCTTCCCTTCTATCGGATATGGAAGCATTCAAGGCGGCTAATCCGGGTGCAGAGTTGTGTGATTTCGTGCATTGGTATTCTCCGCGTGACTGGAAGCCGGATGAAGGTGGGTCTCTAGGAGATCGAATGCTTCTGCCGGGAAATCCTTGGGTAGAAGCTTGGAACGTCGCGCGGCCCGTACCCTCGGCGCGACAGAGGCGTCTCTTCGACGAGACGCGCGAAGCTGAGCAGGTCTTACATTTTCTGCGGTCACGCACGATTGGTGGCGTGGCCGAACTTTTGTTACCCGCTATTTTAAGAGCAGGTGCTATAAAAGCTATCGCTGAGGGCGCTCCGGCAACGAATTCAACTATTGGTGGTGTAGATAAACGACGAACTTTTGAAGTAGCAGCGAGGGAATTATTAGAAGCTGAAAGAGAAGCTTGTCGCTCTATTTGTGTTCGTAAAGTATTAGGCAATAGTGCCGAAGGGAAACCGTTAGATGTAGCTGGTAGATCCAGGGTTTTAAATGCAATGGGCGGTGCTTTGCCCGCGCCAGCCTTACGGGAATTCACTTTGAGGGTGAAAGACGAAGTCGGGCCGCAAGTGATGCGAGCTGCTCTCTCTAATGAAATGACTATTATCGGAGCATTTACTGAGCGCATAGTATGTTTGTAGTTACAAGTCTTATACAGGATATTTCACGATCATATATTAATTAAGAATGTCAATTTTAAAAACTTATGACTAATGTAAAAAAAAAATTAAAGTTTTGTGATATCTTGTGGAATTGCTTGATTCATAGTTTCTTAATTTAAGAGCTTGCAGATGGAATAAGAATTTGTTATTATCTTTTCATATTAAGTATAAGTTTGCAAGCTTAATAACGTAGTTTTGTTAGTACTATTATTATAATGTTATATTTTGTTAAAAAGATAGGTATTAAATTTTTCGAAACAAAACACATTTGTATTTATTAGTCAGTAAAAGGTTTGTTGTAATAAGTATGGAGACAGTTTTGTGATCGCCTAGGCCTAAGAAAGATGTTGACTGAGTTAAAATATGTTGTCAATAGTAAATAATTAGATAGATTTCAATTTTTGAATTAGCCATAAATGCTAGAATTGCTAGTTTATTGTATACAGATTTTATTGGCGTCATCATAATTGATGATTTTCTCTAAACTTAATTTAGAGTATCTGCATCTTTTTTTTAATATTGCTAAAAAAGGACGGAAAATGATTTTTAAATTGAAGACTCTAAATAGTATACAAACAGTAGGCTCACGACTGGCGCCTAAAGTGACGAAGTTTGACAGTTGTGAATTAAATTAAGTTGTTTTTGTTCGTGCCTGTCCTTTTCTTATTACATTGGTAAGAAAAAGATGCGAATACTCTATTTAGTTGCAATCAGAATCAGTACCAATGTTTGTAAAATAGGTAGTCTCGTTGGACGTTGCTATTATTCGTAAGAGTTAAATGTTATAAGAATGATGTTTCTTATGAGTGCAGTTATCATACCTTTATTTCTGTATTTATTCAACATATAAACTGTCTAGTATGCAAAAAGAGTTCTTATAAGTTGTGAATAATAGAGATTTATGATAGAGACTCTGCACAAGTAAACTCATTTTAGGAACAGCGCTGTTGTTGTTAATATGTAAATTTTATACAGAGATAACATGAATATACATACGAATATTACAAGTATGCCGTTTCATTGATGCGTCCTTGAGATGTCCTTCATCGAGTTTTCCAACGATTCCCAAACAAACCAATTAATTGCGTGAATTATTTCACAGCGTTCGTTCGTTGAAGTCGAGTTTACATAGTAAGTCTTTCTTCTTTTATTGGGGCAAATAATCAAATATCATGACAGAACTGATCATTAATCTATATCTGGTAGGCCAAGAAACTTGAATTTTTGAACGTGTTTAGGAGTTTTTGAATATTTTCACGTCCACGTCCTAAAGATTTTCAAAAATTCAAGTTTCAAAAATCTTAATAAGAAAGGATTCGCTGAAATTCTGAAGGATTTGCTGAACCCGAGTCAAATTGGGCAGGTCTGCTAGTATGAGATCGCCTTTAAAAATTGTACTTAAAAGTTCCCATGTACCTATATGATTATTATATTAAAAAAGTTAGGTTTTTGATTTTGGCTATTTTTAACCCCCGACCCAAAAAGAGGGGTGTTATAAGTTTGACGTGTGTATCTGTGTATCTGTCTGTGGCATCGTAGCGCTTAAACGAATGAACCAATTTAAATTTAGTTTTTTTGTTTGAAAAATGGCTTGATCGAGAGTGTTCTTAGCTATAATCCAAAAAAATTGGTTCAGCCGTTTAAAAGTTATCAGCTCTTTTCTAGGTTCTTGTAACCTTCACTTGTCGGGGGTGTTATAAATTTTTAATTTACACTTGTACAAATCTTGTAAGTAGGTACTAGGCGCATACCCACTACCTACATACCTATCCAGTAGAATTAATTATCTTTTACACAAATGCTTGACATAATTAATATAGTTTTTGAAGCCACATCTATCATTACGTATGCCAGTCAGATGGTGAGGTATTGCATTCCAATTAATGCAAGTAGAAGAATGTCGTGAATGCAGTATATTGCCGTTCCCGACGAGTGGGAACGCCTGCGATGTTCAGGTAAACAAGTGATGTGGAGCTTAAAGAGAGGAAATGAAAAGCGCGATGTGGACGGGATACATGGTGCGGGCGGCGCGGCGCGGCTGGAGCACGCATGCGCGCGACGCGCGAGCCGGGAGCCGACAAGCTCTCGCTCAGTGCCGCGGCGGGTCGCCTGGTCGATTTCAGGCCCTCCGAGGGACTCGCGAGAAGATAATCATTTCTTTACCCTCCTAACACATTTGTTGTATAAATTAGAACCGTCACACTCGCTCCTCGTCATCTTTACAAGTTTGTTCGTTAACTTATTTAAGACCGGTGAATTAGGAATCAAGTAAGGATACATGGAGCCAGTTAACGAGAATCTAAGACTTTGGAATGATTCATCATAATACGGACCTCTCCGGAACTTGCTATCGACATATTAAGACCCATCTGGACTGAGCGTGGCTTTAAAGTCAAACTGATATCGTTAAAAGTTATTAGACACCTGTAGTGTTTGTTTGGTTCTTTGTGGGGACTAGAATAAATAATCGTAACTTACGTTGAAAAATCGGAAAATTGGTGTGTTTTGTGCTACTAAATGGTTTAAGGATTGTTGAAGTTAGAAATGAAACTAAAATTAGTGGAGCGCAAGGTAAGCTTTTATTTTACTGCCCCTTTCCTTTCTGAAATATAAGACGTTTTTGAGCTTTATATTTTTTTGTTATTTAGGGTTCCGTACCACAAAAGGAAAAACGGCACCCTTATAGGATCACTTCATTGTCTGTCTGTACGTGTCTGTCAAGACCCTTCAAGGGAATCAAGATCCCGTTGACCTAGAATCCAAAGTCTTATAGCACAACTAAAGGGAAAATTCGAAAACCGTGACTTTGTGGTTACATCACAAAATAAAGTGCTATTTCTTGTACGATGTGTGGAACCCTTCGCGTGCGAGTCGGACTCGCGTTTGATTGGTTGTTTGGTAACACGAGAACATATTTACTAGATTTTGATGTAAATAACTAAGAAATCCTACTTTGGGACTTGTTTAAAATTACCTATGTTAAAATCTGGTGTGTAATGTGTATCTATGATGAATCCTCTTAAGTTTTAGTATATCATAAGTGTACCTAGGCACACCTACTTACTATGGTGAATGGTCGTTAATTAATGGGCAGGTAGGTACAGAGTATTTTTATGGGATGAATCGATCGGCGGTTTAACCTATCCAGATTACAACCAGTGTATACCGTGGTAGGTATACCTAAACTTTAAGTCTACTTTTTAATTTGATTCTTAGAACTCATAGTATTATTATAATTCTGTAATTTATTTGAATTTGCTACCTTCATTTGTGGGAACTGTTTTATCTCTGGTAACATTATAATAACTTCAGCATTCGGCGGAATTAAAAATCAGACTACAAGTTACTACTACTTAGTTATTCATATCATAATCAGCCCATTGTCGGCTCACTACTGAGTATCGGGTCTCTTCTCCGAATTAGAAGGATTTTGCCATAGTTCACCACGCTGCCCATGTGCGGATTGGTAGACTTCATACACCTTTGAGAATATTATGAAGAACTTTCAGGCGTACAGGTGTCCTTACGATGTTTTTCTTCACCGCTAAAGCAAGTGATACATATTTCATTGGTTAAAACGCACTTAGGTACCTACCTAACATAGAAAAGTGGTGCGTCCCCGGGATCGAACCCCCGACCTACCGAATAGGAGTTCGACGTTTTAACCACTAGACTATCATCACTTATTGCTATGTACATATTATAAATACAAAATATATAATAAGTATATAGATAAAAATGCGCTAAATGAGAGAAAAGAATAGGTACCTATGCACAATGATTTTATAAAGCCATTACGAAGCCTGCTTATTTTAATAGGTAGGTACCACGTACAGACATATTTTTTTATTGCATTAGAAAGGTGAAAAAGTGTAGTAGTTACGAGTAATATGCAAAACGAAAACGTTACTAGGTAGTTACTTAAGTATTTTTTGAATTCTATTTTAGAACTGCTAGAGAGTTTATAATATTACAAAATCGAACTAGGTAGGCACTTATCTCTCTAGCTACAACTATACAATACAATACAATACGTGTGGAATACACGTACGAAGTCGCGGGCGTCATCTAATAGTACTCTACATACATTATTTTTATGACGTAGGCAATCTTAAGAAAGACTTAAGAAAATTCTACTCATAAGGGGGTTAAACAGGGAATCAAAAATATGAAAGTTCGTCATTTCTAGGGTTCCTTACCCGAAAGGTGCCAACGGTACCCTATTACGACTCCACTCTCTGTCCGTCCATCCGTCAGCGGGCTTTATCTCGGGAACCGTAATAGATAGGAAGAGAACTGAAATTTTCACAGATTGTGTATTGCCGTATTTATTCTATTGTTTAAATAATTAATTATTTATTTAACAGTTAATTTCTAGAATAGTTTTAATTTCTGGAAAAGATGGATGTGTTGCTGTGGAGTTTCTTTGCCCTTTCTTCTCCACAGCTAAAACACGTGAAACGGGCGGTAAAATATCAATTTCATCTATACTAATAAATAAAATTGGAGTGTCTGTCTGTAATTTCGAAATAACTACCGCATATTAAGGTCATATGGTTATTTGAACGATACTATAACTGAATCACACGTTTTTAAAATTTTTGTCTGTCTGTCTGTCTGTCTCTTTGAAAAGGCTAATCTTGGGAACGGCTGAACCGATTTTGACGGGATTTTCACAGACAAGTAGAGAATTGACCAGGGAGTAACATAGGCTACTTTTTTACCGACTTTCAAAAAAGGAGTTGTGTTTTTCTACCTATGCGCACCGAAATCTCCGAGATTTCTGAACCGATTTGCGTCATTTTTTTTTAATCGATAGAGGAACTTTGCGACATTGTTTCATAAAAAATTTGGAGTCCAACTCCTCAATCCTGATGCTGCAGGGGATCTGACCAATCCACGCGGGCGAAGCTGCGGGCATCAATAATATAGATCTATGCTGAACAATACAATATTTAACACAGATTAACACGAACGAAACGAATTTGCTTCCTCTTTCCTAATTCGAACAGCTAGGATATGGAACGTCCTTCCGGCGTCAGTTTTCCCTTCCACCTATAATATGGGTACCTTCAAGTCAAGAGTGAATAGGCAACTTCTAGGCAAGCGCGCTCCATCTAAGGCTGCATCATCACTTGCCAGCAGGTCTGATTGCAGCCAAGCGCTATTCTATATAATTAAAAAAAAAAGATAGATCTATTAAGTTTAATAAATATAACTAGATAAACAATTAGAGATCAGTCAAATAAATAAATAATCAGTTACCTATAGACCTGTTGGTTTTGTTTATTAACTAGTTGTTTAACTTACACTATGTACATTAGCTATGTCCTGATACTTATGTCCTACTTATTTGGGTTTGGGTTAAAATGAAGAAATACATATTTCAGGATTTTTTAAAATTCTACCTCCTCACCGATTTCCGAAAAGCTCTAGCGAAAACTCTAGCGAAGCTGAGATAGGTCAGTTAGTAAAGCATATCTAATCCCACACATATTGCATTATATAATTTGTCCCGTTCCATCTTGGCACATTTTCGAACACTATACATTGCATATATTCAGTCAGATGCAAATTAGCCTATGTGTCGAGAAAACGCATTCTCAGATTCTGAGTAAATATCTTAGGTGAGACCAAGTCATGTGGTGCATGCAAGTATGTTAAATGGAGCGACGCCGTGTCCTCCATGTCCACTGAATGGTTCGCAGACTATATAAATAGGCACATCACTGTGAACACTGGGGCTGGACACTTACGGGAATATCTACAAATTCATCATTCAATTTTGTAGGGATATTTATATACCTACCTTACTCGAGAAATTCTGGCCGCTCCACTATTATGGTAACCAGGTTGATTCATCATTTTATTTCACTTTGCTCATCGCACTAGTATCTACTTAAATACCTACTAGGTGTAGATAAACTTCATAATCTACAAAATTTCTCAAAATGTCGTTTAAAAGTTGTACCTCTGAATATGTTATAATATGAGTAATTTAGGTAGCTGTTTTTACGTGAAGACAAAGCTGTTTGCAAGAGTAGTCACAGTGTGGAGCGCCAGTGAAAGAGCCCCTCGAGTTGTTGATAAACACTCTAAGGGCTTTTGAAGAGCGCTCTGCTCTCTTAGGTTGCGCTCGACTTAATTCCGAGACTTTTCACCGGCTCTTTTATCTAGAAGCTTCTGTGGGAGTTGCTAATTAATTAGACTATTCAAAGCACAACAAATAAAGCGTCAGTAGTTTGAATTTGATTTTTGTGGATTGCGGAATAAAAAAGGAAAAGTCTAAATTATTTTGAGATTGTTACTTAGTTATCTAAAATGTGAGAACTATGATTACGATGGTGGTGGAAACTTTCTAGTTTTCTCTGCTACATAATATTTTGTAGTCTAGTTACTAGTTATAGACCTCAGTCCGTTTGAGATTTGAGAACACGCTAGCAGAGCAATACTGAGTAATATCGGTACCATCAAAGGAGCCTAGGAAATAATAGTAGATCGACATGGCGACTGGCTTCTTTTTATCAGTCTGCGCTCTCACAACAAAATTACTTAGCTTTTACAAAGTAGCAATTTTTTCCTGTAGGTAATATGATATGACTTTCAACCTTATTTCATTACTTAAATCTAGAGTTAGGTTTCATAGAATATCCGCACTTAATTAATTTTCTATACAAAAGGATGACCCAGTGAAAATTATCCCGATAACGTTTACCAAACACCGCCCCGTACCTAAATGTTAATATTTCGAGGCCGAATTACGTCTGTTTACTCGCTCCGCTTCTAGCTTGTCTGAAATATATCCCCTGCTTTTCATATCATGTAAACATTGCACTGACAAATATTGCTCCTTAGCTACACTGCCCAAACTGTTCTTACATAAACATATTAAACTGACATGTATAGTAGGGGATATCTGGCCTGTAAAATAATAGGTTTATTTTCAGTTACTGCTGCGTGGAGTTAAAGACTTTAGCTCAGAAGCTTTCAGATTTCTAATAATAGGTAAGGTATTTTTATTCTAGTTTTGATGTAACTAAATAGTAGCTGCTTAGCTTTAGTAATCGTGTCAACTGTCAACTGCATCACAAAAAGTTCTACCTAAATACTTAGATATAGTGAGATTTGGTAAGTAGGTACATTATCAAATCTATTTTTCTTTAACATAGAATCAACGACACTAAAGTACTTAATTTAGAAGCGGAGCGGAAACAAATCGGTAGGCGCGTCAAGACGTCGCGTCGTCGCCCCACTAGTCGAGTCTCGAGGCTCCGGGGTTCGATCCCAGGCTTGCGCCGCTAACTTCCTGGAGTTATGTGTTAGCAATTAAGTATCATTTGCTAAAACGGTGAAGGAAAACATCGTGAGGAAACCTGCATGCGTGGGAGTTCTCCATAATGTTCTCAAACGCGTGTGACGTCTGCCAATCTGCACTTGGCCAGCGTGGTAGACTAGAGCCGAACCCTTCTCATTCTGTGAGGGGACTCGTGCTCAGTAGTGAGGTAGGAGATGGGTTGATGATGCACTTCTTAAAAAGTTTACTTAAGATTGAGTCTATAAACACGTTTCATAGGAAAAAAATTCGTTCAGCGCTTCCGGTTTTATCAGGAAAAACTGTTTGTACCTACTTGTTAGTCATTTAAAAACCGGCTGAGTGCGAGTTGGGCCTCGTTCTTTTAGGGTTCCTTCCATAATTATTATTATGAAAAATATACCTAATTATTTTGGATGTATGAAATATTTCATTCCCGAGCTACACCTCGCAACAAACCGTGAAAGAAAAACCCAAAAAATGTTCATGTATTGGGCACACTCACAGCTGTGCTTTAAAGTATATGGTACATAATACTTATCGCATAGTTTACCTAGTTTAGTTTTTGAGATAGACCCGGACACAAAAATGGTCTAAAATCGATAATTGGCTCCCCATTTCTTTATTTTTTTAAGATGAAAAAGGATTAAAAATAATATTAGTATTCTATACTCAATGCGTTCTAGATAATGATACCTCGTATGCGAAAAAAATTTCGATTCCTTTTTCATGTATGGGAAAATCCCTGAATAATAATTTAATTGAATTTCTAATTAAATACTCGGTCTGGAGTCAACGTTTACACCAAATACCAAAACTTCAGGTCTTTGTAATTCATTTCGTCTTCGAAGTAGAGACCTGTGACACGCGCACAGACAGACAAATAGACAGACAGCAGAGTGATATTGATAGGGCTCCGTTTTTACCCTTTGGGTACGGAACCCTAAAAAATCGATTCTATTTGTTTTCTAATTCCCCACTTGAACAATGCTGTCAATGTGCGCTCGTATTGCGGAAACGATTGTTGGATGTCGGCCAAGGTTTGAGGTGGAATAGTGTGCACTATTCGAATGGCGCAAACAAACGAATTGCGGGATTTTTTGCACAGGCGTTTTTTGCTCCTTATTTATTGGTACCTATATGGAATTTGGCAGTAATTTTTCTCAAGGAATCAAAAATCAGCTTGGCTTATTTTCTCCTGCGAGATTTCCTTTTGCTTTTGTTTTTTTAATTGACGACACTTTCTAATTCCGTCATACGGCGATAAACCAGTGAACCTCATGAGTCATGACGTATGTGTTATCATTATCAGAGACCGTAGTTTTACGTTGGTTGTAAAACGGTTAAAAATATGTAAAGGTCGATGTGATTGTGGTGGATTGCGTAAAGCAAATAGTCGTTTATCTTACCGATTGTAAATCATTGGAAACATACACTTTTCGTGCGGTTGCTGGGCCGTGGGAGCTTGCCAAATTGTTCAAGCAATATGCAAGATAGCCGTAAAATATTTCAATACTCTATAATACTTAAATGCTTTAGCGATAAAAAATCATGGAAGTCGTACAGGACAGGTCAGTAGGTAGCCAAGTGGTAGGTAGCCTCAGCCTATTTAAATATTTTTGGTTGCAAAATGCCCTTTGCTTCCTGATACTTACCTTACGTACTTACGTGTACTTACGTGTGTAACTAATAGATACTTACCTTACGTACTTACGTGGTAAAGTTTCCTTAATTCTTCCATCAACCATCCCCAGGGATTTAAACCCCGCTAGTTCCACAATTTTTCATGTGTATTAAAAAAAATTAGAAACAAGCTTGCCTTAACTTCGCTCGCTGATTTTTCTATAAAATTAAAATCCTTTCTAAGATGTCTAAGTTATCAAAAAAAAATTATATGCGAAATCTCAAGTTTCTAGATTTGAGTCTCAATTTTAATTTCCTTTGGGTAAATTATCTATGAAGATTAGAATTTGTTGCTGTTTGGAATGTCTCAAACTCCCAATCTATACTAATAAATAAAATTGGAGTGTCTGTCTGTAATTTCGAAATAACTACCTCATATTAAGCTCAAATGGTTATTTGAACGATACCAACACTGAATCACACGTTTTTAAAATTTTTGTCTGTCTGTCTGTCTGTCTGTCTGTCTGTCTGTCTGTCTGTCTGTCTGTCTGTCTGTTTGAAAAGGCTAATCTCCGGAACGGCTGAACCGATTTTGACGGGATTTTCACAGACAAGTTGAGTATTGACCAGGGCGTAAAATAGGCTACTTTTTTAACCGACTTTCAAAAAGGGAGTTGTGTTTTTCTACCTATGTACACCGAAATCTCCGAGATTTCTGAACCGATTTGCGTAATTTTTTTTTAATCGATAGAGAAACTTTGCGACATTGTTTCATAAAAAATTTGGAGTCCAACTCCTCAATCCTGATGCTGCAGGGGATCTGACCAATCCACGTGGGCGAAGCTGCGGGCATCAGCTAGTCTTAGAATAAAAACCCAGCTCCCAATGTTTAATTTCTGTTACACCGTAGTAGTAGGTACCTACCTCGTGGACAAAGCGGCCGATTAATACACATAGGCATAGATTCTTTGGTAATTAGTTTATTATACTTTATTAGACAAAGTTCGTCCATCAATGTCCTTCGTCGATGGCGATGGGCTTGGTCATATCAGGCTCGTAATGGAAATCAAGTTGACGTGTACGCAATATTTCCTTGTACACGTAGGCGGACTTGCGCGCCGCGCGCGCGCGCTTTGGATCCTCGTAATTTACCTCGTAGAGTCCGAAGCGTTCCCTAAAACACGAAACTAATTTTATTGACAGACACAAATTATTATTGATAAAGCCAAAGTCTTTTATTCAAATTGGATACCATAGGTAAACATCAAATGGCTAAAGATGGAGTTACCATTACACCATTCACAGCCTAGCATGGACTGGGCTGCGGACAGTAAAACTTAGAAATAATCAAATAACAGCTATGTGCCTGGAAGGTCAAGAAACTCTCTAACGAGAGCTGGAAGGTGCACAGATCCAGCGCGGTTTAAAAATTCAATAAATAATCACTATACAGTTCTTCAACCATGAAGTGCATAGAACAAAGAATCAGTTCAATATGCCGTGCTTATTGTAGCGTTAATCTTTAGCATAATATTCCAAGTGATTTGTGGATTTCGATTCAATAAGATTGGAATTAGAGGATAAATAATTTAAACAAAACATATTTACTTACGAGTAGCCCGCCATCCATTCAAAATTATCCATCAAGCTCCATGCTGTGTAGACTTGGATATCTGAACCTTCGTCTATCGCATCCAACATTGCGTTGATATAATTTCTGTAGTAAGCGATTCGAAGGTCGTCAACTAGGCCCTCTCTTGTAGAGAAGCCATTTTCAGTGATATAAACAGGAGGGTTATTATAATCTGTCCGTATTTTCGTTAAAAGTTTGTAGAAGCCCCATGGCACAGTCTAATAGATCACAAGACAACATGTTAATAACGTAAATATTTATATACTGAACTGTAAATATTTAAAAAAATGCATCTTTACCTTTAACCACGATGAAGCAGCTCCCACCCACGTTTCATCATGATAAGACAATGCTTCGATGTCGTCATAAAAAGATGGTGATGGGAAGTTATTAGCAAAAGAGGAATTCTTATATATTATTCTAGTTGTGTAATGATTGATTCCAAAAAAGTCTGAACTTCCTTTAATTATATCGATTTCTTCGGCGCTAAATTCAGGTAACCTCGAACGAGGAAATCCTTGAGTGATACTTTTGGCGGCCACTCTTTCTTTGATAACTGCGGGAAAATCACCGGTTTCGGAAAAAATCGGATGAGCATATATTCCCCACTGAAATGAAAATAAAGAAGTATAAATTTTACTAAACCAATCAGCCTGGTATGGAAACCATGGAAACTTGGTAGGTAATGTATTTACCTCAAATTGTATGGCGACTTCGGCTGCTTCAGCGTCCTTTTCAGATTCCGGCTCATACCAAGTTGTACTAAGAGCTATACCAATAGTGCCACCCTGTATTGGTTGGAACTCATTTTTATACATGTGGTAAGTTTTAGCGTGGGCCACAAGTAAGTTCTTTGCACATATATAATCAGCATATCCCGACATATTAAACAATGGTGCAAGAGACGCTCCACCATACCCTAGATAACACACTTCTCGTGGTTCGTTGATGGTAAACCAATATTTAACCCGGTCTCCAAATAATTCAAAGACTACCCGAGCGTAGTCCGTAAACCAATTAACAATATACGGATTAGCCCAACCACCCATATCTTGCAATTTCTGTGGTAAATCCCAATGGTATAAGGTGACCATAGGTTGTATGTTATATTTTAGCATTTCGTCGAAAAGATTATTATAATATTGGACACCCTTTTCATTGATTTGATCAGGGAAACTCGTTGGAAGTATTCTAGTCCAAGATAAGGAAAGTCGGTAGAAATCTAGTCCAAGTTCTCTCATCATCTCTACATCTCTTTTGTACTGGTGGTAAGAATCGTCGGCAATATCACCCGTGTCACAATTCATTATAAGGCAAGGCTCGCTGTGTGACAGGCGGTCCCAAATATTTTCAGTTTTACCTAAAGAAATGTCATTTACATATTTTTATTATTTTTGGAAGAAACAAAACAAAATGTTATTTTTTAGAGAAACTAAATGTTGCCTGCGACTAAATCCGCGAGGTTTTAAATTTTTGGCTTTTTTGATTTTTTGGGCATAAAAGTAGCCTCCGGGATGTATCTTCTAGATAGTTTTCAACAAAATCGGTTTAATGGATAGGCTGTGAAAAAGTAGTAGAGGGACAGATATACTTTTGCTGTACCTATATTATCAATTATAATTGATGCATGCACTACTCCCTTCACTCCTTGAAACGTTTGCAGAATTTCCTTCCTCTTAAAACTAAAATCTTACTCGCACAATCTCTTCTGCTTCCTCTCCTAGATTACGCCGATGTCTGCTATTTAGATGCAACCGAGGAGCTGCTTGATAAACTAGATCGCCTTCAGAATTTGTGCACCCGTTTTATTTTCGGATTGCGCAAATTCGACCATGTTTCTCAATTTCGAAATAAGTTAAAGTGGCTCCCTATTCGACTTCGCCGGAATACTCATATTCTCACGCTACTCTTTAAGATTTTAAATTCATCCTCCCCCTCTTACTTGCGTGAGCGCTTCAACGAAGCCGCTCCTCGGGTGATGCCAGTGCATTCGTGTGTCAAGTTAAAGTCACTTGCAGTTCCCCCTTACAACACTATATTTTATGCTAAATCTTTTACGGTACTCGCAACTCGCCTTTGGAACTCACTACCTGACAGTATTTTTAAAAATAACCCTTCCATCAGCACCTTCAAACTTCGTCTGAAACAGCACTATCTTTCCTCTCTGTCATAACATATTGTTTACATATATTTATCGGTATATATTATAAGATATATTTATGACTATAAGTATATATTTATGTATTAAGGTATATATGTTTTTGTAAGTCTATTTTAGTATATAAATATTTGTAAGTGTATATTATAACATATTATCTACTATATTTATTTTTTATTTTTCATGATTACTGTCTATCTTTGCTGTACCTATTCTACTCCATTTACAACCTCTCGCACTGCCAAGGGTCACTGGTAGAGATCTCTTATAGAGATAAGTGCTTCCCTGTCCACTTTTTCTTTCCTTTTATTTATATTGTTACAACTTTCTGGTACAAATAAATAAATAAATAAATAAATAAATTATATATTACAGTTTTATAAGCAGTAGAAACTTTTGCGTAAATAAAATTGTAAGCATAGAGATAGAATTAAATTATTAAATCGGTCGATTGTAACTTTGAAACATAAATCAAGAAAATCATACAATCACTCAGGAAAAATATTTTATTTACCATCTTCGTTCCAAGCACCTTCAACTTGATAAGATGCAGTGGCTGTTCCAAAAAGCAGTCCATCAGGAATTTTTCTAATCTCATGTTTATTTTCTCTTGAACCACCTTCAGCAAAAGCCATCCATGTCAGAAATAGAAACCTATTGTTTAAATTTATTATAAAAAGTTAAACTTGGTAATAGTACCGCATAGACGTAAGGTCACTAACGCGCTCTATCGCATTTAGAACGGCGCAGTATTTTGAGTTGTTTGACATTTTTGCATCCTCTTTTTTCTACAACCGCACCACACACCACCAAAAGCAATTTCACCCTCACCACTTGGGTGCCTGATGTACTTCGACCACCTGTAAAATAATTGTGGAACCAACTCCCTTCAGCGGTGTTCCCACTAGAGTTTAACATGGGGTTACTCAAGCAGTGGATCAACAAATTCTTGAAAAGCTGGGAATGCATTTATTGGCTGTTCCTTGGGTGCGGCAAATGTTCATGGGCGGCTGTAATCACTTAACATAGTTGACCCTCCTGCTCGTTTGCTCGCTATTAGATATTAAAAAAAACAAAGCATAACGTTGATTTTATTCTTTTTTAAATAAATGTTTAAACTTACGATAATTTGACTAGCCACATAGTTCACTTAGGTAATAATATGTGTCGCACCGTTTGGCACTTTCCTCCGTGGCACCTTGGGCTATGAGTGCGAACCACGTTATCATTTCTTTTAAATGGCTACAAATACGTTTTTGTCTTTAACTTTTTCATATCTAGTAAAAGAATTATTTTGATGGACATTATCGTTCGTTGCAACCATCGATTTTGGAGCGATGTCAATCCATCAAGCCTTCGGTACTTTTATGTAAGTACAATCGAAAATATTGTTATCAGATATCAGATAAAGTTAGATAATAATTTGTTGCACGTTTATAAAAATAAAAATGTACACAAGGAACCGTGAACTTAATTCCAATTCGCTATAATCTGTCAAAACAGACAAACCTATGGTACTCGCAGCATACAGGGCTGGCAGCATGCAATATGTACCGCCCGCACTCCACTACTAAAGAAGCAGGAAAAGCAAGCAATGCGCACCACCAACATACAACACCACACAAATCCTCTTAGAACACTCTCAACGTAAATTTAACTCCGACACCGGATCATCGTCAGCAGACGTAGATTCTTTAGAGTCTACAGCGAATTAAGCTTGTGTTTCCAGTGAAACAAGTACCTATATCATGGTCGACTTCCGTAAAGTAACGTCCCATCCGTCAAAATTACAAAATTGGTCGGTATTTCTTGTGAAACAGGCCCTATATAATCATAGCGAAATCAATATCGAGATAAACACAAAATAACAATTTAGTCATGAAATCTATTTCTTTATTTTCACCAAAATATAAAAAGCGAAGAATCATTTATAAATATTTTTCTCCTTATTTTTTTACCATTGAAGTGAGCCTGGCACTTTGCGCCTGAAGCGACCGCTCCGTTTCCACTTCACCCTATATAATAGGAGCCGGCCCTGGTTACACCACACCTCATTTTATCGAAAGACGTATTTTTAAAGTGAAGTAAGTAGGTACTTAGTCACACTCACAGGCCTACTTTACTACAGGTCTCAATACAAAATATCCTGAATACATAAAGGCAATCACTGATAGATCTTATGGCTTATTCCCACGGCAATACCCAGTTCAACATTTACACCGAATTCATAGTCAAGATAGGGGCTTCTTTAGAGAACGATTCAGATGACATGTGTGCATATGTGTGACATGTATGCACACATGTCATCTGAAAAATCCTCATTCATGTACATGAATCGTCCTCTAAAGAAGCTCCTATCCTGACTATGAATTCCAGTGTTAGTGGACCGAAAACGTTCTCCGGTCGCCAAAAGCGCAAATTTTGCTATTTAAGTTTTGCTCAATCCCATGAAAAACATAGTAGATAATTATTGTGTGTGAGTGAACACACCTCTCGTTTTGCGGGAACCAGGGATTTCATTTGTTGCGTACTCAGCTTCAATAGTCCTTATGTTATTGCCATTGGAACTTTCATGTCAGGGATATAACATCGGTTCAGTAAATGTGTTTGGAATATTTCCCTTAAAACATAAGCAGATTTCCGTGGCGTGCGCTTACGCTCTGGTGTGCTGAAGTCCACTTCATAAACACCAAATTTTTCCCTTTAAAGAAATATAAATAACCTTGATTAATTTTACACAAGGAAATATTTAAATGCCGCTATAAATAATAGGAAAAAATTTACGTTGGAAAAAGTTTGTTCAACTAAGCCAAGTCAACAAAGATGACACATAAAGAGTCTACTCTTAAGAAACCTTGGAAATAGTATGCAAATATAAGGATTAACAGATAACTATCATCATACACAGAGACATGACAAGGCTGTATTTTATCACCCCTTAAGTTTAATTTGTAGAAGCTACATTTCTAGGGGCGTTACATAATAATAAAATTACTATAGACGGCATGACAAATAGTTGTAAGTACTTATAACAGTTACGCAGACGATACGATTTTAACCACGGATATTGTTGATGGTCTTCAAAAGTTAGTCAAGTCAGTAGTAGTGTAGAGTTAAGAAAGGTTAATATGAATATTAAAAGATATAAAGTAGATTTAAGTATACTGATTTTCTGGAGCTGGTTTATGTTGAACAACTTCTCTATGTTTATCGGTATTATACCGAATATGTTTCGAAGAGTGTATTAAAGAACTTTTTCTTCATCTTTCTACTATCGAACGGCGTACCGCAAGGTACCGTCAAGGTCTATAGGTACCCGTACGTATGGGCCAGTGCGCTTTATTAGCTGCCACTGCCACATCTGCAACATCACTTGTCAGCAGGTCTAAAAGCAGCCAAGCGCTGGTGTATAAAAAAGTTCTCTTTAACACTTACGTGTATCCATATGTCCATTCAAAGTTATCCATTAGACTCCACGCTGTATATGCTTGAACGTCAGAACCTTCCTCCATCGCATCCAACATGGCAGATAAGTATTCCGTGTAATATAAGACACGGTCGTTATCAATCCGACCTCCGTAGGTAGAAAATCCGTTTTCGGTAATAAATACGGTTGGATTACCATATTCTTTTCTAATGTATGTTAGTAATTTGTAAAATCCCCATGGAACAAACTAATTCATAAAAAATAACTTCATTTATTATAAAAAAAAGATAACTTAGTCTATAATATGCAAAATGACAATAATTTTAAAGTAAGCAAGTAAAATCTATTTGATGCTTTTCTTATAGTTATATCAGCCATTTAAACTTGGAAGGTAAATCATTACCTAAGTAGTAAATATAAAGTTTCATCCAAATCGTTAGAACCGATTCCAAGAAATCAATAACATACTACTTACATAAATGTTTATTAAAATCCAAATACCTTTGTAAAATTTGATTGACCAATAGTCCACTCGGGCAAAACATGAAAGAACACTCCTAGATCATCGTTGAAAGAAGGTGATTCATAATATCCATACACCGACTTATTTCTGGATACATAATTTGTGAGATAATGATTCAATCCAAAAAAGTCAGAGCTCCCCCGTATGAATTGAATTTCCTGTGGCGTAAATTCAGGCAGTCTGGACCTAGGGAACCCTTGTTCTGCGCTCCTCTCTGCTATTCGTTTTTTCATAGCCGGTGGGAAATCGCCCGTTTTTGAGAAAATTGGATGAGAATATTGTTCCCACTGAAACGCCCAGAATTTTTATGTTAATTAAACAAAATTGATTTGTAAGCCGAAAAATAAACATCAAAACTCATACCTACTTCAAATTGATTTGCGTCAAAAGCTGCTTTAGACTGATTTTTATACAAAGGTTCATACCATTGAGCGCTCAGTGAGATAAATACTATCCCCTTTTGTTTTGGTCTAAATTCTTTATCGTAGATGTGATAAGCTGTAGCGTGAGCTAAAAGCACATTTTTTGCACACAGATATTCAGCTACTCCTTTAATGTCAAGAGCAGGAGCTAAGATCTTGTCACCATACGCAAAGTAACAAACTTGATGTGGTTCATTTATTGTTACCCAGTATTTTACTCGATCTCCAAACAATTTAAATAGAGTCCGTGCGTAATCCGCATACCAGTCTACAATGTAAGGGTTCGCCCACCCTCCGAGATCTTGAAGTTTCTGTGGCAAGTCCCAATGGAATATTGTGACCACGGGTTTGATATTATGCTTAAGTAACTCATTAATCAAATTGTTGTAATAAGCTACTCCCGCTTTATTAATTTTATCAGGAAAACTTGTGGGAAGTATTCTTGTCCACGAAATTGAGAACCTGTAGAAGTCAACACCCAGCTCTCTCAACATTTCCACATCCCTCTTATATAAATAATATGAGTTGTCCGTGGTATCGCCACTTGACTGGTCACGAACTAAATATTGTCGCGTATGAGTTAAACGATCCCAAATGTTTTCTGTTTTTCCTGTTAAAAATATTTATTAATAACCGATTAAATATAAGCTATATGTAACGTATTCTTGCATATGTATTGCTGGAAAAAAGTAGTACCGTCTACGTTCCAAGCCCCTTCTATTTGGTAAGACGAGGTTGCTGTACCGAACATAAATCCGTGAGGAAATTTACGAATTTTGCATCGTGAGCCAGTAGCATGTCCATTTTCTAGCTGAACTGCTAATAATAATCTGTAATACAGTATTCATAATAAAATTATTTTAGAATAATTACAATTACTTGTTATGTATAAGTAAGTACACCTGCATATATAGTCTAGACATCGGCTTCCTATTCGGGAGGTCAGGGGTTCGATGCCGGGCACGCATTTCTAACTTTTCGGACTTATGATAACAACGTGAAAAAGAAACAAACCTACATGCGCTGTGGACTATGGCCAAAGTCTCTTCTCATTCTGAGAGGAGGCCCGTGCTCAGTAGTGAGCTGGTGATAAGTTGATAATGAAATGATGCTACCTGCATATAAATAGTAAATAGCTAAAAGTTAGTTTTTCTGATATAAAGATAAACTACTTTCGGTGCCAAAGTTAATGTTACATTAACTTTGTAGATACGTATTAACGACTATTAGGTACCTATTTTAATAATGATTAGGTAAATAATGGTAAATAAGTGTACTCACATTAAAGTATAGTGATGATAAGCCATACTGTTTTTATCCACCTGAAAAACTACCACTCAAACTACCATTCCGAAAGAGTGTTGCCTATAAATGCGTTATAACGTAGTGCAGGGCTTGCTAATATAATTTATATTGTGTTATTTGACCTTAGTTAGTAGTGTCAAATACAAGTACTTACGTTCAAATTATCTTGACACATTATATTGTTACACGAAAAATATCGCATAATGAGTGTCGTTTACTAAAGCCTTGTAAGAATTAACAAACTTGTAAAAATTATTCATATTCATAATATTATAATCTTTTGGTCTAATGTATTGTGTGTTACATAATTATAGGATGCCTCCCTTTGCGTTTATAATATTATTACCAATATACTATCCACATAGGTTACATTACTAATGGTTATAAGGGGTGGTTGCTTAAAAAAAATTAACCGATCAAGATAATCTGGAGTCGGCTCTTTTTTAGTCAACTTTTGATTTAGGTTTGCCGTAAGGGGTTTTTACATTATTTGTTTATTATTATTTATGCTAAGCAATATTTTTAATAATTTGTTATTATTTTAATTATTTTAACTTTGACTCCTTTACTATGGCCTTACTTTTTAATAAACTTGCAAACTCCTTTGGAATAAAAATGTTATTTATCTACTCACTACTACTACTACTAGCCGGTAGGGTGGCCACCCTACAAGTCGTGCCACTAAGCGATTTGGCGTTCCGGTACGATGCCGTGTAGAAACCAAAGGGTATAGGTTTAATGAAAACTGCCATACCTCTTCCAGGTTAACTCGCTTCCATCTTAGGCTGCATTATCACTTATCATCTGGTGAGATTACAGTCAAGGGCTTACTTGTATCTGAATTAAAACACTTTTTAGGGTTCCATACCTCAAAAGGAAAAACGGAACCCTTATAGGATCACTTTGTTGTCTGTCTGTCTGTCTGTCCGTCCGTCGTGTCTGTCATGAAACCTATAGGGTACTTCCCGTTGACCTAGAATCATGGGCAAGTAGGTAGCTCTTATAGCACAAGTACAGGAATAAATCTGAAAACCGCGAATTTGTGATTACATCATTGAAAAAAAAAATTAAAATGTGTTTTAATTTTCAAAGAAAGATAACTATACCAAGTGGGGTATCATATGAAAGGGCTTTACCTGTACATTCTAAAACATATTTTTATTTATTTTTATGTATAGTAGTTTTTGATTTATCTAGCAAAATGTTGGAAAAAATAGCCGAGTACGGAACCCTCAGTGCGCGAGTCTGACTCGCATTTGGCCGGTTTTTATTTGATCTAATCATGCTTTTCTCATTTGAGAGGTACTTTGATAGGGGATTAAAATTTGAATTTTCTACGCGTAGAAGTCGCGGCCATAAGCTAGTTGTTGATAAATCGAGTTGTCAACTTACTGCCGCCGACCACGAATACTCCCGCATGATTCTACGTATAAATGTAAATTGCCTTGAAAAATGTAAAAAACGAAGGTTAGTAACAATTAAGAGGTATTAAATTGTTTATAGCCATCAATGACCGCGAATCTTATCGTAACATCTTTGCTTATAATATCTACCTACGTACTTAATAAATCTGTAACCATGTCTTACAATAAAAATTACTGCGTGTGCGGTTTATTCCACATAGTTTCTCAATATATATGTATATTTTAGCATCACGAGAGTGATGGTCATGGACTCATGGTCCAGGAGCTAGCTTTGCGTGTATTGGACAGTCCCTGTGCAAGCGTAGGTATTTAAATAAACTGTATATAATTAACAGAAAAGTTAAAGTCAAGTTAAGAGTTAATTAGGAACGTTAACTTTACTTACTAGATTACTTTTTTGTAACTCACTAGTAGTTACTTAAGTTATGGAAATGGGTATGTTTACGAAGGTTTTCTTTTCAATTTTATTTGCAGTCAAGGGCTAACTTGTATCTGAATAAAAAATAGAAGAAAAAAATGACTACTTCAAAAGTATGTGTTCACGCTTTTTTAATTTATTTGTCGGGAAATTACAAGCTATTTACCGCAACTTATATGCATGGATTATTTGTTATCATAAACATAAATTGTTCGGAACGTAACAATCAATTTTGAAATGTGAATGTCGGTGACTCGAGTATGGCCTTTATATAATCTGTAGTTACTTATTTTCTTCAAGCCATGGTAGCGTGTAGCGTGGTAGCTGCATGCTATTCGGTAAGTCAGGGATCTGATCCCGGGCACGCACCTCTACCTTTTTGGAGTTATGTCTTGCTTTAATGGTGAAAAAAATATCCTGCGGAAACTTACATACTTACCTGAGTGTTCTCCATAAGGTTTTCAAAGGTGTATGAAATCTGCCAATCCACACTTGACCGGCGTGGTAAACTATTGCCAAACTCTTCTCATTCTGATAGGAGACCTGTGCTCACTAGTGAGCCAGCGATGCGTTGATAATGATGATGATGATGATGATCTATTTTTAATGTTAGCACTACTACCTACGTCCTACTTTTTTCCTCAGACCCCGTGAAAACTTTGTTTTATAGGTAATATTTTTCCTACCTGGTAAAACCATTAGGTAAAATTATTTCCGCCATATTCAAAACTAAGACCAGACAAATAGATGGTCAGACAGACAGACAAAAAGTAAAGTAAAAGAGGTGATAATAAAATTTCGAAATCACTAACGAACATATTAATTTTATTTAACTGTATGAATCAAAATAGACAACGTGACTCTTAAAAAACAATTATGTAATAATTCAGATGTATATCAGTTTCATTCGTCGATGCTAAGCGGTACGCTCATGTCGGGCTCGTAGTGGAAGTCGATAGTGCGCGTGCGCAGCATTTCTTTGTACACGTAGGCGGATTTGCGCGGCGTGCGCCTTCGTTCTGGATCCTCGTAGTCTACCTCGTACAGACCAAAGCGTTCCCTGGATAATACAATTCAATTACCATTTATCCTTGCTGTTAGAGCTATTACGCAAGGTCGGCTAGCGACCTCTAGCGACTGATAGCGTCTGTAATTTATATGGAAGTCGTCCTGTGTATGCGTACACATGCGACAACTACGTGCAAGTGCGTAGGTCTTAACTCTTACGGTCGCCAGTCGTCGTCAACTGAGTCGCTGGACGACAAGTCGACCGTAATCTAATGGGTCCTAGGGACGATTCACGCTACGCCGTAGTACTGTGTAGCCCGTGCTACGATCGAGCTATTGTCAATATTTTTGTGCCTGGAACTTAGTTCATTATGATACCAAATAGCTACCGTGGAACCTAATGCCTTTGCCCTCATTTTCTCACTTTTTAGGTTTCCGTACCTCAAAAGGAAAAAAGGACCCTTATAGGATCATTATGATATCAGGATCGTTGACTGTCTGTCTGTTCGTCTGTCGTGTCTGTCAAGAAAATTACACTAAACGTCAAAAGAAAATGCGAAAGTATTTAATAGAAAACAAAAAATGATGTTCAAAGATTCGGGCAATTTTATATCAGCTCTTTCTGACAACATTGCTCACCCTCGTTTTCTCGGAAACTATAGGTCCAAAATGTATCTACCTACAGGTACATAAGAATGTCGAAAGTTATATCTTGATAGATGCCTAATCTACGTGATATAAAATTTCCAAATTAACTATTATTATTAAAATGCTTACGTATATCCAAACATCCACTCGTAGTTATCCATAAGACTCCATGCCGTATAGGCCCTGATATCCGACCCTTCATCGACGGCGTCTAAGAGAACTGATAAGTACTCTCTGTAGTATAGCACGCGGTCGTCGTCCGTTAAGCCACCGTACGTGGAGAATCCATTTTCTGTGATGTATACTGGTGGATTTCCGTAATCTTCTCTTATTTGTGTCAACAGATTGTAGAATCCCCATGGGGCCACCTAAACAATAATAAAGTAATGAACCATTCCTATAAGTTAAAGTTTTTGGTATTTTTTTTTAAATCGACTTCCAAAAAAGAGGATTATCAATCCTGTGTGTATGTTATTTTTAGGATTCCGTGTCTCCAGAGAAAAAAAGGAATCCTAGGATCACTTCGTCGTCTGTCTATCTAGCTGTCTGTCTGGCTATCGGTCTGTCTGTCCGTCCGTCCGTCCATCTGACGTCCATCTATCCGTTTGTCTATCTGTCTTTCTGTACTATATCTACTAAATATAGTTATAAGTATTAATAAATAAAGTGCATATTATTATAGATGTAAAAAGACATTATTTTTACCTTCACTTTGTCGGATTCACCGATTTGCCATTCAGGCGGTTGATAAAAAATCACTTGTAGGTCATCTCGCAGTGACGGAGTTTGATATATGCCAGTAACAGATTCATTCCTATACACAAAGAAACTAACGTAGTGATTTAGACCAAAGAAATCAGAACTTCCTCGAACGTATTCGATTTCCTCAGGAGTGAATTCTGGCAGTCTAGATCTAGGGAATCCTTGTTCCAGACTCCTAGCTGCAATCCTCTCTTTCATTATTGGCGGAAAGTCACCAATCTCTGAGAATACTGGATGAACATATTGACCCCACTGGAAAAATATGGTCTTTAAAATAATTGAATGTAGAAAATCAACACTTATAAAATGATAAACTGACTGATTGACATTTCAACGTATAGTTTAAACCTCGTCTAGAAACCTGAGATTTCATGTTATATAGGTTTTCTTCATAGAGAAAATAGATAAAAATTCAATTTCATAAAATATTATCAGTCTAATCAGCTAGTAATATAATATTGAATCCATATCACTACTAATAATATATATTCGAAAATGGGTCTGTCTATCTGCTATAGCTTTTCACCGTTCATCCGGAAGGACGTAGGCTACTTTTGTCCCGGAAAATCAAATAATTTCCCATGGGATTTCTAAAAACCATCCACACGGATGATGTCACATCCTTTAGTAATACATATGTAGGAGATAAAGTTTACCATCATTTGATTAGCCTCCGCAGCTGCTTCAATTTCATTTTCATTCAAAGGTTCATACCACTGAGCGCTGTATGCGATAAAAATGGAACCACCAAACTTCGGTCTAAATTCCTGGTCAAAAATATGGTACGCTCTTGCGTGGGCCAACAACAAATTTTTAGAACACATGTATTCACCAACACCGCTGCCGTTTATCATGGGAGCTTTCGCCATGTCACCGTATCCTTGATTACACACTTGATGCGGTTCATTTATCGTTATCCACGACTTGACTTTATCACCGAATAATTCGAAAACTGTTCGCGCATAATCACCAAACCAGTCAACGATGTGGGGATTGGTCCATCCGCCTAAATCTTGCAATTTTTGGGGTAAATCCCAGTGGTAAATTGTAACTACTGGCTCGATATTATACTTTAACATTTCATCGATCAAGTTGTTATAATACTGCACTCCCGCTTCATTTATTTTATCGGGAAAACTAGTCGGTAGAATTCTTGGCCAAGATAACGAAAATCTATAAAAGTCTAAGCCCAATTCTCTCATCATCTCTACATCTCTTTTGTACAAATAATAAGAGTTATCGGCGATATCTCCATTAGAACAGTCTTTAATTATGCAAGGATTAGAATGCGTCAAGTGATCCCAAATATTTTCGGCTTTACCTGAAAGCAAACGATATTTTCATACAAATCATTATTTTTAAGTAGGTATTACATGTTTTAGTAGATACTGGCTAATGCCCGGCATGCATTGCATAGCAACTCGCGTGGCACCTAGTAGGTATCCGTAGTATGTTGATAGCATGGCCGTAGCCAGGATGGCCAGGAATTGGTCTCGGGGGAGGTTTTATCCGGGTCTTGCACTGCACAAAGTTTCTTCACAATCGGATGAAAGATGCACGAAAGCATTAACGAACACACAAGTATTAAATTGGCTATTTTTTATCTTAGAAAATCAAAAATTTCCCACGGGATTTTTAAAAATCTAATTCCACGCAGACGAAAACGTGGGCATCAGCTAGTAATAATGTATGAAGATAGTTAAAGTATTAATAAAGTTAACGTACCGTCCTCATTCCAAGCACCTTCAATTTGATAGGAGGCGGTGGCAGTTCCGAGCAGGAAGCCATCGGGAAATTTTCTCACATCATGACGATATTTACATTCTCCAAATGCAGCGAAGGTTACTAATAAACTGTAAATTAAAAAAAAACACTAAATATATACAATTTATATAATTAATATTATCATATTATTATTTGTTTATTTGATTAAATTAAAATCAGACATTAAATTAAAATTATATTTACATCAAAGATGAACTGAGCATCATTGTTTTAAACATAGTCCAATAATATTTTGCACAGTTTGATTTATATAACTACGTTTTATCGGTATCTTAAAAGTGACGATATCGAGATAATTTAGGTGAGTTGTAAAATATTTTTACAACTCACTTTTAGACTTTGATGTCTTATGAGAAAAAATTTAGGTGTGGTTTAAACAGATGCTAAACCATCTATCCTATACAAGTTCAGAACATTAGGTAAGTACATTAGTAACAAGAGTTACCATAATTGCTTATTCAGCCGTTTGAAAGTTATCAGCTCTTTTCTGAAAATCTAATGAAGATATCTACCTAATTGTCACTTAGCCATCTATGATTATTACGTAGATTCTTAGAATTTAAAAAAAGTGCATAGATATAATGCCCCTTTCAAGCGGCGCACTACGCAACTGGCGTGTGGGAAATGCAGCCCCTGTTACCTGTCTCTAAATCTGGCGGATATGTGGCTCGTCTTCGATACGATATTTGCGGTTGGGCAGCCTCATGGTTCATCTTGGACCCTGCAGGTGACAGTGGGGATCCAAATGTTCATTGATTTCGTTCTTATAGATATTTGATTTGTTTTCCAGAGCGCAGAGTGCAGGTGAGCGATGGGGGCGCGGTGGGCGCGCTGCGTGGCGCTGTCGCTGGCGTGGGTCGCGTGCGCCGCCGCGCCCGCCGGCTCGCCGCCCGCGCCCCCGCTCGCGACCCCTTGCGACCCCCTGCTACTCAAGAGACCACCGCCTTTGCCACCGGTATCCATGCCCTTACCATTGTAATATTGCTCGAGTTTATTCGTCTGACTATACCGATAACGTCGAATCATTTGTGTTTAGAACGTCCGAGAGTATGAAGCGGCAGTGGCTCAAACCGCCCGGGCGCTATCGGAGTTGGTGGATCAAGGTGCAGCAGACGAAGTCAGGGCCGCGGCGCTCGCTCGCGCGGCCGCGCGCGCGCCGCTCCAGCCGCCGCCCGCCGCCGTCGCGCTCGGCGCGCCGCAGCTACACCTCGGAGTGCTTTACATTTCTGACCCGCCGACACTGATCGTGTTTCAACAAAATAACTCTGCGACACTTCAACAATTCTGGCGAACTCTAGCCTCCGCCTGGAACGCGAGTGTGGTCCTGTGGTCCAACGCGTGGTACTCGTGCGAGGGAAGCCCGGGCTGGTGGGGAGGCACGGCCGCGGCGCGGGGAGCCGGTCCCGTCCGAGCTGCTGCTGCTATTTTTCGTCGTATACCAGCACTGCCATGTGAAGAAACTATGTATGAATGGTTAGGTGGTCCGCCGATGTGTGATCCAATTACGACAGATTGTGAGGCCTTGCCGACTGAAAATGAAGAAAACAGATTAGAGGTAAACGTGATTTAGCTCCTTAATTATACATACTTACTTTTAGTTCATAAAAATTTTGTGACTTTATTTCAGTGGAGGATTTTTTTTTCGTTTACTCGTACGTCGTAAGGATAACAGGACTTTAAGCAATTAAATATCATTTGTTTTAAAGGTGAAGGAAAACATCGTGAGAAAATTTGCATTCCTCAGAGTTTTTCATAATGTTCTCAAAGGTGTGGGAAGTCTGCCAAGCCACATTCGCTCAGCGTAGTGGACTATGGCCGGTGATGGGTTGATCATGATGATAATGATGAATATAGGATTTCCTAATGAAAGATGGAAGGTCGTTAACCTGGAAGACGTAAAAAGATTCAGCTGTAGTTACAGCTTATGTTTTAATTTTGTAGTATCGATGCAAATGCAGCTCGGGTCACTGGCACGCGGGCGGCGACGCGTGGGTGCGCGGCGGGCGGCTGGCGCAGGGTGGGCGGCTCAACTGCACGCCGTGCGGGCTGGGCAGCCAGCCGGCCGCCTGCCTGGCCGACGCCTATCGCGCCTCGCTGCTCGCCGCCAACCTGGCCGGCATACTGCTCTGCATCGTTATAGGGTTCATCATCTTCAAAAAGAGAAAATGTAAAGTAAGTTTCTTTTGAGCTCAAATTAGGCCTTAAACACACACAACGCTTGACGGTATTGCATTACGAGGGCAACTGTACGCTGGGATACACGCACACTGTTGGTTTCAGGTAAAGTGCGCTGGGTGACAGTCAGGAGGATATATGTACGAGGTGTGATAAAAAAGTATGTCAATTTTGACACTGACTAAATAACTATCTCAACTAATTAGACTATTGAACGTATTAATTCGAATGGATGCAGCATCAGCAGTAATTGCGGGTGCAAAAATTTATTAATCGTATTTTTTGATCACCGTAAGTATGTATAAGAACTGTTGTTTCATACTGCGCAGGAAAGGAAACGTTGACTGACGAACCATTGCGTAGCCACATGATAACATTACAATATACTTGGTGGCGGCATAGACACCGCTGACGCTCCCTCACTTAAATCGTCTCACCACCAATCAAATCGATAAATCACCGAGTACGCAGGTTCAAAATTTTTTTGTTTGATGGCATTTGCGCGTGACGCCATCGAGCTATCGACTGCATGAGGACACGGCTTCTAGTAATTTGAATGTCAAATTTTTTTGCATGTCAAATAGGCGAATTAACGGCGGTGATAGTGATTATTAATCTAAATAAATCTAAAGCTACGAGAATTTCAAACGCGCCCTGGTCTGAGAAGAACCCTTTTGTAGTGTCAGACCAGCACAATGCACTTGTCGAGTAGCTTGAGTATACAATATTGTACTTAATAGGAATTTTCAATAAGTTTTTAGCAGATGCCTTCATAGAATTCGTTGTACTTATTATAATTTCTGGGAGCATGCAGTGTTGCACGTTCCCATCGCGCGCTCTGTTTGTGTCAACCTTACTTAGTATTTACTTAGTAATTATATAGCGATCCCTCCATTATGTAATCCCATACAAATGATAGAGGCAAAAACCTCAGTAGACGCTATCTATTTTGATTTACCAACCAATCACAAACATGTTTTCAAAAACTTTCGAAATCAAATCGTAAATTTTTTTCAAAACACATTTGAAATTCTATTCGAAAATGTTTTCAAAAAACATTCGAAATTCAATTAGAAAACATAGTTTAATTTGTGATTGGTTGGTGATTTTTGCCTCTATCATTTTTTGGAATTACGTGACATAGAGAGCGCTAGCTGCTATATTAACTTATTTTCTGGGATAAAGTATACCTATAGTGTATAGGAATACATCATTATCACCGTGATCGACCCATCGCCGACTCAATAAAGAGCATGGGTCTCCTCTCAGAGTGATAAGGGTTTTAGCCATAGTCAACCACGCTGACCAAGTGCGGATTGGCAGACTTCACACACCTTTGAAAACATTACGGGGAACTCTCAGGCATGCAGGTTTCTCACGGTATTTAAAGCAACTGATATTTAATTGAAAATATTACAATAAAACTTAAAGCTAGCCTTATCTAATTATTATACAAATCATGCCCGCGTGGAATGGTGCCAAGAATACTGGCTGCATTTCCGCGTTGGACAGCCAGGCTGATCCGTTGCGCAAAAAATGAGCCAGCCCTTCTGTCACCCGATAAGGCTATTAAACGCGGTGAAATGTCTCGTAAAAATTTCTTTGCACTAAGACTCCATGGCCCCAGGGTCTCTACGGCAAACGGAACAAAAATGTAACTCTCAATAAGAGAGGCATACTTGCGCCGCTTGCCGTTTAATTAGGTACTTAAAACGCACAAACTTCTAAAAAGCTAGAGATTCGTGCTCAGGATCGAACCCCCGACCTCCGATTAGGAGGCGGACGTCCTTACCACTAGGCTATCACAGCTTACATACTTAGCTTAGTAATACATACTTAATATCAAACACGTTTTATTTAACTTTCCAGGCGGTCGCAATGGGAATGTGGACAGTGCTGGAAGTAGTTCTCCTTGGTGCGATGCTAATGTATGGTTCGGTAAGTCGCTTCTATGTCACTTAAAATTATACCTTCCTGTTTGGATAAATTATCATTAACTATTAATTCTCTAAATTGCCATACCAAGGTTAATAAGCTATTATAATATTTTATTGAAGGAGATGACACTGAAATACCTTAATTAGTTTCACGAACTATGATAAAAATTCAGGGCTATCTAAAAATAGGTATTTTTGCGTGTCGCGGTGGTATCATCCTTATCAAACACACAAGTGGTAAGAAGTAAGAACTGTAGTACGAGTAGGTATTTGAATCTGTCAAAAACAACTACGTTTAGGTACGGTTTGAGAAACATCAAATGATTTACGAGTACCGGATAAGAGATTTCAATTATGAGTAGGTATTGTATAACAGGGAGGCAGGTATTTTTCTGTTTATCTCAGACGACAATACCCTCTTGTAGATAAGTGTAGTTAGGTCTCTTGCACTTGCACAGTTTGTTATGTTTATGAGATGTGATTCACGTAACACGTTACACCTATAGTACGCGACAGGCCGAGATGGCAATCGGGGCATGAGGACGGGGGACGCCCCGCACACCCACGCTATCTCGTATCGGGTTAGCGCGGGGCTATGCGCTCCACCCCGATTGCCATATCGACCTGTCGCGTACTATATATGCCTACCGGATATAGGGACCTAGTGTACACATTCACATTTATCCACATTTAGTCTATGCCTATAGAACTATATAGTTAGTTTACTCGTGCGAAGCCAGGTCAAGCCAACACTTCATACGCGTGTATTTATGTTTTTAAAATACCGTGAAAGTTCTATGATTTCCCGGGATAAAGGGTGACTCTACTTTTACCTACAAAACGTCAACATTGGTTCAACGGTTTTCGTTTCTCGTTAGAGAGTAGTGTGTCTTGGTCCATCCTAGACCATATTGAGTGAAAATTTTCACTATACTTGGCATCGTGATCCGTGGCATTGTAAACCGATGGTTATGTACGTACTTAATATTAGTATTTAGATTGTTGAAATGTCCCAGATTGAAAAATAAAACTGGCACGTATTGGTATGTATTATTTAATTCATACTAATTGTTTGAAGGCGGCTTCGCAATACATATCAGTCGCGCGCTGGCGTTGCGTAGCGGGCGCGTGGCTCCGCGAGCTGGGCTTCGTAGCGTGCTACGGCTCCGTGGTGCTACGCCTGTGGGTGCTACTCGCCGAGTTCCGCACGAGGAAAGCGCATCGCTGGACGCCGCGGGACGCTGAGGTACCTATCAAATTTTTTATTGATAGGTAAAGGTGCCCATAGATTTTCCTGATTTTTGACCAATCGTATTGTACTCATTATGATGGTTTTTTGACGTGACAACGTCTTATAATTCGATAGAGCCGGCTGCACGCACGAAAAAACATGACTTATGCGGCGTTACCTCGCTCTGAGGCGTTCCATGTAAGGCTTGAAGTGCAAGCGAGAGCGCGGAACGAGCGACAAAGAAGCACAATCGGCCTTTGTTGTCACGTTCAACTATCGTCAGTAAACCGACTTTACAGACAACTAATTTTTCCTTAGACTATGGAACATGTTTTTCCCATCAGTCCATAACATCTGTCAGATTCTTAGGCTGAGATATAGGTATAGAGCGCTGTTTGGCTATGCTTAGACTTAAGTATCAGTTAAAACCAAACAGATTTATATAGCGATATAACGCTGTCTCGTTTTAATAGTTTCTTGAGTCTGAATGTAAAGTGCGCTTTATAGATCTCAGCTGTAGTTTCTAAAGATTTGTACTGACGAATGATAACCATAGATAAATATCAAGGTTAAGATCACATCGTCAAAATTTCAAAAAAATCGACAAAAATGATCGTGGCGATCGAAAAAAATAGATGTCGATCATCTGTTGCTTACACATCAGGGGGCACGGTAGTGCCCCCGCCAAGACGAGCCAAACGGCGGCCGGGGCGCTACGTACCTTTTTCTCGAAGTGTTTCGCCGTATTTTCGACCCGTCATAACTTCGGTCTGGATGACGCTAGAAAGCTGAAATTTTCAGTATAAGGTGTCCTCAGCAAATTTACCAAATATACCAAGTATCAAATATCTAGCTTTTATGGTTACAGATTTATTGATACCTAAAATACGCCGTTTTCGTCCCTCACTGATGATCATCACTATTCAAAGTCTGTAATTCTAGGGTACTTCCCGAAGTCCTAGAAGGCTGAAATTTGGTATGTAGACTAGAAATTGCATACAAACTACAGGAAAATTGAGAAATTGAAATTTCCCCCCCTCTACGCCTCTTATGAGAAAAGCAAATCTGTAAATTCTGTTGCTAGAATGTTGATATTTTCAGGATAAGATGTCGTTGGCAGACTTATTAAACGCACTGAGTATCAATTGTCTAGCTTTTATAGTTTCAGATTTATTGACAGTCAAACTTCTAGTCTGTAATTCTAGGGCACTTCCCGAAGTCCTAGAAGACTGAAATTTGGTATGTAGACTAGAAATTGCATACAAACTACAGGAAAATTAAGACTTTGGAAATTCCCCCCCTCTACGCCTCTTATGAGAAAAGCAAATCTATAAATTCTGTCGCTAGAATGCTGATATTTTCAGGATAAGATGTCCTTGGCAGACTTATTAAACGCACTGAGTATCAATTGTCTAGCTTTTATAGTTTCAGATTTATTGACAGTCAAACTTCTAGTCTGTAATTCTAGGGCACTTCCCAAAGTCCTAGAAGACTGAAATTTGGTATGTAGACTATAAATTGCATACAAACTACAGGAAAATTAAGACTTTGTAAATTCCCCCCCTCTACGCCTCTTATGAGAAAAGCAAATCTGTAAATTCTATCGCTAGAATGCTGATATTTTCAGGATAAGATGTCGTTGGCAGACTTATTAAACGCACTGAGTATCAATTGTCTAGCTTTTATAGTTTCAGATTTATTGATAGTCAAACTTCTAGTCTGTAATTCTAGGGCACTTCCCGAAGTCCTAGAAGACTGAAATTTGGTATGTAGACTAGAAATTGCATACAAACTACAGGAAAATTAAGACTTTGGAAATTCCCTCCCTCTACGCCTCTTATGAGTAAAAGCAAATCTATAAATTCTGTCGCTAGAATGCTGATATTTTCAGGATAAGATGTCCTTGGCAGATTCATTAAACGCACTGAGTATCAATTGTCTAGCTTTTATAGTTTAAGATTTATCGACATTCAAAACCTCTAGTCACAAATTCTAGGGTACTTTCTGAAGTTCTAGAAGACTGAAATTTGGCATTAAGTAGGAATTTCAACAATTATGAACAACAGATAAATTAAGAAATCGGGTCCCCCTTCATCCCCTCGTATATGAGATGCATATCTGTAAAATCTGTTGCTCGAATTCTAAAGTTTTCAGGATAAGATGTCCGTGGCAGATTTATCAAACGTACCAAGTATCTGTGTTTCCTGAAGTCCTAAAAGACTGAAATTTGGTATATCTGCTTCAAAATTGAGTTGCAAGATTCCACCCGAACAAACATATTTACATACGAGTACATTGCAAGTTGAATAAAAGCTTTTAAAAAAAGAGGTAACGATAGAGAGTGGGCCATGAAAATGATGTACCTACAAAAAATAGATCCAAAAAAATCTAGGGCACCTGCCAAAAAGAAATGAAATCCCACCAAAAACATTTCA
Source organism: Maniola jurtina (assembly GCF_905333055.1). Taxonomy (NCBI): domain Eukaryota; kingdom Metazoa; phylum Arthropoda; class Insecta; order Lepidoptera; family Nymphalidae; genus Maniola; species Maniola jurtina. The sequence goes on from NC_060029.1 coordinate 5,409,906, forward strand.
TGTAAAAAGGTAGCCAAGACTCACAAGTTCATAATGTTTTCACTGTTAAAAAGTTATGAGATCTCTAGTAGAGCCAAGCCCCTAGCTGAGCTTAGATTTGTGCTGGCCATGGGACCTATCCCAAGTCCAAAGTAATATAGCTCTTAAATGTTCTTGACTGTATCAAATTTATAACAATAAATAACAAATCACTCTACTTACAAGCTCTGATTCTACAAACCCTATATCTTGGTAAAAAAAGTACGGCTTGGCCGTTTACAGTTCGTGGATTTTTTATCTGAAATGACATCTAAGCCCGGAATTGCTTCTGCGACCATCACGAAGTACAATACAAATTAGTAATTGTCGAACAAACTATTCCTTAAGGCCTTAAAATATGTTATGTCATGTAATAGTTTTACGAACATTAAACGGCCAAGCCGTCCTTTTTTTACCAAGATGTAGGGTTTGTAGAATCAGAGCTTGTAAGTAGAGTGATTTGTTATTTATTGTTATAAATTTGATACAGTCAAGAACATTTAAGAGCTATATTACTTTGGACGAACACACTTGATCAATATTTTACATGAGTATATATTCCTTACATAATTGACCAAGACCGCGACATATTAGTCGTACAGCGCCATCTATTATCAGGCTTGGTAAACAGTATAATTGGTCTTGAACATACCGCCCGCCAAGGACATTTAGTGAGAAATGTCCTTAATTAAATGTGTTAATATTATCTACTCGTAAATATGACTATGTTCTTGGTGGGTGGTCTTACATGGTTTGAAACTTGTGCTAAATGAACTAGGTTGAACTTTGAAATTACATAATGTTAAATGCACTGGTCTTGAATTTTTGAACTAAATTAAACAATTATAAATGAACTAAATTGCGCTTTTAAACCATGCAATGGTTTGCTCTTACATGAAATAAATTCACAAATTTAATCTTATGAACTATAGATATTATCAAACTTGAGCTATACATAAACTTAAACTATAACAATTTCTTATTATCTAACTAACCTATACATACAGTGTTGATCTAATAACAGTTTGACCTCAACGATGACTAATCGCATTTTGAATGAATTGCCACCTATTCAGTATACTTACATTGGACTCAAGATAGTTAAGTATTATTAACCTTTGGTACAGCTATCAGTGGCCCTACGGATCTTACAAATACCGGTGTAAACGGCAGAGAGTCACTGAGATCTGAACTGTCTCCAGATATGGGCTGTTTTAATGTATATTATTTTAAATTGTAAGCAACTTTTGTCCTCCTAAGTACTTGAAATATTGTTCTTAAATTCTTTGGTTCGTACTTTCTTCTTCAGTAAATATTTTGAAACTAAATGAGAGTTTGATCTCCTTCCGAATGAACTTTTAATTCTGTCGGCAACTGGATACCTAATGTGGATTTTGTGATTTGCACTGTGTATACTTATTTAAATGATTCACCGAACTTGTGAAATTTAATACTAGCTTCTGTTATGTGCTTCACCATCGTGGGACTTGTACTGTAGTAAGTTGTTTTACTTCTTCAAGGTAAGTATTGTTTTATTTTCTTTAAAATTATGCTAAAATTGTCTTTTGCTTCTTTCTATATCGAATATGCTTTTTTTTTTTTTTTTTTGAATAAATATTTTTTGCTTTTATACTTAGTGCTATCCACTCTGGTGGCCTATATGATGTATACTAACTGATAATATTGATCTTTTTGTTTCAGGTCCAGACGTTGGCTTCAGTATTCACCGAGCATCTAGATTGATCTTCACTTCGGATAAAGGTAAGTTCTAAATCCTATGGCACTCTTTTTCCATTTTTATTTTTCCCTTGATCTTTAGTTTGTCCTTAATAATTTTTGTCCTTTAATTTTTGTTGTTCTTTTGCTCTAGTTGTTCTTTTTGTTCTAGTTGTCTTTTTTGTTCTATAATTTTGTTCTAGCGTTCTTTTAGTTCTAGTTGTCCTTTTTTTGTTCTAATATTCATTTTTGTTCTTCATGTCCTATTTGATCTTGAGGCTAATAAATTTTGCTCTGTTTGTTCTTTTCCATTGTGTTCTGTTTGTGCTTACCCTTGCTTAAGGTGTCTTGCTGTTGCTTGTCGTTTTCTTGTGTGTGGTTTTGTATGTTCTCTTGATCTTCTTTCTTATATATGCTTGTTAATATATCTACTTTATTGTTATTCCATTTTTCAGCTTGCTCTTTTAAGGTTGTCTTATCGTTTCTTATGAATGCATGATGTAGTAAGTAGACAATCCCATTATTTTCTCTGTCGTTTATGTTTACAGATTTTATGGTCTTGCTTGTGAATTTCTGTTGAGTACTTTTTTATGTTCTATTTGTTTCAGATCTGAATTCTTCGATAACCTTTTGTGTGATGGTTGGATTTTGGTTACGTTCAGGTGTCGTGTCCGATTGCGACTTTCATCTGTCCTATTTGGTGTTCTTGGTTTGAACTTTTGCTCTACTTCTATCCGTTTTGAATTTTTAGTTTCAGTGACCTGAGCATGCATAACCGATATTTTCGGAGTGTCCTCGTTGTTCTTGTTAAATTGTTCGTTAACTGTGCCAGACAGAATCCACCCTAATGTTGTTCTTTGTGCAATAAGGATCCCATTACGGCTCTTCTTTATGCCTTCTTGTACTATTTGGCTATAAATATTAGCACCCAACAGCATATCAATTGCCTTAGGAGTGTCGAAATGGGGATCTGCTAGTTGTAAGTTCTTTAATTCTGTCCAGTCCAAGTTATGCACTTGACGTTCCGGTAAGAACGTTGTTATGTCCTTCAGCACGTAGGCTGTGACCTGTATGTTGTTGTCCTGATTTGTCCTCGATCTTAATTTAATGGTAACTACATATTTTGATCGTATGGCTTTGTTTCCTCCTAGTCCAGTAATCATTCCGCTTACAGGAGTCTTCTTAAGACGCAACAGCTGGACTGCAGCGTCAGTTATAAAACTGGCCTGCGATCCTTGATCTAACAAAACTCTGAGGATATGATCCTTACCAGCTTCAGACTCGGTGTTTACTAATGCCGTAGGAAGTAAAACCTGGCCGCAACTGGAAATCCTTTGAGTTGAAAGACATGAAACTATTGGTGGAGTATTAGTTAAAGTGCTAGCACTCTCAACAGGTTTTTCTGCCGTTGAACTGGAAGCTGTGCTCTCGATCTCTTGATGCAAAAGGGAATGGTGACGCAATTTACAAATCCTGCAGGATCCAGGATTTTTGCACTGAGAAGATATGTGATTGCTGCCTAAACAGTTCACGCAAATTGAATTCTTGGCCACAAAGTCACGCCTTGTTGCGATATCTTCACCAGCAAACCTTTTACAAAAACACAATTTGTGTTGCTCTGAACAATACTCACAGCGCATAACTGAGGCATTTGTAGCTATAAAAGACTTTGGTTTTGAACTAGAACCACTGTTGTACTGTACTGAAGGTTTTCTAGAATCTACAAATTCTAAAGCGCGAAAACGGTTTTCCATAAAAGTTTTAAATTGTTCTAAGGTTGGCAATTGATTCGAATCGACTGAACTAGAAATATGTAGCTCCCACTGTTTCCGTGTTTCGGAATCGAGTTTGAAAGTAACAATATGAATTATGATAATATCCCATGTGCTAACATCAATGTCTATATTTTTTAAGGCATTCAAGCAGTCTATGGTGGTGTCTATAAGGTCTTTTAGACCAGATGCTGACTCAGTGTTCATCTGTTTAATGCTAAACAAGCGTTTAAAGATGCATTTCGCTAAGTATTTTCTATTGTTGTACCTTTGTTCTAATAGAGACCAGCATCGACTGTAATTTGCACTAGTAATTGGTGTATGCCTTATTAATTGCTCTGCCTCACCCGTTATGTGAGCTTTCAAATAATTTAACTTTTGTACATTGTCTAAATCAGTATTATTGTGAACAAGAGAAACGAATAAATCACGAAATGTTGTCCATTCTGAATAACTACCCGAAAATGTCGGAATAGTAATTTTTGGAAGCTTTACTAACGGGCTGACCTTATCACTATTTGTACTAGGACATGACTGACTTTCTGTTGACCTAAGTTGATTTAAAGTTCTTATTAAAAGAGATTTATAATTGAAATAGTGATCTTTAGTAATATCATAAATTTCTTTTACAACATACTGTGTACTTACTAAAATATCTGGTTGTGAAATTTCAAACAATTTAGCATGATTTGCTCTAAAAGATAACCAATCGGTTTCTAAACTTTCCGATCTAATTTCTACGTACTCTTTGCTTATTCTTTCTTTCGCACTTTTCTTAAAATTGGATAAATCCTTTTTAATTGAATTATGTAAATCTAACTGCACATTTATTAGTCCTTCCATTTTGTACTCAAATTAAATTAATTATTGATCTACTTAGCTAAAACTTCACCTCTTTACTGACCTATTAAATAATCATTGTCCTCATTTGAACTTAAACTAAAAGTGTTCTAAATAATTCATTTGTACTAATTTAAGTTAAGCAACTTGGAAAATAACCAAGTGAAAGCAAAGTTCTCGATTAAATTAACAAGTGTTCTATCAATCAAAATAATTCTATGTTCTATACCATCATGTAAATCACGAGTGTTTGATTGATCTAAAATTTCTATGTCCTAAATAATTTCAATGTTCTTTTATCTTGAAAAATTTACAAGTGTTTTACTGATCGAAAAAATTCTATGTCCTAAGATATTTCTTGAAAATTTTACAAGTGTTTGAAACTTAAACAGTTCTAGGGGAAATCGGACATAGGTTCCCCGTTCCCTCGTTTTAGTGAAATTATTCTAAGTCCTAACTAGCATGCAATTTACTCTAAGTTAAAGTTAAGATTCACTAATATTTTTACAAGTCTCAAATTCTATGCTCTTATTAGCTTGAATTTTCTAAGTTATTGAAACTAATGAAATAAAGTTCAATTTTGCTTGAAATATGAATCACTGACATAAAGTTTAATTTTGCTTGAAAGTTAATTTGAAGGTTTGTACTCACGGTTTGACACTTCACTTGAACTATTGCACTCACACGTCACGATGACAGCTGTCAGCTTGACTTTGGCACCTGTCAGACTTGACTTTGACACCTGTCAGCTTGACTTTGACACCTGTCAAACTGGTCCTTGGTAGTCCATCCTTGGCGTACTAGGGTTGTCCTGCTCTGCACCACTCGTCTCGCTCGCTCTCGCTGGTCCACGCTGCTGGCGCCCTCTGCCGGCGCCTGCCGCCGCTGCTGGAACCACGTACTCTGGTGTCTGCAGCGATCCACTGCGAGTACGGTGAGTGGTCCACCAGTGGACCACTTGTTCTTCAAAAATATCCGGTTCGAAGGACCAAAATGTTCCCGCTCCAGCCCGCCGTGCTCTGAGGGACCGCAGGTCGTAACAAAAAAAACCCACGGTTTGTTCTAAAAAGGCCGGGCCGGTTTATTGAACCCAAGGACGAACACACTTGATCAATATTTTACATGAGTATATATTCCTTACATAATTGACCAAGACCGCGACATATTAGTCGTACAGCGCCATCTATTATCAGGCTTGGTAAACAGTATAATTGGTCTTGAACAATAATTTTATAAAATACCTTTTTTTTAAATATCTATTTACATATATCAAAAAACTCATAAAACATAGGCAATCCAGGAAACGTTAATTTGCTTTGATTAATTATTAATTGACTATATAGATCCTTCGCGTGTGATGCGTACAGCGCTATCTCATATGTAAAATTCGTACAGGTGTTAAGGATAGTGGCCGCCATGGTGCTGGGGGCGGGGTGCTACCTGTCCGCCTTCACGGCGACGACGGCGTGCGACGAGGACGCGAGCGCGGGCTGCGCGCGCGCCGCGTGGCACCACGTCACCGCTGCGGCGGAGCTGCTGCTGCTGGCGGCTGGCCTGCGCATCGCGCACGCTGCTAGAAACGCTAACGTTCCGTTTCAGGTACGAATTGCGCCGCATACACACTGTTGTACTAATAGCTGTGAGATATAGAGGCCGTATAGCGGCCCGCATTCATAGCGACGAAGGCTATCGCGTGGGATGAACACCATAGCACTATTGCTGCGTGGTCAATGGTCATACACACGCAAGTATAGATGTATAGTACAAAAGCATATCTCTATAGAGGTCCATAGACAAGACGTAAAAGACGTTCGTTAAACTTTAGCTGGGCGACCTAATTTACACTTTATTGCGTCGTGGCAAGAGTCGCTATTTATTTAAAGTCTTTTATTTAAAGACCTCCTGTTAAGTTCTGTAAAGTAAGGCACTGTGCGACAGGTTTTTGATGCAGTAGTTTTGCGGAATCGCTACTCGAATTCTGAGTCTGACCGTACGTGGTGTTCAGGAGCGCGGCTGGCTGGCGGCGGCGCTGTGGGCGGAGGGGCTGTGCGGCGCGGCATGGCGCGCGGCGGCGCTGGCGGGCGCGGCACCCGAGCGCTCGGCGCTGGCCGCGGCCGCGCGTGCGCACCTCTCGTCCGGCGCCGCGCTCGCGTGCGTGCTCGCACCGCGACTATGGCACGGGTACCGCACGAGATCGCTCGCACAAGAGGCTAGTACATCTTACTGTATTTTTGGACTTTTGTAGGATTTGGACTAAAAATACAACAACAATCAACTACGCAACACAACCTAAGTACGATCCAAGGAGCTCGTTATATCTATGATGTTATGACTCGCGCAGGTGTCGCGACGGGGCCCGGCGGAGGGCTTCGGCGCGGAGGGCGAGGAGGAGCCCACGTCGGAGGAGGTGCGCGCCGAGCTCAAGCGCCTGTACGTGCAGCTGGAGATCCTGCGCAACCAGACGCTGCGCCGCGACAACCCGCACATCAGCAAGCGCCGCGGCGGACGCAAGCCGCCGCACCGCCGCTTCTCGCTGCAGGTACCATTCGCAACTAGCTATCTTATTGCTAACACCGTACCCTATACAATATAGAGCTGTTATTCTGTACACAAGTCTGTACACAGTTTGGGGAAATCTCAAGCCATAGGAAATACAGGGAAACTGTTCTAGGAACCATTAGGTCTAAGTGTAAAAAATCAGGATAACAGAAGTTCGTCTTTAAGTAAGTAAATGTTTTGCCAAAATTAAAAAAAAATTGACTATACCAAAATTATTTTTACAAAAAAAAACCTAGTAGTTTCTAAAAGAGTTTCCCTGTATCTCTTATGGTTTTGGATTTTCCCATACTGTCCCAGTTAAAAAAACACACTGTTTAGTAGTTAATAGGAGAAACTGACTGTCTGACATATCAACATACAGCTTAAACCACTATAGAAACTTGAGATTTTGCATGTAGGATCTGTCTATATAACTTTGGCTCCACGGCCCAAAATACATAGCTTCTAAAAGTACTTAGATCAGCCTGAGTACATAATGATATCGAAAATAAGGTATGGAAAAGAAACTGTAGCGGTTATTATACAAAAGTTGAAAATGTCGTACTTTGTAGAGTTACTTAGATATTTTTATTAAATAAATCATATGTAAGTAGGTTTCAGTGTTCAGTCCTTATATTCAAACCAATGAATAAAATAAATGTGTCCTTTATCATTTGTCAGTGTACCTACACCTACCACTATTACTTCTTATACCTGTTAGCTTGTCTCCGTAATTATTAGGTTAGTTGTGAAAACTTTAGCCTGATAGCAGCTATAATAATGTAAACGCATTGGTCCTGCGCAGCGTCTTTTCGACGTAACCCGTATAACATTTTTGAACTCTCATTAATGTAATGTTTCGTATTCCATCCCACTCCGACCTTAGAAAAAGGGCAGTCGTGAAAAGGTAAGGAGATATAAAGTATATCGCATGCGCACTTCGCCCCGCATGCCTCTGTGGACGTCCGTTCATACACAGCGGCCCTGGGCCCTTCCTAAACGCACTCACCCAGAATTGCATTCTGCTATACATTTTCCGTACCATACCTACATAATATATGATAATGTACGCTTTTATATTTTGCGGAACTTAGCCCACTTTCGAATAGGCTAAATTAAATTATTCTATTAAAACATAATAATAATTATACCTTTAAATAACGAAACATAAACTAAATTATATTAAGGCGCACGCATTAAGCATGGTGAAAACGATAAGTGTCGGCATATTATATTTTCTCAATAAAATATACCTACTTAATATCCTAAATCTTACCCTGCCTTGTTACGAATATTGAATTTTTAAGGTTTTGTACCTAAAGGTTAAAAACGGAATCCTATTTATATCGCTCTGCTGTCTGTCTGTCTGTCCGTCCGTCCGTCCGTCCGTCTGTCTGTACGGAAGATATCACAGGCCCCTAGCACGTAGACGAAATGAGTTACAAACCTGAAATTTTGGTATAGAATGTTGACCCAAAACCAAATATTGAATTAAGAATTCAATTAAATTGTTTTTCAGGGCTCCCATATATGAAAAAGGAGCCGAAAAAATAATTTAATTGAATTTATAAATTCAATATTCAGTTTGGATCAATGTTTTACACGAAATACCCAACTTTCAGGTTTGTAACTCATTTCTTTTACGAGCTAGAGAGAGACCTGTGAAACGCAGACAGACAGACAGTGGAGTGACATTAATAGGGCTCCATTTTCTTTCTTCAGTTACGGAACCCTAAAATATGCATACAGGGTGGTATCTACCATGTTATTAGACGCGTTTTACCTACCAATAAAACGCTTATTAATTTACTTACCTTACTCGATGCTTAAACAATATGAGATAGACGTCATTTGTCCCGCCTTAACGCATCTATCTCGCTCTATCATATAGCGCTGTCCCTCTCTTTCACCACCACCGCCTAGCAGTGCGAAGCGTGGCCCAAAGTGGCCGCGTTATTTTATTCATTGCGTTGAAAATCACCAGGCAGAATTCAAAGTTAAGCATCGAGTAAGGTAAGTAAATTAATAAGCGTTTTATTGGTAGGTAAAACGCGTCTATTAATTCGACTGTACCTTACTCGATGCTTAAACAATATGAGACGTGTTTGTTATCGCCTGGTGGTGGTGGTGATCTGCGCCATACAAAGATTTAACATCTTTGACGCCAATGTGACATATATATAAGACAACTGATATGTTGAGCAAATAATGCCATTCTCTTGCTAAAAAAAGAGAAAAGAAAAATTACGGGGTGTAAATCCTCATTAACAAACTATTCACATGATTGCGAATTAAGAATGAGTTTGCAAGTCGACATACAAAATAACAGAAAAGATATACGCGTGTATGTATTACATCAGGCAAACCATTATAAGCTAGGCAATAAATTTAGCAATTAAAATTATATGCGTGCCTGTATGTGTAATACTCAGTAAATAGGTAAGGCTGACCTCACAAACACTTGTAAATACATTCTTTGCATGTAAAGTCTACCTATTAATTAGACAGCATCAATATTAGGATAGTGATTAGTCATGAAAACAATTGCCATTGCAAGAGTGATTAAATATTTTAGACTCACTCTATGAGTCAATAACATAATATATACCACCAAAAACAATATAACTGGGTCAAAATACAGCTATTTCAACAACATTAGACAATTGACCCAATCATTTCGAAAACATACTGAAATTATTACCGTCCTGCATGAAATCCTCGGACATCTGATATCTTAGATATCTATTAAGAACAATTTAATCACAATGAACAATCCTGGGTAAAAATAAGTAACTTAGTACATGCACAAAACATGTCATGGAGCGAATTTAAAATGGAAAGGTTCCTTTGTTTAAAATAACTATTTTCACTATGACCAGGAAAAATCTTCCCAGAACAGTCTAGTTTCTTTAGTTCCATGTCCTTTTCTTGGCTCATAGCTTTGCTATTTAGAAAAGTTCGTACAGTTCTCACCAGAACAGAAGAAAATTTTAATTTTAAACTCATAAATAAACAATTCATCATTGTTTAGGTATTTTCTTCATACTCTTTGTTTTATCATTCTACAAGAATTGGGATGATGCCACTGTCAAAAATAAATTATAGCAAATTAAGCTTTTGGTTCCTTGCATATCATGGACTTCCGCAAAATAACGCTTGCTTCTATAATACATGATAAAAAGTCGCTGATTTGACTAGCAGCCATCCTTCCTATTATTAGAATTAGAAGTTTATTTTAAACTAAGCATGAAAAAGCTATAAAGGAACACTCTACAACCTGCGTTGGGCGGCTGTAGCTAGGACACTTTGAACCAGACCAGGACTTGTAATGACTTATTGTTAGCCGAAATGTTGACTTCATTAATTAATGATGAAGGGTTAATGCCCAGCTATGGTGATAAAACGTAGTTATTACAAACTGTCTTCTGGCACAATGCTTAGACATTCCAAGATCTATCTTGGCGCGCTCAATATTACCATGTTTTAAAGGTTTTAACTTTGAAGCAAAAAAGGAACAAAAACCTTTTGGAGACGTCTCTCAACAAGCTTAAAGTTTCATAAAACGAAACTTACTGGAAATCCTATCACCATGTAAAGGATTATTTAAATGATAAGAAAGCTTAGGAATGCGTTTCTTAACAACTCCGATAGCTTGTAAAGCACTCACCCAAAATTTGACAATCGAAAAGTGACAAAGACAAGGTAGGTAAGTACTACTTAACTAATAATTCTGTGACTTTGACATTTTATGACAAGAATGTTTAACTACGCTGACTTGAAGACAGTCAGCAATGCTCGTACAATTCACAAAAGATATGAAAAGAAATCGACCAAGCTCAATCATAAAAGTGGATATTTCACTGGTGAAAACAAAGAATATTCTCACAGTTTCAAATTATTGAAAGTTTTATGGTAATGTTACCCAAAAAGCCCGTATCGAGGATCAGGACATAGTTAGGGGCACGGTAAGCTGATTCGGTACGAAAATCCATTCCTTGCACAATAGTATCCGAACAAACTGTACAATAAAACTGTCTTAACCTGTTAATTTGACATCTTGGATTGGACTGAAATCGCTCCCGCGTCGGACATACCTTGCTCCTGGAACTTTTACGATCCAGACCTACACATGACTATTAAATCCAGCAACATCATAGAAGATGTCGTAGATTTTAGGATTACAGCCCACTTATAACATATACAAGGTAAGATATTGTGTAAATGCTTCTTGTAGCATCCTTGCACACAGATCTAATTCACTCAGAATTAATAACCATGTTACAATTACGAATAACTATGAAATTAAATCACAACCCCTAAACAGATTTTAAGTTCTGATACATCAGGCTGGATCAAAGTTATTATTCGAAATTTAGAAATTCGATAGATTTGAAATGAATTTTTGTCCGCTGAATTAGTTTCTGAACCAACAATTTTGAAAAATAAATGGGTTGTTTTATTTTAAAAGTATAACCATGAATCTTCTGCCACGAGCAGAGCATATGAAATTTTTTGTCATGTGACTTTGAACTGGAAAACGATTTTAACAGTTAACATTAAATTTTCCATGTAGGAAAGCTGTCTTGTTTAAGATTATAAATTTGCTACACCGGGCACGGCTAGCTGCGAATAAATCTAGCATTTCATTCTAAAGTCTTTCTCCGCCATACGAGTATGCGGTTAGCAAATGCTAATTCAGAGGAATGCCAAGTCTAGAAACATAGTCGGCATGACCGTTGTTTTGTTGCAAAACTGAAAATGTATTTAGACTATGATCCAGGATTGAAACGTACAAAATACTAAATAACTATTAAATGTCCCAACTTTGAAAGCATGTTTCTGAGAAGGAGCAATCTTAGCTTTAGGGGACATGACATGAAGCTACATGTCAATTATCAGTGTCAAATCCATTAAAACACTTTCTGACCAACAGAGTCGGTCACATATGGAATAAATTGCCCAAGGATGTAGTTATGACAAGCTCTGTTAACCAGTTCAAGAAAACATTAAACAAACATTCGGAAAACTCGAAGCACCTCTGATATAGACGAATCAGCGAAAGCTGCTTAGTCTATTATAAATAATAAATAATGATAATAGTAATCTGGTAGCCACGATGCCAGTTCCCAGAGAGGAGCAGATTGCGTCCTCTTCTGTCATAAGTCCATGCCAGACGAAAAAGCTGACCATGACCTTGGAAATGAGGTGATACTTTTAAATAAACTCTAACATCCTGTTGATTTTTCCATCAAATGCATTGCTCTTAGCATACACGCATTTACATCAAAAATATATTGATTGATTGAAACTTACAATAACCGGAAATTTCTCCTGGAATGCATCGGTTTGGTCCAAGGCTCGACAAGAGAAGTCTGCCCATCAAGCACGAAAACGCGATGTCCATGCAACGTTGTTTGTGAGAGAATAAGCTGCAAAAGGCATGTAGATGGAAGAAAGGAGATTCTGATACCATCATCTCAAATCCTTCGCTTCATGCAGACCAATAATATGAGGGAAGGTGCAAAAACCTGCTATTCTTCAGAAAATACAGTCTTGAGAGCCGAAATAGTGGGTCACGTGGACGCAAGCCGCCACTGTTGGCGCAAACATACACTCGCACTCGCGTACTGCAGCGGGTGTCACTCACGTACGAAGTTCGCACGCTCATGTCAGTCACTGAACAAATCTACCTGATCAGTTGATCACTTGGCAAGCTCATATAAACCACAACGATATATGACAAGTATAGATTCATTAGGTTAGTTGTAAATAGTAAAAATATTATTATATAATTCAAACTATTTAACCCTTCTCATTTAGTGAAGACAGTCGTGCTCTGTAGTGAGCTGGTGGTGCGTTTATCATGATAATAATATAGGTTAACTTATCCATTGAATTAGCGTGTAATGATAGAATTAAGTTTTCTAAATAAAGTTAATAAATTGCTTTGTTGGCTTTCCTTTCATGTTATTTATAGGCACCTTTACTTGGTCAGAAGTATGGCTCCTTTAGCTTGAGAGATGTGAATAACACAATGTTATAAACTTAATACTTGCTGCAATTAGCCAGCAGCAAGAGAGCGACAGCCAATTCAAGATGATTGCATTGCTCACTGTACACACTGTAGATGTCAATTTATGGCAATAGGACTGCGATGTTCGGATGACTCCCATTAAAAATATCGGGAGCTTGTAAAAAGCGGTATGCGGTACGCTTTATGAGATATAAGAATATATTTATATTTCTATGTGTAATTTCGGAGCTTTTACTCTTCCCAATTTGTTTGTAACGTGACGCAAGTGGCCTCTGAAATTTATATCAATATATTTGCATTCGGTATTGCTTAGAACCCATACTTTCGTTAATAAAGTCATACAAAAGACCATAAAATTATTTACGTCGTGACTGAAACGAGAGCAGCTGTGCTCCTAGCAACGACTACCCTGCAAGGGCAAGTAGGCATGAACCATTACAAACAAATGCACGAGGTGTGCTGACCAGCCCGCGTAGTTCAACTGTGCCTACGAGGCGTAGCTAGATTTTTAATCGGCCAAAACATTAGGTCATAAGCCCGTACCTGTAAAATTGAGTTGACCAAGACGAACCAAAGGAGGTTTCGAAGCAAAAACAGGTATAACGGAGCGTAAACCTTAGCATAAATATCGGTGGCGCCCAAGAGCGACTGATTGATATTCCACTGAGACCATAACAATGTCATGCACACTCCCGCGAGGAGTTGCTTACTTGACTTTTACACTGCGCCTGCGAGGCGTAGTTAGCTTATTAAATGGCCCATGCACTCCCACGAGGAGGCATTTAATTTCTAAGCTGCACCTGCGAGGTGGATCTAGGTTTTTAAATGGCCTATGCACTCCCTTGAGGAGGCATTTAATTTCTAAGCTGCACCTGCGAGGTGGATCTAGGTTTTTAAAATGGCCTATGCACTCCCGCGAGGAGGCATTTAATTTTTAAGCTGCACCTGCGAGGTGGATCTAGGTTTTTAAATGGCCTATGCACTCCCGCGAGGAGGCATTTAATTTCTAAGCTGCACCTGCGAGGTGGATCTAGGTTTTTCAAATGGCCCATGCACTCCCGCGAGGAGGCATTTAATTTTTAAGCTGCGCCTGCGAGGCGGAGTAAGATTCTTAAATGACCAAAAACACTGCCATGTATACTCCCACGAAGAGCCATTCTGTTTTCCAATAATTTTTAAGCTGCGCCTGCGAGGCGGAGCTAGATTCTTAAATGGCCAAAAACACTGCCATGTATACTCCCACGAAGAGCCACTCTGTTTTCCAACAATACGCCTGCGTGGCGAAGATAGATTTATAAAAGGCCTTTTAACATTTCTTTGAGCCTTACACTTTCGCTTCTCTTAGGTAACTCTAATACCGTTGTTCTGAATATAACCATGAATAGAATTCAAATTCAAAATGTTTTTATTCAATTAGACTTATGCCAGTTCTTTTGAATCGTAAAAGGCATCTACCACGGATTCAGTTCATGAAAGCCGGTCAAATTATCAACATATCGTGAGAGATAATATATATTTATCGTGGTAGGTGGGTAGGCACGAAAGTTTTACATCATTTAATAAGCTATAAAATTTGTTCACTTTCAATAGGCTCGATTAATCTGAAAACTGGTACCTGAACCTTTTCCTTTCAATGTAATCAATTATGTACTTTTAATCTGCAAGAATCTAAAAGTAAATGAAAACGGAAGCACCGGTACTACCGGATACCTTTTATATTAAATCATAAATAGCATTAGGTCTGCGCATTATTTTATATTAAATCATAAATAGCATTAATGCGCCTAAATTAGCTTTTACCAAGCGATTCTTCTATTATCTTGGCCCTTTTTTATATAATAAGATTAATGCAGAATTACCCATTTATAACTTACCGCTTACTCAGTGTAAAAAGAAAGTTACATCCTTTTTGATGAATAAATCTTATGAAGAAACAGAAGATTTCTTACAGTCTATCAGTAAATCTACTATATTCACCATAAAAAATAATAATTAACGTGAATTAAAATAAGAAACCTATTAATTGTTTCTATTTTTTATCTTAATCATCTTACAGATTTCTAAATTTTTAACTTTTTAATTAATTGCTTTTTCACGCACCCCTATACATTTTCACTCTCTTATAATCTCGCTCACACACTCTCTCTATCACGCACACACACTCGCGCATACACACACCCACACACACACACACGCACGCACACACACACACACACACACACACACACACACACACACACGCACACACACACACACACACACACATACACACAGAAACTCACATACAAACACACACCCACACACTGTGCACCCTACTTTTTTATTTCCCTATTTATTTTTAGATAACTGAGGGAGAGGGCTGGCTATCCTTAACACAGATGTAAAAAATCTAGCTAGGATAGCCAGTCCTTGATCTTGCAACACTCAAAAACAAAGCTATGTTACTAATTACTAATTATCTTACTTTGTCATAAAAAATTTGTTAAGTACCAAATTGTATAATAATCTAGTCTTAGTACATTGTTCAACAGTGTTTAAATTTGTGTGTTTATGTGTTTATGTTTTGCTCAATAAATTTATTATTATTATTATTATTATTATTATAGTTTTTTTAACCAATAAATATTTCAACATTTCTTTCCATAGAAATGATAGCATTTAAAAATACGAATGACGTGAATGTACACGACGTTGCGCGTCGCGCTGCACATTGTTCTTACCTACCCACAAGATTAAGTACTATGTACCTACATTACCAATTTGGTATTATGCTGGTTTCTATAGTTTTATTTTTATTGTATAGCTATAATTAATTATTTCAGTGCCAGGTAAAACCAACTGTGGTTTTTATGGCGCTGAATGTAACAAAAATTGCAAATGTTTCAAAAACTACCTACCTTATGAAGTAGTTTTCCGTTCACAATGAATTGTTGGAAATTATATAGGATTCATTGACGGTAGCTTAATAAAATCGATATTTGACTCATGCGATGTCAAACTATCTGTTGAATCATGTATTTAAATTAACAAACTACCTCTAAGATGATATTTTCATAAATAGCCAATGAATTTAGCTATGCAGTAAAATTTTGCTTAAGAAATAAAAGTATTTCTATACTCAAACATTTATAAGAATTAAATAAATTGAAAAACTCACGTGAAATATTGTTAAGTAATTATACTCTTGCATGAGTATTATAATACTTTATCCAATGCAGGTAATTTTTTCTCCAGAGTGCTGCATTTTAGCAAGCACAACCGTTCTCGGCGGGAAACAAAACGCCAATGAATAAAATAACGCGGCCACTTTGGGCCACGCTTCGCACTGCTAGGCGGTGGTGGTGAAAGAGAGGGACAGCGCTATATGATAGAGCGAGATAGATGCGTTAAGGCGGGACAAATGACGTCTATCTCATATTGTTTAAGCATCGAGTAAGGTACAGTCGAATTAATATCACTTATATTGAAAAAAATGACTTCGAACACTCAGCGTTTTCATCCAATATATAATTACCTACTCTTCTAAAATGGAATAAAACAAATTAAAATATAAATTAACTTCTTGAATTCCAAGCTCTTCTGTTTGACTGTTTCTTTAAGTCGCTGGTTTCCACCTATTTGTTCTTTATAATTTAAACACTTATTAGTTACCCACTGAAAATTGAAATGGACATAATATGTATTCAAGTACGCTGGAAGAGATGTGTCCTACAAACCGGCAGTTATTTTTTGTACCGATCCGAAGCGCTCGCTCCACCGAGCGCACCGGCATTTAAAATTGATCTTGGTATCTATCGGTAGGTATTCGTGTTGATACCATATTGACACTGATGTCTTATCTTATCAAGTTTAACATTTAGTTCCGAATACGCTCACATAACGCTATACTAAGCTAAGCGCCAAAATGCCGAAAACTAAATTGCTTCAAAAACAATCGTACAAGTCGACAATCGAAGGTCAGTGCTATCTAACTAAACAAAAGTTTGGTTGCGTAAATAAAGTTGGCAGAGTTACCTATCCCACATAACAGCTAAATTTGATTCAGTCACAACTTGGCCTCTAAGTCACGATTTAGTAAGCGAATGACTAGAAAATAGCAAAATTAGGTATAGTATTAAATGCCTCTACCTATGCTTCTACTGTACTTGGATTCAATTCAAATTATACTTAGATGTAATATTGTTACACCTAACAATCGACAAACACTTATAAACTCAAAAAGTTAAAAAAATTAAGTTTTTTTTTTAAATTTCATATTCAGGCACTGCAAGCTCGTCGTGGTGGCAAGAACAAAGCCAGTAGTCAGAGCGTGGTGGAAGCGAGCGAGGCAGGGGACGCCTCGCGGACTCCTGAAGATTCCGTCTGCTCCGTCGAAGGTCCATCACATTACACGGAAGGAGATACACAAGCGTGATTGACTAATATACCTACATAAGCAGAACTTTACGTTGAACCTCGACATTAATTGATTATTACGTTAAACGTCCACGGTCGATATTCATGATGGACTTTACGTTACAGGGGATTAATTTTGCGTTAAAGCCACTGAAAAGGCAGTGATTAAAACAAAAAGTTGAAGAATTTCACTTCAATGTCGAACCTTTTAACATATAAACATAACTTTATGTTATTGGTTGACATAAAAATGGTCGTTAAAACTCGTAAATGTAACATTTAAAAGACTCGCTTAGTAAATATTTATTGTTAGAACCAAATGCAGGAATTGAAATGGTAATTGTTATGAATTGTGGGGTTTATATATCTCATTCTCCAATCATTTAGAAAATTCCTATGATATGTACAAGCAAACATCAAAAGTGATGTACCTACCTATATTTTCGTGTTCTTTTCAAGTAGCAGGTATGCCAAAATGTACCTACCACCACCTATTGTGTAGTACCTAATATCTTGTTTAACCTATCTGTATAATTGGAAATTTCTAAATGTTGCGAGTTTATCTATTTATAATATGGTCTTTATTATGTGTTTCGTTAAACATTGACGGTAGAAATCAATATGTATTTTTAATATTCTATGAATGTTGACTTTATATTTCTTCTCTTTATAATGTTGATGTCTAGTAATTAGAGGTTACATGTTTCGCTATCGGAGGCAAAATAAGTCGTGGAACTTTTGAGTTGGGAAACTCTAAATCGTTTGACGATTTGGTACTTCATAAACGTATTATTGCCCGGGTAGAGTTGTCACTGTAGCTGGAACCTCCCACTAGAATAAGCTGACCTTAGCGATAAGACCTCCAACCTTACTAGAAATATACTTATACCACTAACTTATTTTGAGGCAAATTATTTACTACGTCAGTTTTTTTTTTTCTCTTTAATCTGGCTTTACTCTGATTAGCCAATGTCAAGTTTGTGATATTTTCAAGTTATTGAATTTATACAAGTATGGACTCCGTCTGCGCCGACGCCCGCCGACATACGCGCGGCGCCCCTTTAGAGCGCTTCCCAGTCAGTTCCACCACCAAAAAACACCAACTAACACAAAAACCAGCCACTCTTAACAAAAAAAACACTCCAAACAAGCACAGCACGCGCGCCAGCAAACGCCATCGCAGACGAAGTCCCTACGTCAGTTATCTACAAGGTCTTTATTTTACCATAAACAAACGTAGTTTGGTTCTCAAACTCTATGCTTTTAAAAAAAACTAAGTATTACTAATTAATATCTACGTATATCTGTGGTTTAACAGATTTCCGTTAAAATATTCAGTTTCAAAGTTACACAGTCTCAAAAATTTACATACAATGTTAAACCCATGTAACTTTAACTAGTTATTTTTACGGAAATCTGGCAAATCACAGACGGATATTAGTTTCTAGAACGAATTTTCAAAATTACATCGGGTTTGATAGGTTAATATTCAAATAAGAACCTAACTACGTTTGTAAAGAGCGCCTGACGGAGAGACCGCCGTTAACTAAGTTTGATCGGATGATTGCGGAGATTGATGGATTTTAATCTTGGATTCTTATACTCTCAGACTCCTATATGCTGCAGACTAGGTACAGTCTTTTTCTGAGAGGTATACGCATGGCGGCAGGAATCGGACGCAAGTGCAATCTTTCCATACTAAAGTGTTACCTATATTTTTATTTGTTATACAGAATAATACATGTATAGATATTAATGGATCTCCAATATAAAAATCTTGTAAATATTGACATTGTTTTAATGGGAATTATACCTTAATGTATTATATAGATATAAGGCAAGACCATTGAGCCAAAACCTGAGCGGAAAATTGGATAACACCGCGTATTTAAAATAGCTAAATAAGTGCCTACATTTTCATTATAACATTCAAACCCTGTATTCGGAATTTCCAAAACGGTAATTTTACTGACCTATCGATGGAAACCAATTCTTACATATGTATCTATTATATGTAGCGTAAATTGATCATACAGTACGCCATCTTCAGTCACTACCTGAGTATTTACATAATTATAAAGGTAAAAATCCTAATGAAAAATATAATTTACAATTTTATGTATTTTTAGCTAGCCAAGCTTTGCTGTGGCTCAGTCTGATATCAAGTAAGTAATTATGATTAGAGCTAAGTAAATAATTCATGCAACGTTGTATAAAAATTTCAAGTTAATCCATCGATTAAATAGGTACCTACTTTTCGAGTTTTGCATAGCCAAACATGGAAACTGAATTTTTTAATGATTTTAAATTAATTAATGATTGTAAACGTCCAAACGTAATTTATATTAAGTAAATACCTACTCGTAAACTTGTACATAGTGTAAGTTGGTAAATGCGCGCTGTTGTCCTATTTAATTGTTCAATGATGATGATAATTAGGTCGTTGATATTTATATTTTTTTTGTATTTATTGCATTGAGCTTCATCAAATATTCGCGATGAGTGTGATTCGGCAATGCCAAAGAATAAGTATTTATTAAATATGTTTGTTAAATAAATAATAAGATTCATAACTGACTAGTTTTATTTACTTTCCCGTTTTCCTATTTTCTCCATGTTGATGAACAATGTTGTACTGTACTACATGCAAAATACTTGCTAGAGTGTATGACTGCTCTATCTACAACTCTGTAGTCTGTACCTAGCTACCCTGTAAAAAGATAAAAGTAGTTACTGAGTAGGTAGATAGGCGGGTATAGGTTTTCAAAAAGGACATTTTAAAGAATTAAAAATGATACGAATAGGTACCTACCACGCAGAAATTAGAATGTAAATGGCAGATACTAAAACAATAGTATAGTACGCGACAGGTCCAGATGGCAGTCGAGGAGGAGACGCCCCGCACACCCGCACAGCCCCCGCGATATTCCGGTGCGGGATAGCGAAGGTGACGTGCGGGTGTGTGGGGCGTCCCTCCGCCTCATACCCGATTGCCAACAGGTCAAGTTGGCAATCGGGTACCTAAGTAGTTGTATACCGAGAGACCATCGAAAATTATGAGTCTTATTTATAACTAGCTGATGCCCGCGACTTCGTTCGCGTGGATGTAGTTTTTTAAAAATCCCGTGGGAACTCTTTGATTTTCCGGGATAAAAAGTAGCCTATGTGCTAATCCAGGATATTATCTATCTCCATTCTGAATTTCAGCCAAATCCGTCCAGTGGTTTTTGCGTGAAGGAGTAACAAACATACACACACACACACACACACACACACATACAAATTTTCGCCTTTATAATATTAGTGTGATCCAAAAAAAAATCCAGGAAAACTTTACCCGGATCTAATTTCTCATGCCTATACTTAGATTTAAATTAACTATTCGGGAAACATAGAAGAAACCACCTTACACTACTTTTATAAAACATCTAAAAATTTCCTATAGGTAGACTTCGGACTATTTATAATCTAACAAAGTTGCTAAGAAACGAAGTTTGGAAATTATGCATTGAAAATGAGACAGTAAATTGTTTTTGTTTTTATTATGGATGAAATTGTCGCATTGTGTCGTATCGTGGCAACAAGTAGGGATTCAGCATATTATGATAAACGCGAAATGACTGAAATAATGAACAGACGCTCCGAGTTATTGATTGTGTATAGATAGCATATTAATTTTAAAAGAAAAAAATGTATTTTTAATGTGATAAAATTATGGTGTGAAGATTAGAAAATGTCAGGTATGTTATACATATTATATCCCGGCACTTGGGAGATGTGTGAAAATAACATAAGTAGGTAGGTACTTAAATAGATATATTTATGAATTAGGTTAGATCTTTGATATTAGAAAGTAGCTAAACGGAAACATGTGCACTAAAAAGTTAGGTAAGCACCTACGCAGGTAAAAAATGGTTTACTAAAACTGAACCACAATTCGCATTTGAGGTAGTCTTGTAGCACCTACCTAATCATGCAAGAAGTCTATCTCTGTGTGAGAAAAGGAACCATCAGATTCAATATAATATTGCCTAGGTAAAACTTGTTGATCGGTACTCCACACGCTTTCACTCAACTCTACATATAGCTTGACCTGGGCAAGCCCCTACATGAAATCTAGTTTTGCTGCTACACAACTTTTAAACACTAGTCGACATATTCTAATAATATTATAGAACAAAATAATGTGAAAGTTTGGATATTTGCTACTCCTTCACGCTACAATGACTGAACTAATTTGGCTGGAAATGGAGTTAGTTTACAGTATAGGTACCCTGACTTAACACATAGCCTATATTTTAGTAAAATTTAAGTTTCCGCAGGAAAACTAACACCTAATTCCACGTGAATGAACAATAGCTACATAGATTCATTTTGCTACAGCTAGCATCTCGGAGACGTACACAGGCTACTTTTTATCTCGGAAAATTAAAGGCTTCTACGGGATTTTTAAAAACTAATTCCGCACGGACGAAGCCGTGGCCAACACCTAGTAGATAGATATATGCATTCACTGTATGCACTGTTGCGTGACTTGATTTTCTTACAAGAAATACCTCTAATGCCTTCGTGAAATAAGTACGTAAAGCGCTAAACCGGAACGCGATACACATGAAAATTGCTCCTTAATACCTAAAGGCTAGGTCATGTCCTAGGTGTCTACGTACGAGTTTCTGTACCGATGTACCCACATAGCAGCTAAGTAAAATCTTTCTAAATCTACTTAAAAATAACTTATCAACTTGTTTACGTAAATATAGGGTGAGTTTATGACAGGGACACCTATGGCAGCTACCCGAACCGTAGAAGATACCTACTTACGAAATATTTGTTCTGAAAAAACTACCTACAATTTATTGAACATACAAAACTACATGATTTGATGATGATGATGATAATGAACAAACTACACAATTCTTAAAAATTTCCATAATTTCTCTTTGCCCAAATCGAAACTAAGACAACCTAGACACAACATACCTACTACTTACCATAGGTATCTACATAATTATAAACAAAAAATATCTTTAAATAAACTTACTCTATTCTAAATCTATTCACCTCAAGTGTATCTAAACTGAAAACACATACAGTATAAAGTCGAGCAATTTTATTACCACTACCGATCGTAAGTATATTGAGCTTTAGCGATCGTTTGAAAATGCATTTCAATCTATTGCCAATAACCGGGCTCTATCATTGAGAATCTATTTTCTTCTTTCTGTTATCTAAATAATTGAAAACCTAATACAATATCCAAACATACTGAAGATTCCATAACTGAAATATCAACGGGCTTCGAAAAGGTCATGCCATTGATATGAGATACATAGGTTCCTACTTACCTAGGTACCTAATTCTACACCTTCTTTCTAGGACTTATAATAATAATTAAACATTAAACAAAAATTAAGACGAACATAGGTAACGTTCCGCACCGCAGCTCTATCTGGGTGACTTGTTACTGTGAAACCTCAGAATTTAATACATTAACAGGCCACATACCCCACATAACAAGGGATCATGATAGATTGTACCACACGTCCATGCCCCCGCATGATATGGGTGATGGCTAGTTGTGTTAAGGTGTTCGATGTTAAGGGTTCCGTACGAGTTGGGTTGCCAACGAGATCCTATTATATTACTAGCAGCGGGCTAATACCCCATGAACCATAGATAATATTAGGTAGAGAGTTGAAAAATTCACTGACCCAGGTGGGAAGGTGTGCTGTATTTCCTCCACATATTATGAGTATTATAGACTGCACTATAGAGAAAACGTGAGTTCGCGTGAATGGTGATTTAATAGGTACCTCTACCTACATGAGGATATTAATAATTTCACACATTGGATACTTGCAAGTTTTATCAGGATGAACGGTAAATACAGACGGTAAACTGCTGTATGTGAAATAAACTTCTTAAACTTAGGGCTGAACTAGTTTATAAATTGAAAATAGGTTTTCAATTGACTTTATATACTCGTGGCGTGTTAGATAAATGGTTTTCCTTATTGACGCTTTAGTTACATTCTACACTTTCTTTGAAGTCATTGAGTTGAAACCACATCATTGAAGTTTGAGATAGTTTAGTGTTGTTCAGTGTTGTATGATGGGTGCTTTTATAGATGATCTTGAACACGCTACAATATATATTAGGCCCCGGGATGGTAATTTTCAAATAATTTCATTAATTACAAAAATATGGTGATACTTATAGGTAGGCTTATTTATTAAGTAAGTACTTATTTCAATTAAATACAATCGCTAGGTTATCGGCGCAGTGCGAAGGCACAAAATATTGTAAGGAAATAAACCGAAATTACATAGTGTACAAATATTAATATAGCCTTTGTATTACGTACATAGGTACTAGGTACCTACTTATTTCAGTAACGCTATTTATTTATATTTTTTACAATTTTATTTTTATAATTAAGGAAAAAAGTACATATTTACCTAAGTATAGGTACTGCTAAAAATTAATATATCGCAATGGGAATAGTGACCATTAGACTGGTGCTATTGCCTCGTTGAATGGCTAGGCTTAGCCGTTGATCTAAAGAACTCAGCTGTTGTTGTGACACAGAGTGTGTGTGTGTGTGTGTGTGTGTGTGTTGTGTTTTTGTGTTACAGTATTAAATTCATTTGTTTGTTTATTATTATATACTAACAGATAGCGAGGAGAGTGATGGGGAGGGCGGTTTGGGTAACCTGAACCGACTGATCATCCGTCCGCCCGGACACAGCGGAAAAGCAAAGCGCGGTCACCTCTGCTTCGACGCGGCCTTCGAGTGTGGCAACCTGGGGCGAGCGGACCATATCACAGAACTGGAGTATGACCTCTTTATACGACCTGATACGTGCAGACCGCGGTCGAGGTTTTGGTTCAATTTCACCGTTGAAAACGTTAGACAAGATCAGGCAAGTTCACGTCTTAAGATTTTTTTTATAATAGGTATTATTTTATCAGAATTACGCTTGGCGGTACGGCTTTGCCGGTAAAGTGGTAACTAGCCACGACCGAAGCCTTCCACCAGACCAGACCAGAGACCAGGTTAATAACACCTACTTAAGTAATATACCTATTGTATTGGTAGTAATTATTTTAATCTTTTTATAATACGTACGTACGTTAATTAAAATTTTGGATATTTCAGCGTGTTATTTTTAACTTCGTGAATTTAGGAAAAGAGCACAACCTATTTAATGAAGACATGACTCCATTAGTTCGTTCAACTTCTCGGCCTAAATGGTAAGGAATAAGTTTAACATACCAGGTCTGATGAACTGGGATAGATTCTTCCACACTCAGCCTAATAAAATGTTTTTTAATGTATTTCCAGGCAACGGATCCCTCGACGACTTATCTTCTACCACCGCTCCTTGGTGCACCGCGGCCGAAAGATTCTCAGCATAGCTTTTGGATTTGATAAGGAAGAAGACATTTACCAATTTTCAGCAGCGGCGCCATATTCATATTCAAGACTACAAAAATATCTTGCACAGTGGGAAAAGCGAGCATTGCCGTTCGCTACGAGAGAGAGTATAGCGCAAACTACCGTTAGTTTCAAAATAAAGAGATCTTCATATTCATTATTTTTGTTTGTTTGGCGGATTTGTGCAGTTTTTCCTTTTATTTTAGCAAAAACGTCGAATTGATTTAATAACCTTTGGAGATCTAGTGCCAAAAGAATGGGAATGTAAAGATGAGCCCAACACAAAAGGAAAAATCGGTGGAAATAAAAAGCGGGTGGTCCTGATTATGGCGAGAGTGCACGGTGGTGAACAGCCATCTTCGTTTATTTGCCAAGGTATTCCTACACGAATTGTACCATATTTATTGTCAGACCTCAGATACATACCTATATAGGTACTCACCTAATCCATTGAAATTAATTTCAGGTTTTCTGGACTATATGATAAGTTCTTCAGAAAAGGCATCAGCTTTAAGAAATGGAATCGTTCTTCAGGTACAAAAATAATTTTGCTTCAAAATAAATAAAAACAAGACAAGTGCGAGATGCATTCGCTTGGAAAGTGTTCCGTGCGATGTCTGTGTAAGTTTGTACGATACAATTGGCATCACACGTCCGTTCTTGGGTCACAGAAATTAATATGTGTACCAAATGTGGTACACATATTATGAAGTCCAGTAGATTTGGACAAAAGTGGCTGTGAAATATAGACATTCAAACAGACAGACAGACACACGAGTGATCCTTAAGGGTGTTGTTTTTCATTCGAACATACGGGACCCTAAAATACACATCAAAACAGCAATATGTTTTAGGTAGTGCCAATGCTGAATCCCGATGGAGTGTTTCTAGGTAACCAGCGATCTGATTTGCTCGGTGCAGATTTGAACCGCTGTTGGAACAGAGCCACAACCTTTGCACATCCCGCTCTCATTGCTGTCAATGAACTCATACAGAAGATCACTGCTGAAAAAGTAGGTGCCGTGTCTTAAATTTTTTTTATAGGATATTGAATCTTTTTGATACACTCTAGGCATTCTTTGACTTTACCTAATTTGACCAAACTAGTTTTCATTGATCAGAGCTTTTCATATTTTTCTGTGACTCTGATTTTTCATGTATTATTCTAGGTCAACGGGAAGTATCCTAAAGGTTTTTTTTGACGAATAGATAGACAGACATCTGTCTGTCTGTCTATCCGTCGGGTTCCGTTTTTCCTTTTGAGGTACGGAACCCTAAAAAACATACGGTCAAACCTCCTCCTATTTTGAAGTCGGTTAAAAAGAGCAACCGCCGAGTTTCTTGCTGGTTCTTCCCGATAGGAAAGGCATTCCAAACCAGTGGTGGATGCATTTGACAATTCAAAACTAGGTAGTTAGGTACTTGTAAAGGTTTATTTTATTACATAAAAAATGTTTCTGTCTCTATTAGGTAGCCTGCCTAATAATATTTTTTTTAAAGTCATTGCAGCTGGATTTTATCATCGACATTCACTCTGATGTTAGCCACGAGGGTGTATTTGTTCGAGGCAACTCCTACGATGATGTTTACAGGTAACCTATCTACCTTTCAGTACTGAACTATAGCTAAGGACTTACTTTAGATTCTTAAATGCAATCATGTAAATCTTTTATTGATAGATAGAATAAGTATTTAATTGATAGAAATGCCTAGCAGAACAGGTGTAGGTATACCTATTTGTCTAGTAAAAATAATACAAGCATATTATTATTATCCCTGAAACTGAACTCCTACTGAACTTACAATAGCAAAATAATGGTTAAGGAATGATATTTCCGAAGGTAAAAAATTAAGTATCTTATTAGAAACTACCTATCTGAAGTAGTTTTGAGCAACTCGACGTGATGATGATGACAATTGATGTGATTAAAGCAAAAATACACAGTGTCAGTCTATTTGAAACTTAAACTGCATCGTTGATCTAACTCTAGTAGGTACCTAGTGGTTAGCTTGCTCGACTGCGGATGTGGTCCTGGGTTCGATTTCGTGAACGGGCTAAAAATAAGTAGGTACCTATGTAATGGGGTTTTTGACGTGACAACGTCTTATAATTCGATACAGCCGGCTGCACTCACGAAAAAACATGACTCATGCGGCGTTACCTCGATGCGGCGTTACCTCGAGGTAACGCGAGGTAACGCCGCGATCGGCCTTGTTGTCACGTTCAACTATCGTCAGTAAACAGACTTTACAGACAACCAATTTTTTTTGATAAGAAATCATCAGTAGTACTAGGTAGTCCAGAATTAGGAAGTTGGCGGTGTTTCACCTCCGTGTCTCTGAAGACACGTAAAGTCGTCGGTCCTGCGCTTGATCTCTCTCTCTCACACACACACACACACACTTTGTTTGCGAACACTTGGTGCACTATAACATCTCCCGCGCAGAAGGCTTAATCTCTGTGGAGATTCGAAGCTGTGACCAAAAATCTTTAGGAGGACGAGGGGGAGGAGGA
Organism: Maniola jurtina; assembly: GCF_905333055.1. Lineage (NCBI taxonomy): Eukaryota > Metazoa > Arthropoda > Insecta > Lepidoptera > Nymphalidae > Maniola > Maniola jurtina. Next base: position 5,437,172 of record NC_060029.1, read on the forward strand.
GGAGGAGGATGAGGTAAGTATATTATGAATGTTAACTGAGGGAAACTTTAAGAGATACACTAGTAGGTATAGGTAGGTATATAAACACCATCGCTTATAAAGTACAATGCCGGAATAATTTTACACATACGTTTGGAGTGTAGAGGTACTCCATAGTTTACATGTTTGTAATCTGTACAGGTTTGAACGACACGCGGTGTTACCAAAGTTCATGGGAATGCGCGTGGAGGCTTGGATGCAGGATTCATGCATGTACAACGCGGATTCGAATTCGATGGGCAGCGTCCGCCGATCCTTCGCCACTGGGACCATTGACGCTTACTCCTTGCTGGCTTCCTTCGGCGGGCGGCGGTTGACTCCGAGAGGACCGTACATGCATTACAATGAAGATGCCTGTATCTTTTTGCATTCATTCATAGTTAATCGCTTCCGTGACACTTACCAAAGTAGATAATCTCATCAGATTTGGATATAAAATATATAGGATATCTTACACTTCTCGTGACTCTCGTATGACTTAATGGCGGATATGATACCAAAACACGACCAGAAAAAAGTTGAGACACTCGAGTTCCACTTCCGACATCTATCGAGTTTGATATCAAATGAAAGATCTTGTCCCATGTTTGATTCTCGGTTGATAATAATTTTTATAAATTACTACTTATAGCCAGAGCAATTATATCTACCTATTACCTACCTAGGTACATATTGTTAAGTAGGTACCAAGCATACATAACAGATTGTTATGCCTTTCTACTAATTGTGATTGTACCTAAGTTGTTAATATTAAAGGTTTACCTATTAGTTAAAAGTTGGCTTTAGATAAGTGCCTAGAAGTAGATAGTACCTAAGGTACCTACTACCTACTTCTACGTTATCTATATACCATAGATATACCTACTATGAAAATGGCAGTAATATCTTCAACATACGTTCAGATGCTAAGATAGGAAGAGCCTTAGCGAAGGCGCTGTGTGACTACTACCGGCACATCGCTGTAATCCCACCCCGCGAAGGAATTTCCAGCAAGAAAAAGGAGTCGCGCAGAAAACGGAGGCGAAAGCCGGTGTATGAAAGAGAAAGGTAAGGAAAGATTTTTATACTTATAAACCAAAATTTAAAATTATTATAGGTTCTTAAATGAACAATTCCTTTTCTTACTAAGTATGTAAATGTAAAAAGTGGAATCGGCACAATAAGTCTTCATAGTTACTTCCACTCGCTTTCTGTCATCCATCAACGCATTAGGTATCCACCACTTTTACACGCATAGGTATCCCTTTCAGGCATCCAGCCACCTTTTCTTGGGTCTTTCTCTCCTATTTTATCCTTCCACATGCATATTAACATCCTTCTAGTGGTGACCTTTTTCCTTCCGCAACACATGCGATGAGCAATTTTTTTTAAATGAAGTAGTCATATCTGTGGTTTAGCATCTTTGCTAATTTCTACTTTCGTCTTCATGTCATCCCATGACTTCACACCTATACACTTCCTGCGTGTGTTAATTGCGTTAGTAAAATTAGCTAGTATTGGTGCTAAATAGGCTGTGGTACATAATCTCTTACAGATCTAATAGTATTTCAACGCGATGGTCTCTGCGGAAAGCGATGGAATTTGTTTTATACCAAAGAACTACCAATTATTACTTAACACTTCACAGAATGTGTAGAGCTACCTTAGGCCTTTAGATTTAGGCCTCAATCAATACAGTAAGCCGTGATAGCCTGGTGGTTAGTCCGCCTCCTATTCAGAAGGTCGGGGGTTCGATTTCCGGGCACCTTTGACTTTTCGGAGTTGTTTTCAGCAAATCACTTGCTTTAACAGTGAAGGAAAACATCGTAAGGAAACCTGCAAACGAGGGTTATCCATAATGTTGTCAAAGGTATGTGAAGTCTGGTATTCCACACTTGGACAATGTGGTGGACTTTGGCCAACCGTTCTCATTATTCAACTCGTGAAAGTGTTGGGCCGGGATGGGTTGATCATGATTATGATGACGATAACTGGTTAAACCCTAATGTGCCTAAATACATTAGATCCCCCAGTTCATCACCGGAAAGAAGAGTGTTGGCAGCTCGTATGCTCTCGCCGCGCCTGCCCGAGGCGTCGCCGCCCGCGCTGCGCTCATTCCCCTCGCGGACCATGAGGAACCTGACGCAGAAGCCGCGCCCACGAACTGTTTACGTGGGCGATACTGTGTTGCCCATCATAACAGGTACCTTCCTCAACATTTTGGTCAGGAAATTAAAAGTTCAGAGAGCCAAGTTCGTATTTTAAAAAGTGAAGACCATTTCGTATTCTTGTGTGACACGCATGCGCGTCATGGTACAGACATCGTAAATAGGCGCGGCGGTAACGCACCTTTGGGTAAAACAGAGATACCCCTACTATGATAATAAATCTATGGGATAATTTAAAAGTCGTGGTGGTACGGAACGACTAAGGGTCTTTGCCCACTGCCGGCACGGGATCCTTCGGCACTAAATCAAGCGCATACTGATGGCAATGACGTGGTACTTAGATATTATTGTCATCCTGTTAAGTTATATTTCTACTAGATGATGCCCGCGACTTCGTTCGCGTGAATTTTACCCTTATAAAAATATAGAAAATTATACCCTTGGTATAATTTTAAACCGCGATTTAGATTTTTTAAGTGTATAACGTTACGTAAAAATAACAAAGTGGGCTCTACAACTCCTGTCTTTACTGTTGAAATTCATATCAAAACATGTTATAGAAGTCAGAATGCATCGATTCCCCGCCACTATGCCAAAGTAAATAAAACTCAGTTTGAGTTGTGATCTTATAATACACCTGCGCTCTGGCTCAACTCTACCTGTAGGTTTCATTCATAAAGGCAATTACGAATAACACGATACAGAGTAGGCATCTAAAGCATAAATCTATGATGATTGGTGGGAATCGGCAGACAGACAGACTGACATACAGACAACAAAGTGATCCTATAAAAGTTCCGTTTTTCATTTTGAGGTATGGAACCCTAAAAACGACTGTTATGATGAAGAATTATTACAGTAAAGACATCAACTTCCAGGTAAAGCCGTTCGTACGCCTCGGCTGGCAGTCGTCGACCTGAGCGCGTACATTCGAACGCCCGCGAGATTCCCCGCGCACTGCGCTCGCCAACCACGCCTCCGCACGTCCCGGCCGCAGCGCCGGTCACAAGCTCGCTTCACCAGCGACGAATATGACACACACGATTCCGACTCATAAATTATTATATTCGGCGATTTCGACTGACACACGAAATACTAACGTATTAAGAGCTTCCATTTTTCATAGCTTTTTTAATATTAACATCTCAATCTGAATATTTTACAATGCAAAATTTATCTCATGCACCAAATTTTTCCTCTAGTTCAATTTTGTAATCGATATCTGTATTGTATTCTAAAATAAATGTAATAAAACGAATAAGTTTTTTAATTAAATGTATAATGTCTAAAGCTTTCATATTTACAATCACTAACGCTAACATTCAGTCAATTAGAACATTATCGTGAACACTATTATCACTACAAATTTATCAAGGACTTTTGAGTATCGGTAAAGAGATATTATATTCTCTCATCATTTTTATTTTAATATTATGACAATTTGGTTTCGAATCAAACGAATTTAATGACTCAACCGTACCTACACATACTCGAGGTAGATTCAGGTTTTATGGCGACCGCGATCTGTATCCGGTAGTCTCGGCCCGAGTATTCTTAAATAGAAACAATAATTGACACAAAAGGTATCGCTTCAGCTTTAGTCCAGATATGACTTATGATTCAAAATCGAACCGGCGCGCAGCGGCGTTCGTCAAGCATTATTCACTACGTCAATATATAAATCAATAAATCACTGGATCGAGATCGAAGCGAGAATAATAGCGAGAAAATGACACGGGACCGAGAAGTGACCGCGACCGGCAGAACAGAGTGAATCATCCCTCACAGAGAATCACGAACGAGGCGCGTCCGCGGCGGCGTGCGAGACGCGGCCGCGGCGGCGTCCCTCGACAAGCGCGAAGCACCTCCTAATAAATATCTTTGGCATGAACCGAAAAGAGCTCGCCGACAATTCACACGCGATTGCACTAACAACCGATAGTTATTGCTTATGCTTTATATGCCAAACGAAGTCCGTCGCTTCACAGCGGGCGCGTCACTCCCACGCGTCCTTGTCGTCGTCGGACACCGTGACGAGGCGCAGGGGGTCGTGCGGCGGCGGCGCGGGGCCGGGCGCGGGCGCGGCGGCGGGCGCGGGCTGCGGCGCCGCGCCTCGCCGCGCCGCGCGCCTCTGCCGCAGCAACTCCTCGTCAGCCGCCGTACGCGGCTTGCGGAACTCGTACACCAGGGGGAAGATGCGCTCGACAGCCGACTGCACGTCGCTCACGCTTCGAGCTGGAATAAAAACGATCTTGCTAATGTATGCGTTCCAGAAAGTGGACCTCTATCTGTCCACTGCCGTTTAACGCGCTTGGTTCGCAAGAAACATACTTTGCTGCATATACTTATAACGATTTTTTATACTGTCTTAATACTACAAAATCAATTGAAATTTGCATGTGTAAATGAAAACATTTTTCCATCACAATATGGCGGAAAGTCATCTTTATTCTTAGTTTGAACAAGTACACAAAGAGATTAAAAACTCACAACACAGCTCATAAATTCGTGCGCGTAACGACACAGACCAGTTACTATGAGCATGCTTCAGTATGATATGGTGGACCGTTATCAGATTGATTTTAGTTTTCAAGAGACAAAATTTAAAAAAAAAACATGAATTTAAAAAAAATCGACTGTTTACTACAGTTTACAAGATATTCTGTGTTTATAAAAAACAGAGGCGATAAATCGATAAATATAATCAATTGTAAACTTTGCCAACAGAAGGTATGTGAGGTCTTAAATATGCAAAAGCAAAATAAACTTTCTCCCTCAATATCGAAAAAGCGGCTTTCTATTTATGACAATCCGCTAAATGTGTTAAGGATATGATATGATTTTTTCTTCTTTTCTGCTATCTTCAAGCATTTATTCAAAATATGTATTTATATTATGTATTCATGCCTGCGACTTTGTAACGTGAAGTTAGGTTTTTTTTTAAATTCTGTGAGAGTTCTTTTATTTTACGGATTAAAAAATAGCCCGTCTGTCTCCAGGAACCCAGCTATCTCTGTATCAAATAGATGGATGCCCGCGACGTCATCTACATGGATTTAATTTTTTTTTAATCCCGTGGGAACTTTTTGATTTTCGGTATGCCTTTTTCCGGGATACAAGCGCTCTCTGCACCTCCTCTAAAGCGGTTAAACGCATGATCCGTGAAAAGCTAGCAGACAGGCAGACTCACTCACTTTTATAATAAGTGTGTATGGTTTTCAGTATGAATAAAATCGCACCAAATTGAGAACCTCCTCTTTTTTAGAGGTTGGTTAAAACTTAAAATACAAAATTATAACTACATTATGTAACAAATATTATTAACAATGAATATAATCTATTTCGCAATAAAGGAACTCGCCCAAAACTTAAAAGTTAAAAATAACATTTTAGCCAACCATCGCGTCACTTACGTAAAAAGGCCCGTGAAGCCACGGTAAGTTCATACCTGTGATTGTGACACCGCCCGTTGAGAATATCTTTAGTGTGGCTTTAGGGTTGTACAGTTTATATGTGACGCCTGGGTGAAGTTCGGGCTCATAGCTGTAAAGATGACAAACATCACTTTATTAAAAAATTGCTCCTAATAAAATAAATTAGCGGCCGAATACTGAAACTATAATAAGAACACTTAACGGATTACAAGTTCAGAATTCAGCTGTAATACAAAAAATGGAATTGAATCTGAAGTTCCTTTATTTATTTATTGGTGAATGTTTTGTGAAATGACATAGGATAGTTAAAAAAATGATAATGGTTTAGTCATGATTTAGTTTATATCCCACTAGCTTTAACCCAAGACTTTGCTTGCGATTCATGTACAATTTATAGCCCATAGCACACATGGATAATATAGCTAACTATCAGAGAATCAGATGAGTAGTATCGGAGATTACCTGCCCCCTAAATCCAAATTAACTTTACCTTTTCATAATATTTGTGTAAATAACAAAAAACAGGATCAAGTTAGCTGCCTATACATCTATCTGCATATAGCTGACAGATCATTGATATTTAAAGGCAGATTTTCAATTCAATATTTAACTTTTTGTTTTAGATCAAGATACAGGTACCTAATATGTTAGCAGAAACTTTGGAAAGAGCAGAGTCCTTGGGAATTATAAGAAATGCAAATCAGGTAAGTGTATGCCCATTTGTCTAAGTAAAACTTTCTAACGATAAGAATCATGAGTTCAAATTCGTTATGTATTTTACGCAGATATTTTTAATGGTTACATAATATGAAACACGTACGTACATGTTCGTAATGCCCTAATCGATCAGGCAACCTGTTTTGTGACCTTAAAAAAGGACAAGCAGTTTCCTCTCACTACAGTTAATTTTTACAAACTTCACAAACCTATCGTTTAATTTTTTTTCGGAAAGCTATAGATAGATCCGAAAAGGTCTTTGTCCTAACCTAGCCTTAAATAGTTATTTGTCTAAAGAATTTGTCGAAACCAGAGTTTATTTTTAAAGAGACTGAATTGTGTGGAAATCATTTGACTTTTCAGTTTCTATTAAAATACATTTTAAAAAACCATACCACATCCATACTAATATTATAAATGCAAAGTAGGTATGTCTGTCAGTCTGCCAGATTTTCACAACCCAACCTTTTAACAAATTTTGAAGAAATTCGGTACATGGCTTGCATGCCAAGGATGGACACTGGCATTTTATATCCTGGAAAATCAGAGTTCCTACAGGATTCTTAAAAGACCAAAACCTAAATCGACGCGAATGAAGTCGCGGTAGTTTGGTACAGAAATAGCTTCTTGTATCCTGGAGATGGAAGATACTTCTTATCTCGGAAAATCAAATAGTTCTCTCAGGATTATTAAAAAACCTAAAACCACGCAGACGATGTAGCGGGCATCATCTACATAGTAGTATAATACATGTTTCTAGGAATAGGTATTTTTAAATTGTGACAACTGACAACCACATCAAACCGACGACCTGGGCGGCCTGAGCTTTTGGAGTGAGCTCAGATGGCTGAAGTAATCCAGCACGGATTTGTAGCAACAAACAGGTGCTGTCACGTAAAAGAACTCTAGACCTTAAACAACGCAGTGGGCGATTTATGGATCTATTTGGTGGTGTGGAGCTATCTGTCACGAAACTGGTTGCTTCCAGGGATGAAGGAACTTGAGTATCTAGCCATGCGAGGGCACAGCCCCACTACTGTCATATAGAGCTTGTTTTGCCTGGCGCAAACAATGTCTTAGAGCCATCGCATATAGCAGTGAAGTGGAGATGAGTCTTTTTGACTAAAACTTAATGTAAATAAGTACAAGTGTGTTAGCTTTTAATTATTTTTAATTTAAAGAAATGGTCAAGATTATTAACACAATAGTATTCAATAGTCATTATACTTATGACTCGAGACTGTTTGAGTTATAATCAAGAAAGACACTCCACCTCAGCTTCACTCCACTCTGTAGGTTTGCATCAGCCCCCAGAAGAAAATCACATCAATCTCCAGTCTCCACGCACCATTGAGGACAGAGGAGTAGGATCCGAATTTTTTAGGATAACATATGCATATTTTTTGTAATTGATATTATCCTTGCTGCACAGACAAGTGAGTCACCTAGTGTCAAATTATCTGCCAGTTTTTGGGGAATTTATTTATCGACCTTGTGATCAACCTCACTTGAAAGATTAAAGAAAGCACTGTACAACTGTACTGTGAAACAATACATGAAAGAATGCCAATAAAGATGGCTGATGAAAAGGTGTGAATGTAATAAGTTTTTTGCGGTTTGTAATGTAATTATTATTAATAACACAACAACAACACACTTCTTCAACAATATACATTACAATTGTATGCTAATAAGCAACAAGTATAAACCGTAAGGGTTTTGAATAACCTTCAATCCCCTCCCACAATCGCTTCCCAATTATAAATTGGATTTCTGCAATATCTTTGTACAAGACATGCCATCATTGAATGCATAGTCACCTTCCATCAGATAAGTACTAATTGCATGATACAAAAGGAAACAGTAAAAAAAATACTCACTCTGCTTCTTTATATTTTTTGGAAAATGCTATAATTCGAATACCGAAAGGCATTCGACAGGTCCCCAGAACGTTGACTACACGGAAGTTGCGGAAGCGCACTTGGAATCCTAGCTTCTGTAGGGCGCGCGCGTACCGGCGCGCAGCGATCTTGGCCTGGTCCTCGCTGGTGGCGCCCGTGCACGTGATGCGCCCCGACGACCAGATCGACGCAGTAGTGTACGGACGTCGAAGCTTCATCGTAACCATCCCGTTTTCGCGTCGGAACTCAACATTTACACCATTTAATGCGATCTGTCTCAAGTTCAGGTGGCACTTAACACTAAAACTGCACACAACATTGTTTATCATTATGTCTATTTCGGGTGTTTCTTCCTCATCTTCTTCTTTTGGATCCTGTTGGGCCATCGCTTCATCTGTTGTGATGCATTGTGGCACAGGTTGTTCTGGCTTGCCCGCTTCGCAGTATTCATGGTCTGGCACCATATGACTGGCGACAGCGTGTGTTGCCATGCCATGGTTAACTACAACACTGTGTGTTGCTTTGCTTAGCTCTTTTATACCATTCTCTTGGATGAGCGTAGCCATGTCAAACATAACAAGCTGAAATCAACCAAAAAATATTTGATATGATAATAAAACACATTAATATGTGAAGATAATAGACCAGAACACAAAAGAATCAAATAAAAAATAGTGAATGCTTTAACAATAATACAACTACATGTTTATTTGCATATACTATGAGTACAGTAAAAATAATCTATGAATGTGAAATATGAGATGTGGGACGGCATAGATTCATGTTCTTAAGACTGACTATGCATATTGAAAATACAAAGAAATGAAAATAGACTACATAGATTAGGAAAAAATATTGTGATCAAATTATATAATGATATTTCACATTGGTAAAAGGGTGTGAACTGTGTTATGAGTACATTTCATTCCCTATCATTAATTGAAAGTGATCATGTCTATAATGTATGCAGGAAACATTTATTTAATGTAATAAAACATCCCAGCAGGAAAGAGGTCACATAAAATTAATTATGTAATCACCATAGCATCTATATCATAGTTCTAGCCTTGAGAGAGAGAGTTGGGAGACTTCATCATTCATTCTACAAAAATGATTGAAACAAACTTTTGAAATTAAACAGGAAATGAATCACTCAAGCATAATCAAATACTGATTAAATACAGTACGCAATCTGCCAGTTTCAGTTATCGGCAGTAGCCAGCAACAACCATAAAGAACACTTTATTGAAAATTTTTAATTGCAGAACAATGGCTAGTGCTAAACATACATGATATAACAATTGCAGTGAATTATGTCATTAAGCTGCAATTTTCATTTTCTTTTGAACTTTTTCTATTAAATATAGTTTACGGTACTGGTATTATTGCTTGTTTAAATAAGTACCTACCAAAATAAAAAGTTAATGGAAGTCATTATGAATCAGATGTAAAAAATTTTTAGAACATTATGTTTCTATGTCAATCTAAAGATTTAGGGCCTGTTTCACAACCACCAGATAAATTTTTCTTTAACGGATAAAGACTGTTTGACAGATTCCAAATACAAAAACTGTCATAATGCCAAATGTATTCATTGGGACTTTGTCTGTGGTGGCGTTTGTTGGCGCGCGTGTTGTGATTTTTTGGAGTGTTTTTTTGTTAGAAGTGGCCGGTTTTTGTGTCCCGCTGGTGTTTATTGGTGGTGGAACTGACCGAGGAACTGACTGAGAAGCGCTCTAAAGGGGCGCCACGTGTATGTCGGCGGGCGCCAGCACAGACGAAGTCCATACTTATACATATAGTTTTCCTAACTTGTAAATAACTACACACACTTGACATTGGCTAATCAGTGTAAAGCCAGACCAGAGAAGAAAAAAAAAAAAAAAATGTATTCATTAGATAAAGATTATCTGGAAGTTTTGAAACAGGCCTTAAATAAGTACCTAGTGGATGAGATATCTTCTCAAAGAATATTTAAAAAAAAAAAAACACACAGTTATAATTTTGGGAGGACAATATTATTATGATAAGATAATTAATACATTATGATTGTAATTTTATTCTTGTCCTACAACTAACACAAAATAATATTTCTGTTAAGCACCCTACATTTGGGCTGGAAAATATGTATGCTGATATATTATAATTATTCTCATATCTAAGAATTTGAAAATATGTACTTAAAATCATAAATATAGAAAAAAAATGAAAAGATCAGTGTTTTCATAATCCACTTACTTACATTATAATATAACAAATTATAAACATAGATCAGTTTAAAACTAGTAATAAGTAATAACCTATGTTTAAGGTAAAATGATATATGAAGGTAGATGCAACAAGGACAGATTTAATTACTATGGGTAGCTACTTTATAAAATACATTAAAAATTTGGAAACATTTAAGAATTCAAACTTTTCTTTGTGTTAAACTTTTCACTATGTATAGCAGCCAACACCCATTTCAATTTATCAATATTTTAAGAAATTGCAATATTTTTCTGTGCAAATGTGGGTCATTACTCTCTTATAACATAATTTTGCGAAGAATCAATGGAGGGGCAGTAATTTAGGCCACTTCCCACGGCGCGGCGAGATGCGACATGACACTCGCACAGCTGACTGCCGGACGGCAGGCGCCCCTCGCGCCTCCCCGCGGCCTGCGCCCCCAGTCATATTGCTCTCGTCACAGAAACGGATCACTAGGTAATAATACAGATTGCACTTGTACCACCTAACACGTTCGCCATTCAGATAATGTACACCCGTTCACGAAAATCACACTAAACCGACTGTGTATTGACTGTGTACAATGAAAATAGAAATATAGTTTCATAAGTGGCCTTTGAAATTATACAATTTATGTCTTGATTTTCATGATAAAAAGGAAAATAGGCACCAGCTAGCAGTTATTGACCCCTTATTAAAGATTAAACCACACGTGATTGAGAACACAAAGATAATGAACTTTACACTACTAGATGTTAAAATAATAACAAATATTTAGTGTACAGAAAAGGAATACCCAAATTGATTAATCTGGATAAAAAACGAACATGAAAGACATCTGATTAACGAATAAGGAGCAGCTGAAACAGAATGACAAAGCAAAGGATGCTGCATTTATGATAAGACCAGGATTATTCCAGCTAACCCTAAAGTTTATTCACTAATACAAATAAAAATAAATTACCTGAAATTATGTGCTATATTTATCACAATTATTTTTATACCACCAATGAAGTAATAATTTTCATTGCAACTTGGTCTAGATAATTAACTAAAAGCTCAAGTTAGGTAACTCACAATACAGATTATATGCAATACTATCTTTAGTGTAAGTTAATCGCTATAAAGCCAAAAAGTATCGCATTCTGTAGAATCAGAAAAATTAAAAGCTTTTGCACATCCTGCCTAGCACCGCCATATTCTATTCGTCGCGAACTAAAGTGATTTCATTCATTCAACTGCAGTCAAACTTCAAATTCTCAAATTCTGCATGAGATTGCGTGAATGAACAAATTAGGCAGCACATGAAACTACGCTTGGACTATTCGGACTATTCAGATTTCCAAATTTTTAACCATAGATAATAGAATACTATCTGTCGCAAACATGTGGCTATTATGGCGGGTCTACATGTTTGCAACAAACAACAAACAGCAAGCTTGTGAACGGGTGTTAGGAGCGCTTGCCGTTCAATCCAATTGACAGGCAAGCCATCTGTGGTGTTTGCCGATGCTTGCTACTATTACTTGTCGCAAGCGTCTGGTGGCAAAAATGTTTATGCTGGCGCTTTACACCTGTGGCAACAGGAAGAGTGAACAAACACTGCAGATGGCTTGCCTGTCAATCGGAACGCTCCAATTTCCAAATCATTGGCAAGCATAGGCAAGCACCCGTCCACACACTTGCTGTTTGTCACAAGCGTCTGTGTACAGCTGCATTAGACATCATCTGAGAAAAATGAGCAATCTAAAAGAAAGTCAAAAAAATTAAAATACTGTTTGTGTTTGAGTGCTTAGTCTTAGTTTGAGTGTAGTGATTTGTGATCGTTTTTCCTACAAAAAGTAATAAGACTTGCATCCAAGGCCGTAAATAAATTAAAAAATATATATTATTTTTCTTTGATTTGTAGCTAATTTCACTCAAGTCGCCATTGCAAATCTTTGATGTTTTGCCAACTTCAGATTATTGTTTGATCATCGCTCATCAATCAAGCGGTTTATATTAATTCGTTATTTTTACATTGTTTTTCAATGTTATGCCAATTAGTTTTGTAAATAAGCTGTTTAGAATCATCAAAAGTTTATTTAACGTGCTAAATAACATTATAACAATCGGTTATGTTTGCAAACGTGCATATGCTTTGTTGTGAGAACCACCTTTATCTGCTGTCACTAAACTGTAGCAAGTAAATTTTTCAATAATGAAACATAAGTTTCTCGCTGTTTAATATGCTAGTTAGTGCTAGGTAGAGTGCAGTGAGAATATAATCAATGTGTTGATGTGCCGTAATGAGAGTGGTGTTCCCATTCGATGTACCTCTGAGGATCATGTACGGTGGCGTTTAGAACACGACAGAGAGTGATCCAGGGCTCAGTATGGAGGCGGTAAAGGATGAGGAGCGCTTGCGCCGCCTACGCGCGTTGGAAGAAAAGCTGTGCGACCCTCGTTCCACTGGCAACGTGGACTGTTTACTCGACACCGTCACAGCGCTCATTTCTGACTGCGATCACCCGGCCATCCGACGCATGAAGAACGTCGAGGCCTACACCAGCAGATGTGAGAGCTCCTTAAATAACTACAATCCCAATGTATTTGCAGGATAATAAGTAATAAGCAATAGGGATTATATTATATCAGTTCATAATTCTATCACAAATCACTCCTAGTAATTAATTGGTAATGCATTAATTGGCAAATATTATGCCCCTAATGGGAAGCCATATAGTAAATTGCTTTAAAGAAGATATTATGTGTTTTATGTAGCATACTTATAATAATTAATAATTATTCTATTTACTACAGTTTGATGTAAAAGCTATCTTTTTAATTAAAATTTGTATGACCTGATATACTATTATCATCAAAACAAACTGTAAATATCACTTACCTAAACATGCATAATTATTTTGTACTATAAAATCTAATCATAATGTAATAAGTTATTTAAACTAATTAGATAATAATCATAAATGTATCATTGCACAATATGTTTACACTACTAATTCTTGTTCTATGTTATGCTTATACATTCACTAGGCACTAACAATTTCTAGACATAGTTAGAAAAATCATTGTACATATAATTTTTGTGATTTAAAAAATAACTTGGTAAAGTATGTCATTGACTTTTGTGAACATGCACAAATATTACTGACTAGCTGATGACCGCAGCTCCGCCCGCGTGGATTTAGGTTTTAAAAATACTGTGGGAGATTTTGATTTCCCAGGACAAAAGTAGCTTATCCGTAATAGCCCGTCCCCAGGATGCAATGTGTGTCTGTACTACGTAAAAACATTTAAATGGATGATCCATTAAAAATCCGGTATAATTAGCAGGATTTAGGAATGCAATTACTTACAGCACCAGGATTGAGAAGTTGGGTCCTCCAGGTCAACGACAAAGTCTTTACTTGGTATAGATACCTTCAATATCAATTTATAACTGACAGTTTCTACATACCATCAGCTTTGGTGGTTAGGTCCCGTTAGGTTGCAGCATCAGAATTCAGAAGTTGGAATCTAAATTTTTTATGAAACAATGTTGCAAAGTTCCTCTATCAATTAAAAAAAAATATGTTTACCATTAAAGTCCCATCGAAATAGGTTCAGCCGTTCCGAAGATTAGATTGATTAGACAGACAAAAATTTTAAAAACATGTGGTTCAGTTATGGTACAGTTCAAATAACCATATGAGTGAGGTATATATTTCGAAATTACAGACAGGCACGTCAATTTTATTTATTAGTATGGATTTGTATTGTTTCAGATGAAGAGTTTGCATCTGAGGTCGTTGATTTGCGTATGAAAGCAGCAGACTTTGACCTGATCAAAGTAATTGGTCGAGGGGCATTTGGTGAAGTACAGCTAGTCAGATATAAATCTACTCGTCAGGTATTCGCTATGAAACTCCTAAGTAAAGTTGAAATGATAAAAAGATCTGACTCCACATTTTTTTGGGAAGAGAGGCATATAATGGCACATGCTAACTCTGAATGGATCCTCAAACTTCACTTTGCATTTCAAGATCAAAAATACCTTTATATGGTCATGGATTACATGCCTGGTGGTGATCTCGTTAATCTCATGTCTAATTATGACATACCTGAAAAATGGGCAAAATTTTATACAATGGAAATTGTTCTTGCACTAGATGTTATCCATGGAATGGGGTTTGTTCACCGAGATGTGAAACCTGACAATATGTTAATTGACAAATATGGCCATTTGAAATTAGCAGATTTTGGCACATGTATGAGGATGGGCCCCGATGGTCTTGTGCGTGCTAGCAATGCAGTAGGTACGCCAGATTACATTTCTCCTGAGGTGTTACAGTCGCAAAATGGAGAAGGTGTATACGGTAGAGAATGTGATTGGTGGGCTGTGGGAATATTTTTATATGAAATGTTAATTGGTGATCCACCATTTTATGCAGATAGCTTGGTAGGAACTTACGGTAAGATTATGGATCATAGAAATTCTTTACAATTTCCTGATGATGTGGAAATTTCTAAAGAAGCAAAATCACTAATTAGAGGTTTGCTAACGGATAGAGTGAAACGACTTGGAAAAAATAGTGTAGACGAAATTAAACAGCATCCTTTCTTTTTCAATGACCAGTGGAGTTTTGATAATCTAAGAGATTCTGTGCCTCCAGTTGTACCCGAATTATCAAGTGATGATGACACTAGGAACTTTGATGATAACATTGAAAAATCAGATGCTTTAGATGAAGCTTTTCCAGACCCCAAAGCCTTTGTCGGTAATCATTTACCATTTGTGGGATTTACATATAATGGCGATTATCAACTTTGTGGACGGAAAATGAAGCCGTCTGATGTTGTAGATACTATATCTAATAACCATATTAATAATGTGGGCTCGGAAGCAATATTGCAATTAGAAAAATTATTGGAGAGAGAAAGGGATGCGAGACGTAAATTTGAAGATAGAGAAGTAATTCTTTGTGCTCAATTAGAAGAATTGTCTCAAAGAGAAAGTAGAAGTAAAAAAATTATTGCCGATACAGATAAAGAGTTGGCTCTTCTAAAACACGATCTGAGAGAAATACAACGCAAAGCGGAAATAGAGGCAGATGCCAGGAGGAAAGTGGAATTCAACTATAGTGATGTCAAGCGTCGCTTAGAGGAAGAGCAGAGTAAACGAGTGAAGGAAATGAATAATTTACAAATCTATAATGAAAAGATAAATGCTTTAGAAAAGCAGTTAACAGAAATGCGTGAGAAACTCAAACAAGAATCAGAGGCAGCCGCCAAATCTAGAAAACAGGCAGCCGAACTTAGCGCCGCCCAAGCCGCGGCCGCCGCAGTGAGCGACGGCACTGTGTCCAGCTTGCGTGCGCAGAGAGACGCTCTCGAAAGAGAATGTGGCACTTTGTCCGAGGAACTGGGAACAGCAAAAGCAGCCAAACAGAGAGCTGAAGCATCAGTAGCTGAAGCAAACAGTCGGTTGAATGCTGCCCATGCTGAACTAGAAAGATCATCAACAAGATTAGGGCAAATAATGACGGATAACCGGCAGCTATCAGAAAGAGTTTCTTCTTTGGAAAAGGAATGCGCTTCAATGGCTCACGATCTGAGAGCTTCTCAACACTTGTACCAACAAGAAGTGAGGGCACATCAGGAGACACAGCGATCACAGATGTTGTCTAAACAGGAAGCAAACTTAGAAGTTGTTAAGGGTGAGCTACTTTTATTTAAATGTAATATACCAGTATGTATTAGATAATATTAGAAAATGTATCTTATCAATTTTTCTATCAATGCTAAGTAGTTCCAAATGTTGATATGTTCCTATATCATGTTTAATATTTTGCATGCCTCAGGAACATTGGAAAAAATCTTAACAGGTTTGTCCATTATGCTAATAAAACATTGTACTTAAGTAGTTTATGGGTTACAAATATATTGCTATGACCCTCTTCTATTTTAGTTTCTTGCAATAAGTAAGTCTGTAATTTCTTAAAAGCCTTAACATAATTACAATCAAATTAATATAAAATACATCTGATGAATGATTCATGCAGTTTGTATGTTCATTGATAACCTATTCTACAGCATTACAAGGCAAATTAAATGAAGAGAAACAAGGCCGTCAGCGAGCGGAGTCAGCATCTCAGGAGAAAGATCGTCAAATGTCGATGCTGAGCGTTGACTACCGACAGATGCAACAGCGGTTACAAAAATTGGAAGGTGAACATCGGCAAGAAAGTGAAAAGGTAAGTCTAATATTGATTTTAATTGTGCTTTGAACAGATAGAAAGTGAATGTGTTTAGATTCAGTAGTAATGTCGTATATGCATAAAAGTTGTCTACTGCAAGTTGCACAGTGATGCATAGTAGGTACAATAAAATGTAATCTGAATTCAATATGCTGGAGTCCATACACATCTGGCAAGGCTCGCATAATGCATGCATTTTGCATGCTTGCAGATTGCGCGCATGCAGTTCAGTTCGCTCCGTTATCTCAGTTGTGAAGTCGTTTTTGATAAGGTCGGAAAGTAACACGGCTGCCATCGGTCGGCTATTTTAAAAGGTAAAGAGAACCTTTGAAAAACGTTGCGTTTCACAAAAAAAAATTGCCAGATCTTTTTTCACGCACGTGCAAACTGCGGGACCTTCGGCGGTGTTCCCAGTAGACTTCGACATACTTAGCTAGCGCAGTTCTCGTGCGGCGCGTTAATTGCGTGCGTGCGGTGCAAGCCTTTCACAAACAGACGTATTCGCCAGATGGTATGGTATCCTTCAACTCGGTGGTTACCATGAAATAGTGGCATGAGATGTGTTTGCAGGTAGTGGGATTGCAAGCCGCGCTGGAGCAGGAGCGCGCGGCGCGGCTGGCGGCGAGCGCGGAGACGGCGGCGGCGGAGGCGGCGAGTCGCGCGGCGCACGCGGAGCGCGAGGCGCGCTCGCGGGACCTCATGTCGGTGCGCGCGGCGCTGCACGACGCCTCCGAGAAGCTGGCCGCGGCCGCCGCCGAGCGCGATATGCACTACGCTAGGGTAAGTCACATTAGTATTACCGGCTCGTATCGTGTCTTCGTTGCTCAGCTTTTAAGATATAAAGTGTGAAGAAGAACGAAGTAATTCGCCAAAGAACTAAAGTGACCGACAGCATTCAATGCTAGCACGTCAAAGTGGAAGTGGGCTGGTCGTATATACTGAATACAAATTAGGTATATGTGACCAGGCTACATGGATTGGAAAGGACCATTTTATAAAACGTCTCAATCTAAGACTGAGTGGCTGATATAATAATCAATGTTAATTTTACTGCTGGGTTTACTTGAAATTTTGTATGCTCATTCACTTCAATTCTGAAACTATCGATTGCCGCCCCACTACTGTGTCTCCTATCAGAATGAGAGTGGTGTAGGCCATAAATTACCATGCTGGCCTTGCCCAAGTGCACATTGGCAGACTTCATACACCTTTGAGGAGATTATGAGAACATGATTATTAGAATTCCCAGACATGCAGGTTTCCTCACGAGCGACGCGCGTCTTTTTTATTCATCGTTCTGCTAGTAAGTTCTGTCTATAACGTAGACCCCACTAAGAACAGATTTTCAGCTATCTTTCAGCTAGCGACTTTAAAATCTTGATAACGTTCTTTCTTTTTTAAATGTAACTATCTTTTTGCCGCGACTTCGTTCTCTTGGTTTTAAATTTTTAAGGATATATAGATATCATGATTATCATGATTTGCTAAAAGATCATGAATATAAATAAACAATGAGTCAACATCAACATCAAATCATCAAGCTTTATTCAATATTGTACTCAACATATTTTTATTATGGTATACCTACATATAAGTAATATAATCATCACTCGGGAATACGAAATATGAGTCATGACATATGCAAGTCTATCATCATCATTATCTCAACACATCGCCTCCTCACTTACAGAACGGGTTTTCTCAAAAACTGAGAATAAGAAGAAAAGGAAAAGGGAAGTGTCTGCCGATCCATACTTGGCAAGGGTGGTGGACTAACGTCTAAACAATTCTCATTTATTTTATACTCCTCTACCCATCTCCACCTCTTTTATTTTACAGCTCTAAGCAATTGCTGCTATACCTTCACTTCTACCCTTGCGTTGTCAATCTTAAACTGCATTATAACCTGTCAAGTGAGATAAACTCTTTTTTGCGCACACATGAACAGAGGAACAACAGATAATAATTTAGACTAAAGAAAAACGAACCCAAAGACGGTCTTATTGCTTGTCCTAATTTAGTGAGATCGCAACTAACTCGTTAACTTACAGTTTATAAAAATTGTCGTGTGCGTTCTCTATATGAATTCTGTTATCAAAAGCTTTTCGATACAGGTTTCGTAGCATCTTAAGAATGCATAATATTTTATAACGCCACAATACTTTTCATTGAATTAACGATAGTCTCATCACGCCGAAATAGACTGTCCTTCGGCATTACGACATTATGACTCATTGAATAGAGAACATAAGCACACAAGCAAACATTTGCCATATAAGATACACCTGCGCGTGCGAAGTCTCCAAACAAATAAATACACGATTACGTATTTAGCGGTTTTTCTCCTATGAATCTTATAGTTATTATTATTGACTGTTTGAACAATTAATAGAATAGTTGGTAATGGTTCACGGAACACTGTTGACCTCAAGTTTTTTTTAACCATTTGTAATGCTTTTTCTTTACAAGATGTTTACGTTTTCCTGTATTCTTTCGTTCAATTCAACATTTTTGTATTATTCAATACTAGACTTTGTTTGCGTTAATTGAGGTTTTTTAAAATCCCGTGGAACTCTGGGATAAAAGTAGTGTACGTCCATTGCGTCACTCCACACAAGATATTCATGCAAAAAAATCACGTTGATCCGTTGCAAGTTTGCAACACCAAAAAGCCAAAGCACTTTTCAATAGTAATTTATTTCATTTATACCTAATACTTATATGAAAAAATTGTACTCCATGAGACTTTATAGGATAGAATAGAATATATAAACACTTCTTATTCCAATACATTTTTCAAGTGTTTTGAATCTATGTTCCTTCTATAAACCTGCCTATGTGTTATGTATGCAAGTTTTAATTCGTACCACACATGACGCAACCCTAGGTATTTATTATTTTATCGATGTCTATCTTAATAATAAATATACCTAATGAATTTACCTACTACCAATATGGACGCCTATTTTATATTCCCCCTGACCAATACAATGTATGCAAGTCATACGATACTACGAGACCTTTGTAATTTAACCTAAATAATATTCAATTAAAGCTTTGTACATCTTATCATTACGCACGACCATATTAACGCCTTGATACCTAAGTACTTGATTCATATCATAATTTCTCTAGACCTTTTCCTGGTATTTGGTACAATTAGATGGACTTGTAAGTTGTATCCCATCAAAAACATAAATGTGAAAAAGTGCCAAGTTCGATAGAGAAAATGAGAGATTGTAAGCTTCGCCGATAAAAGGTAAGCTTCGCCGACAAAAGCATTGATATCTAAATAGGTGCCAAGTTCTTATAGGTCTTTATATCATTCCTACAAGAATGTACAAGAAACTTTGATCGTTTTAAAATATTATTTTGTTATTGAGTACATATAACTTGGCAAGTTTTAAAAGTCAGTAAATCACATTTTACGTTTAACATAAAATTTAGTTTAAGTTTAGGAATGTATTGGCAAATATCAAAACTTGCTAAGTGTACTTTATTTTATATTAAACATTAAATGTAATTAACCGACTATTAAAACTTGCCAAGTTATATGTACTCAATAACAAAATAATATTTTAAAACGATCAAAGTTTCTTGTACATTCTTGTAGGAATGATATAAAGACCTATAAGAACTTGGCACCTATTTAGATATCAATGCTTTTGTCGGCGAAGCTTACCTTTTATCGGCGAAGCTTACAATCTCTCATTTTCTCTATCGAACTTGGCACTTTTTCACATTTATGTTTTTGATGGGATATCATCAATTTTTGTTAAGTTAATTTCTCTTCATTTATTAGGATTATCCTATACCTGTAAATTTTTGCGTGATTGAAAAAGCTTGCAGCTATGCAACTCCGCTTAGTCAATTATCAAGAGTGTTCATAGCTATAATCTAAGAAAATGTGTTCAGCCGTTTGAAGATTAGCGACTCTTTTCTAGTTTTCTTATTAGAATAATAAAACCGGTTAGTATCTACTATCCGAGTAATACATATTAGTATTCACTATTCAGCCAAATTCTAATAAGGCGATGTATTGGCATGGTAATGCGTAATGTGTATACTTAATATATCACTATACGAATCATTTAAAGCTATGTTCAACCCCCTGATAACACAGAAATACTTAAACCTAAACACGTACAACTTTGCATATCAGGTAAAACTTTTTGACCACTTAGAATGTAAAATTACATGAAAGTAGTTTACATAAACTGTTTTTCAACACATGTGTCCACTTACTAGTTATACATTAGAAGTTGATTCTCTTCACCGTTAAAGAGAGCGATATTTAATTGCTTAAAATACGCATAACTTCGGAAAGTTAGAGGTGCGTGTCCGGGAACAAACCCTGGACCCCAGACCTAAAGAGCAGGCCGACATCTCAACCACTACTACCACTTTGTAAAGTTAGTTAATATTTATTTATTAAAATTAAAACAATAATGTGTACAGTACCTACCTAAGTACTAATCAGTAAATGTTTTTGAAGTTCATGGGATACAATTTTTATTATTAAAACAACATAATATTGCAAATATTTTGGTGTCGAGTCAGCTGACATACCACCATGCTGCAAGAGGGTGGCCCATGTGCACTATTGTTTCTAAGCTACCTGCTTTTTTCATCGTTTTGCCCCATTGAAGATCTTTGTTTTCGATACAGAATAATGGTGCCTAATTTGTAATTTCTGAACGAGAAGTGGTGCGATATTGTTTCAAAACTAGGTATAGTCACGGTAATACTATCTATACAGTATTCTAACTCGGCCGTATCTTTGAAATAAATACCTACAGCTGCGCGGTACGTAAACATGCGGTAGGGCTGCCCGCCTCCAGCAGTTTAATTACATTTGCCTACTTTGTGTTTCCATCTAGTTTTGTGATTGTAATATACTTTTTTTATATAAACAAATAAAATACTTTGTGAATTGCATAGGAAATGTTCAGCGTGTTGTTTTTTGGTTGGTAGATTTAATTAAAAAACCATGTTTATGATTGAATAATAAATCGGTCTTATAATTTGAGACCGAAAAATATTTGCGCCTCGACTGAGACGTAGGAAATTAAACGAACGTTACGAATTATTAAATTTTAAAGTTTAAAAAATCCGCATCCCTATAAAGCTTTTAATCAAAAATTGTTTTGGGGAACATGGGCAAGATAGAGAAAAAGGAATAAATGTCTTTTACTTGGTTATAGACACCTGCAGCTACTTTACAATTTATATATTTGGTTTTAAATGAAGTTCGGAACATTTTCTCCATTTTTTGTATATATTCCACAAAATCATCGCTGGGTACAATCAAAAAAGTTTGTGAATTAATCTTATTGTAGTCCCGGTACCTTAAATACCGACATTCTGAGCTGAAATTGTGGCTTCTTTGATCGGGTTTCACATACAACGAAAAAATCGCGCGGTTATTGTTAGAAAAACAAAACATCGCCCGTTCGTCACTGCGGCACAGTCGCGACTGTCTGCGTGTCGAGCGCCTGCCGACATCGAGGTGCATAGGTATAGCTCGCGTTTCGTCCGTTTGTATGAAGTTGGAATACTGTACATACCATTACCGTGGTACAGTAGTACCGGCCGGTTCGGAGTTAAAAGCCATAAAAGTTGACTAATTAGGTAAAATATTCCAAAAGATCATAAGTCGGTATATACCCATTCCAAACGCTGACTTAACTGTTTACGCTAAGGTTTAAAGTCAAATGCTGTCATGAATAATTACAACAGATTTACTTAATATTTTACAACAGGGTTGCAACAAGAGACGGAACTCCAAAGTCCGGAAATCCCGATCAGTCCTTCTTTAGAAGTGATAAAATAACCACCTTTTTACACCTACCTAAACTTCAATTAAAAATTATTATGTTTATCTTGTTATCTGTTTCATTATTATTATAAGTAATGTGCCTTATGTGCAGTTATGATAGTGGCAATTTGAAAAATACATCTATTTGACAACCCTATGCAGTCGTAGAATTTCTTTGTTTGCGGGAAAGGTAATAAATTTTTAGCTTTAACAAGTAGTCGTTAGGTTGAGTTTTACTCGACCGCATTAGGGCTTATGACCGTTCATAATATAAAACACTATTGTTAAAAAGTTTTATTGCTATTAGCTCTTAACCGGCCGGTACGACTATACCTGTTTTTAATTTTTAACGTTTCGCTGTCTATCAACAAACCATGTGATTTATAAAAAGGTCACTAACAACAAGTGGAAAACTTGAAATATCACGTTATTTACGAGTACGAGTTGCTTCGTGGCACCAGTGCTGCTGAAACGGCTCGAAGGATTAATGATGTGTATGGCGGTGGTTTCGCAAAGAAAAACATAGTGCGTTTTTGATTCCAACGTTTTTGATCTGGAAATTTTGACCTGCAGAATAAGCCCCGGTGACGACCGGAGACCAAAGTTGATAATGAAGAATTGAAGGGTTTGGTGGACTAGTACCGGTGTCGTTTACTACAGCTTTCTTAAACTGGCCAGACGATTACGGTGGAGGACTATTGTCAGCAACTGCAAACCATGATGGAAAAGCTAGCTGCCACACAACTGAGGCTGGTCAATCGCTCTAGGCCACTGCTGCTTCAGGACAACGCTAGACCACACAACAGACGGCTACCCAATTAGAGGAGCTTCAATTGGAATGTCTAAGATATCCACCGTACCTACTCCCCGGACCTTGCTCCAATAGATTACCACAGCTTTCTTAAACTGGCCAGACGATTACGGTGGAGGTCTATTGTCAGCAACTGCAAACCATGATGGAAAAGCTAGCTGCCACACAACTGAGGCTGGTCAATCGCTCTAGGCCACTGCTGCTTCAGGACAACGCTAGACCACACAACAGACGGCTACCCAATTAGAGGAGCTTCAAATGGAATGTCTAAGATATCCACCGTACCTACTCCCCGGACCTTGCTCCAATAGATTACCATTTTTTTTAGAAATTTTGATAACTTCTTATATATGGAAAAAATTCAACTCCGATGGGGCAGTCCAAAGCGCCTTCAGAGATTTTATTGATTCCCTTCCGAATGGTTTTATGACATGGCAAAAGTGCATAGACAGCAATGGTATATACTTTGATTAAATAAATATATTATATTTAAAAAAATCGACTTTTTGTTCTTCCCTTACAAAACGCCAATTTCATATGTAAGGACCTAATATCATACTACATGCCCGTGCAAAGCCGAGCAAAACCGAGGCAGGTCACTAGCATACATTAATATGTAGTTATAATGTTATGTTACTTGCTTTGGAAGTTAATGACCCATCACAATCCATATTAAAAAGCGAAATTTCTTTGTTGATTTGTCCTTCAATCACGTCGCATTGGAGCAACGGATCAACGTAATTTTTTACGTGAGTATACTTGTACCTAGAGAGTGACATAAGCTATTTTTAAAAAATCACAGTTTTTGAAACGAAGGACAAGGTCCACGTGGACGAAGTCGCGGGCATCAACTAGTATATTAGACAACACATACCTGTAATAGGGTTCATTATTGTTTGTTTTCAAGTAGGTAGGTATAATATGAAATAACTTTGCCTTCATACCTATTCGTTCATAATTTCTGAATTCGAACCGGCGATCACTTATTTATGGCTTTGATCACAGGTCAAGGATCCCTAAAGATGAGTATATAAACAAATGCACTATTATTAATTGTGAAAGTAGGTAGGTAATTACACAGTGTAACAAACTTAAAATGTGTGCCTCGATCCATACTTGCTGTTCTCTACAAGGCGCCCCAATAACTTTGTCCTATAATATATGACATATTAAAACATAATTTGCTATTTTCTGATTTTTTCCTTTGTATACACCTAATTACCTATCACTATACCAAATTTCAAGTCTCTAACTCACCTGGAAGTAGGTTAGGTTTTTGATGAGTGAGTGAGTGAGTGAGTGTTAAAAATGGCACTTTTCGGACGTTAATAACTTGAGAACTGCAAAAGATTTTTTCATGAAATTTGGGTTTCTAAGCGATCAAATAGACCTTAATAGATATGCAAAATTGTAAATGTGTAGGTTTAATAGTTTTTGAGTTATGGGGGGGTCAAAAGTAGCTCGAAATGGTTCGTGTAATATACACTTGTCAGCGTGCCGCCGTTCTTATTAGAATCGAACTTGGCGAGACACGCTGTCGCGTGTCTTGATTATTATTGTAGGGAATAATATAGTACGCCTAATTGTTTACTGTGTTGGTAATTTATTTATATATGTGTATTTCAATATGAAAATTTAAGTTTGTCTGTCTGTTTGTCCGTTATGTATGCATGGATAATTCAACCGATTAAGTTGGAACTTTGTACGGTTGTCAACGATTAACGTACAGGGTGGCCGCGATGTATGCTGGCCATCTCTCCTAATATTATAAATGCAAAAATGTGTTTGTTTGCCCTCCCTTCACGCCCTAACTAAGCAACCAATCGGCTTGATTTTTGGCGTAGAGTTAATTGAAAGGACGGAAAGTAACATAAGCTACTACTTTTTATACTGGAAAATCATTGAGTTCCTGCAAGATTTTAAAAACCTAAATCCACGCGAACGAAGTTGCGGACATTAGCTAGTAATCTAATATTTCTAAAAAATACAATATACCTAATATTATATTGATAATTTTATGTAACTTTTCATCTTTAGAAAAGTTTAAAATCATAATAAAATAACTTGATAAAAAAGATCGCACGTATAAAATCTTGTTCACAAAGAACTTCAGCTCTTAGAAAGAATATAGATTACATTCGTAGAATCGATAGATGTTACAAACCAGTTTACAATACAATAAGCAAAATGCTATTGACTGTGATATGTAGACTATTTGTGATGACAATATCTCCGCCTCCTTATAATGTAGTTGAAATAATAATAAGAGTAGTTTTTTTTTGATATTTTGTAACGATAGTAAACTGATTTACACCTACCTATCTTCTGTAAATTAATATGCATACGAAATGTATAATCATCATTCTAATAATTATAAATGATAAAGTTTGGATGTTTGAATCTTCTTGCTACAATGACTAAACCAATTTGACTGAAAGGTGGAGATAGCTTATTATACCCTGAATTAACACATAGGCTACTTTTTATCCCGGGAAAACAAAGAGTTCTCTCGAGATTTTTACAAGTGTAAATTAAAAATTTATAACACTCCCGACAAGTGAGGGTTACAGTACCTAACTAGATTTACATTTTCGCTGAGCGAAGTTATTCGAAGTGACGAAGAATGAGCGAGCGCTAGTTATTCGACATGCCTACTATTTCTAGAAGCTTATTTTAGGTTTAAATATGATGAAAGATTCAATAAAGTCAAATACTCTATTAATATTCTCCCGTCCGCTCGTACAAAACAATACATTTAGCTGTGGAGCATTACTATAAACAAAGAAGTTATGCGAGTCTTATAAGAATTTATTAATGTTATTAAAGCAAACAGCACGTGAACGAGGGCGGGTCTATAAAACACTAGCATTATTGCAGTTTCATCTATGGAATGTCTTGCGAGGTTTAATTTCCTGCTCATCTCTAACTAGTTATGATTTTATTGAGTCAATTAATTTTATGTTATCATTTTTGTATTCGTTTTATTTACCGACTGGATAAATAATAATAAAACTACATTGCTATTAGATCAGGCGACGTCTATATTGTTATAAATAAAAATCGAATTAGTGATTTAAAGTCTCTTGCTGGTTCTTCTCGGTAGGAAGGTACGGATCCAATGCATGGTAGATGTATTTGATGTTTATAAGTAGGTACTTGTATTAAAAGTTTATTTGAACAAGAAGTTTTCCTATTTTGTTCTTAAGTTTTCGAAAAACCTTACTGTGGTTAACACTGTATGATATCTGGTGATTATTATATGAAAACTAGTCTTTTTGGTAATATTATGATATATTTTAATTTGATATATCAGGCACAGCAGATTTTTTTTTTGATTGATTGATGCAAATCTATTGATGCAAAAATCATGTAAATTGATCCACTTTTTGAGAGAATAAACGTAAAACGTAATTTCTCAAAGGAACAAACACAACAACCACTCTTTTCCTTGCGCAGTCAGGTGAAAAAAAGTAAAGTTAGAATTAATAAAATTGATGAAAATAAAAAGCTTGAGCTTCGCTGATGTCTCAAATTGGTGATTTTGGGTAGGAAGATATCACATTTAAATCCGGAAATATAAGAACTGTCTCGCGCGTGATATATCTATACAAATGATTCATACATTACATGTTTATAAGCGATGTTCATCAAAAAATTCGACTGTTGACTTTACCAATCCAAAAACAAGAGATAATTTAGATGCTTAAAAGTTAAAACTTACTCAGTTACGCTTCGATAAATTCGCTAAGTTTCACGCCGAGAGCGGTAAAGTAACGGTTAAAATTTTTCGGAGCCGTTTTGTGATTAAGATTGTACCTAAGTAGGTATATTGTCTTATGAGGATTTTTGCAAGTCAAATATATGATTATTTATGCATAAATCTAAGTTATGATGATTATATTATGATTGTGATTTATAGATCAATGGATTTTATTAACCAAAAAGCTATAAACTTGATGTTAAGACAAATAAAAAATAATTAAATGTTATTTGTCATTGATACAAATAATTTATGTAAGAATTTGGTGTTAAGTATGCGATTTTGTTTCATTTGTCAACAAGTTACGGACAGTTATAGACTACGCTTTACCTATCGATTTGTTTAAAAGACGCATGAAAATAATAGCTAATTAATGTAGACACTATTTTGATTGTTTTTTAAACAAGTAAAAATATAATGAGGTTACATAAATTGTAGGATTACTGTATTGGCATATGAAACAAATCCATAAGCCACTTAAATCGTGAATCATGGAATCACAATATTGTGTTTGTTGAAAATAGTGAATTTCTACTTTAACCTTTAGCCCAGCTACCTACTTATTTTGCAATAGTGAAAAAAATTACTTTAACTTTGATTTTTTCGAAACGTGATATACCTATTGACTCGACACAGAGTTTTTTATAGAGAGAGGCCGATACTGTGATCATTATTTGTACTATTTGAACATTTTTACTAGACGGTCATACACCGACAAAATATGGATGCAATATGGATTCGTTCAGATAGACCGCCACAAATAGCATCGAAGAGCTTTTTTTCTTCACACAGACCGGAGCTGGTCGGCCTCACGAACGCGAGAGCACTTAAAAGGCTACCCTTAATGTTTCATACAGAATACATTGGGAACATCTTCGATTATCTTCTTGTCAGTAAATTTTAAATGCAATCAAAATTTGCTCTGCTCTTTGCGCTATCTGAAATCTGACGGGACTCAAGCCGATTTCTTATTCATATACATTTTTCTCTTTTTTAGAGTGAAGAGCTTCGATCTCAGCTAGAAAATGAGCAGCATTATTGCGTTGTGTACCGCACGCAGGCGAGCGAGGCGCGCGCGCAGCTCGAGGAGAGCTCCCGCGCCACGCGCGACCTGGAGCAGGAGCGCGCCAGCCTCATGCACCAACTACAGCTGGCCATCGCGCGGGCGGACTCCGAGGCTATCGCGAGGTACGTACTCTATCGGTGCCAATGATTTTACGCTTATTTCAGTGGTTAAAGATTAATTTAACGTAAATAGCGGGTATGTACATGACTAATAGGATGATTTTAAATTATCGATAGTGAAAAATGTAGAAATTTCACGCGCCGCAGATAGACTATTTTGTATTGCGCTAAGCGCGTTCGAAAATTGGTTTGCAATCAACGTGCCTATAAGTATTTATAAATTTCAGTTGAATCTATTTTTCGAACTCTTCTGTCACGTCAAGACTATCGACGTGTCAAAGGAGCCACTATCTTGGTACATATCAAATATTGTTTTTAACTATGTTGCGTTCTTTCCGTGCGAATTGGTTATGTGATGAGCATAAACGTAACAAGCTTGCGTAATTAACAAAGTTTGTTGTGCCGTGTGAACGTGAATAACACGGGTGAACGTGTGCGAAGGTCGATAGCGGAGGAGACGGTGGGCGAGCTGGAGAAGGAGAAGACGATGAAGGAACTGGAGATGCGCGACGCGCTGGCGCAGCACCGCAGCGAACTGGCGGCGCGTGACGCGCTCGTGCAGGGCCTGCGCGACCGCGACCACGAGAACCGCGCCACCATCGATCTGCAGCGGAAGGTATGTGAGCAACACGGGTGAACGTGTGCGTAGGTCGATAGTGGAGGAGGACGATGAAGGAGCTGGAGATGTGCGACACGCTGGCACGCTGTTTTTATGCGCCTTTCATGAGATACCAATTGCATGAGATTTTACAGGGGAATAAGGCTGGGCGCCATATTACCAGAAATTGCTGAAGTTGTCTATCAAAAAACTTTGCGAACATCAAAAGCGGACGTTTGCCCCAGCAACGTCTGGCAGTCTGCGGAGTCTAGTACAAAATGACACATGCATATAGTTTTTTGTAGGGTTTTCTGGTCATGAGAAATACTACAGTTTAACTTGTCGACTTAAAATAGCAATATTTCCTTGTATCAATTTTATCTGAACGTCATTGTGTGTTCAGGAGGTGGACGAGCTACGGCGCAGCGGCACGGCGCTGGCGGAGCGCGTGGCCACGTTGCAGCGCTTCCAGGAGGAGGTGGACCGCCTCAACAAGAAGCTCAACTCCGAGATCATGCTCAAGCAGCAGGCCGTCAATAAACTCGCTGAGATCATGAACAGGTGATTTGTCAGCCTATATATTATATTGTATTATTGCTATTCGATTCGACTTCGGATCGGCTACAATGGTCTGTATGATACAAAACTAACAAAGTATTAATTGGCATTCCTATTTCATTTAACAGGAAAGACATGAATCCAGCATCGACGAAGAACAAGAGCAAGATGTCGGTGCGGAAGGATAAAGACTACCGCAAGCTGCAACAAGAGCTGACGCGCGAGAAAGAGAAGTCCGATCAGCACATCGCCAAGCTGCAGCGCGATCTACAGGACTCGCAGCAGCAGTTGCTGGAGGAGCAGCAGACGAGGTTGCGTCTTGCTATGGAGGTATGTACTACTGCACCTGACCTTGATGAAGTCACGATGCGAACGAGTGAGAGATAAATGTACACAATGTGATTTAAGTACACGATTTTATTAATATTCTGACTTACTACTTTTTTAAATTTATATTTTCACACTACTTACATGACTTGCATAAAGAACTTTCAAAATCCAATATTACCTGGTCGGTAATTGCTTTATTTCAGACCTTGATTGTAATGTACTGCTTATTCATATTGGCGCACATTTTGTAGGTTGACAGCAAAGATGTGGAAATTGAACAGCTCAAGGAAAAGCTGGCCGCGCTGACTAGCGAGACGGCCTCGCAGTCGTCCGCCGACGCAGAGGACGGCGAGACGGAGCAGACGCTGGAGGGCTGGCTCTCCGTGCCCTTCAAGCAGAACATAAGGAGGCACGGCTGGAAGAAACAATACGTAGTTGTCTCCTCCAAGAAAATCATTTTCTACAACTCGGAAAATGATAAACAAAATACCACGGACCCCGTTATGATATTGGATCTGAGGTGAGATTTTTGTTGTTATTATTAAACTTATAACGTCAGTGTATGAGCAGTAAAAGCCGGGCCTCTGAGCATAATAACAGTCGGGAGGAGAATCTATCGTTTTACTTGCTTCCATAAAACTTCAAAAACATGATGTAAATTGCTATTATTGCCGTTTCAGCAAAGTGTTCCACGTGCGGTCGGTGACGCAGGGCGACGTGATCCGCGCCGACGCCAAGGACATCCCGCGCATCTTCCAGCTGCTGTACGCGGGCGAGGGCGAGGCGCGGCGCCCCGGCGACGCGCAGGACCTGCCGCCCGACGCCGCCGACCACGCCGGTACGTGTACGTATGTCTGCAGTCTCCGGGACGCAGGCTATCTCTACCAAATTTCTTAAATATCGGTTATATGGATGGGCCTTCAAGAGTCACAACACAAACACTTTGATTTTTTAGAATGAAAGTAGTCTATGTCCATCTCCTGGATGTAAGCTAGCTCTGTACCGAATTCATTAAAGCGGATGGGCCGTGAAAAGCTAACAGACAGACTCACTTTCGAATTTATATTATTAGGATTAGTATTCATGAATGGATTGGCATATGTCGCAGGTAACACAGTGCAGCACAAGGGCCACGACCTGGTGAGCATCACGTACCACATCCCCACCGCGTGCGAGGTGTGCACGCGCCCGCTGTGGCACATGTTCCGGCCGCCGCAGGCCTACGAGTGTCGACGTGAGTGTGCTCACAATAAGTGCTATTATAGCTTTGAACATGAAAGTTCTTGTTTGTATCGATATTTGTTCGTAGGTTGCCGTATGAAAATCCACGCGGAGCACGTGTCCGAAGGCGAGGGCGTGGCGGCGTGTAAACTGCACGCGGATCGTGCGCGCGAGCTGCTGCTGCTGGCACCCGGCGCGCCCGAGCAGCGCCGCTGGGTCGCGCGCCTCGCACGCCGCGTGCAGCGCTACGGGTACCGCGCCGCGCACACCAACCACGACCACACCAAGCTCTCGCCCAGGTACGGCTGACTCGTTGCGGCGTGCTAAATCAAAATCATTTATTCAAAGTAGGTACTATTGTACACCTTTTGGTGGTCAGAATTGTTACATTTGAAAGATAATATAGTGGTGATAATTAATTGAGTAAACTTAAAACTAAAGCTACGAGGGTTCCGCCGGGGGTAAAATAAACTCAGCCGGGTATTCTTTTTTTTT
Organism: Maniola jurtina; assembly: GCF_905333055.1. Classification (NCBI taxonomy): domain Eukaryota; kingdom Metazoa; phylum Arthropoda; class Insecta; order Lepidoptera; family Nymphalidae; genus Maniola; species Maniola jurtina. The sequence goes on from NC_060029.1 coordinate 5,468,654, forward strand.
TATTATCATCACTACAATATCACTTCTACTTATTAGAACTATCAAAGCTGTTTGACTACTCATTCCCAAGTGAGAGGTATACAATGCAGCCATATTTTTATTTACAGGGACTCGATGCGGTCGAACCTGAAGGTGGCGTACATGAACGCGTCGCAGCGCAGCTCCACGCTGCCCGCCAACGCCTCGCTGCCGCGCCAGTGACGCCAGTGCGCCACACCACACGCGCACCACTGCCCGCCCAAACCTAGCCACACACCAGTCAATTACGACGAATCACTATATTACATCCGACTGAAGAATTCGTATAACGTTTAAAAAAGGCAAACATCAGAACTGAGATGGACCATTTCACAGGTAGCATGTGAAAAGTCACGTGAAAAGCTTTTTGATACGTAACACTTGCTACTTTACTTACCTGTGGAAAATCATGAAGCAATAATTTTAAAATTATTACATTTGATCCTACTATATTTTTAAACTGCGCCCATAGCTGTCGACCCGAGTGTGCGACCGAGAACACTTGTATCATCGCGTTTTCTTTCGCAGATTTTTCGAACTTTTTTCAATTTGGTTAAATTACTTTAGCAAACGATTGGGAAAAATTAAAAATCTGTAAAATCACTGAAGAAAAAAATATATTAACCAAATGAAAATGATTCATAAGTAGCAAAGACAGGGCCGCTCTGTCATTGTACTCTCATACTGGAGGCGCGCTTTTCTAGTCTCATGTTTGAGTCATCAAAATTGTTGCTGTCCAATTTTTTCGGTGTTGTTTCTATGTCGCTTTAATGAGTGAAAACGATGTAAACTGCTTGTACCAGTTCTGTTATATTGGCGGTATTGATTTTAAGAGATCTGAAATTCGGCCTGTAACATTTCTAATTGGATTTCGACATAAGTAACCTAAGTATCGACATAAAAAAGTTTTTATTAATGTTATTATGATAAAAGGATCGTTATTGTGACATTAGTTTTTAGTATCATTAGTATTATGAAAATTTACACACATAAATAAATAATAATTAATTGGCAGTAATAACCTTTGGTACGTTGTGACGTATGAGTGCAAAGTCATAGACATTGTGACCTATACGATTATATCAGTTATTGGTCTAAAAAAAATTTAGTATAAAAAAATGAATCATAGAAAATGTTACATGCTATTAAACCTTTTCTCTGTGATGCAGTACCGATATAATTTCGTCTATTAAACATTTTTTATAAAAAAATTATCTTAGTTAAAAATCCACCACAAAGCTTAGTTAAAATATATAGAACTTGCAAACCGATTTTAGGGCAAGTTATTTCTGAGTTTGAAATAATCTACATCAGGGCTCTAATTTATTGAGCTTGGTTGCACCACCACGTCTTGAAGCCGATTTTTTCAATGAGTTTATAAGATTCTTGATTTTGTGAGCTGTCATCTCTGATCACTGATATCCAGAATAATTATTATTAGATGTTTTATAGTGAAATCAATCAATTATAACCATGAATATGTAAATATTAGTTACATTGTGTTGATATTATAATCTTATTGTAATTTGTATAAATACGCGTTGGTAGGTGGCAATAGGTTCGCCGTGACTGGTGCGATAGACTTGCTTTTAGTTGTTTGCAAAAGTTTTTACGACAGGATTTTACGGCGAGTTGCAATTCAGGTGTTCAAAGTTATGCTACGGTTACCGTAAAACTTTGACCACCAAAAAAAGATTTGTTGCACTATCCAAGCCTCTATGATTAAGGGCAAAGGTAAAATTTTGATCGAAAGTTAATCCGTATTCACTATCATTGTTATAAGGTCCAACAGGCGGCTAGAACGCACAGTATGGATTCTACCAATCCGATTATTGCAAATTGACGTGGCACGGTAATCTGATTGGTAGAACCTACGCTGTGCGTTCGAGCGCTCTGTGAGACATCATAGCAATTGACGTTAAAAGCTTAACGGTAACTGTAATGTAACTTTAACTGCCTGCTATGCAACTGGTCCTAGTCTCGTGTTTTTATAAGTGGCTTAACTATTGAAAAGTGGAACGTTTGAACTCCTAGAAAAGTCCAAACTATGATTTAATCTTAGAATAATATCATGTGGTACTCACGTGGTTGATTTTATATTCAATCAAATTCGAATGTGTAGACGCAACGTCAAGCACAGCTATGTATGCATATATTATCTGCGTTTGGACCGAGTATACACTGTATTCAATGGGTTTATCAATTTACTTTTTTGATGATAATATTTAGATCCGGGAGATTTTACCTGCTCATATTTTGGAGGCCTTTGGAGCTAATGAAATATTTTTGTATACTTACTCGTTTTAATGTTTACATTTTGCTACCGGAAAGTTACATATACAAATCTCTTTGTAATGGCTCAGTACTATAAACTACATTACCTCGCTCAAGAAAATTCTAAATTGTATTTTATTTGTTGTTACTTTTATATTATTGTTACTTAATTCGCTCATTTTAGTAGCTTACCATATTGAATACAACCATTGTATAAAAATTACAAGTTTCACCTTAAAACAAAAAAAAAGAACAATGGAATTTTATAATTTTTAAATAAAACACCACGTTTTATGATTATTAATTCATCAGGATATCCACTAACAATGAAGTTGTCAGTGGAAGTTGTTAGGGAAAGTTAGTGACTGTCAGAGAATCTTTTATTTTGGCTACTTTCAGAATTTGCTTATTGCTTATGAACTTTTGAATAACTGCTTATGATTAATTTGTTATGATTTTTATTTAAAATAAACCTTCATAATGGTTTTAAAAGTTGTATCTCCGTCCTTTTTCGCATGTTTAGTGAAAAATGGGAAAAGCAATGGGACAATGTAACGAATTGCATCAATTACTTGAGCTATATAGGTACATCATAATATTATGATATAACATTTTGACCGTTTTACTTTCTTTTGAAAGTTATTCTTTTGTTTTCGTAAGTGATACGAGCCATTAAATCAGTATTAAACTTGTACTAACATAATCCTCACGTCGCAATCTCATATTATGTGGCTAGCGAAGCCTTGAGTTTACAATCCTGCCACTAAACATTTTGCCTTCGAAATCCAATAGTTCGTACGTCTTATAAACGGAATTGATTTTACTTAGTAATTAGTATTTACAACTACTGTACTACTGCTATACCATATCCGCGGAATGAAGTTAGTATATGCTCTCTGTTTGCCTCTATCATTTTTATGCGATTACGTAACAGAGTGAGAGCGCTAGCTTCATTCCGTGCTTTGGGATAGTACTGCATACACGCATGTAACTGTTACGCGATGCCCAACTATTTATTGTAGATTTAATAACTCTAAGAGCTTATGCACTCGACATTTTCTCTCGCAGTTACAGTACCCGGCAGTACAGCCAGCTTTAGAATGACGTAATCAGTAGCTTCGGCTTCGTAGAGTGTCATCTCTCTCTGTCGTTGCGACTGACAAGTCAGCGACAAAACATCACATACAGATGAAAAAACAACAGATGAAACAGATGAAAGTGAAAAAAGAGCCTTCTCGGACTATCTGTATGTCTTAGACGACGCTTTACGAAATCGTATTATATAACCGTGTAATATCTTCTGCCGGGTACTTTAAACGAGTTGTTAACGCGATATAACCACGTTGATAGTGATTAGTAGGACTTTAGTGTTCCCAAACCCGTTTGCAATAATTGTCTAGTAGTGATCACTCATAAAACGCGTGTTGCCGCGCGACAATATGTCGAACGTGCAAAATTTCTGAGGAACACGATATACTTAGCAAATCCACTGCTCCCACATTTGCTGATTAACGAAGAACAGTGCCATAAATGTTTTGTAGTTTATTGGTAATTGCTCAACCGAAATAGTTAAACAATTCACGTGTAAACCTAGGATAAGACTCGAAAGGGCTTCCTTCAATCACTCCAATTTACTGTAGAACAAGGTGTAAACTTGATGATATGTATTGTAAAAGTTCAAATCTTGTAAAAATGTAAAATTAGATTGAAAGCAATACTGCGTGTTCAGGAAAAGCAATATCAACAGTAGATGATTTTATGGCTTGGTATTGTTTTCTGGGTGCCAAAATTTCTTTTTTTTTATATCTAGTACCAATAATTTTTATTTTATATTTTAGTGGTTAACATACACTGATAGATAATTTAAAAGACGTAATACATACTAAAACTGTCTATAATTTTAGTTATGTAATTCGCCTTATAAATAAGCACCAATAATATAAACCGCATGTACAAATGATAGTTAAAATCTCTTGTAATATTAAGAATGTCGGCTTAAATGGTTGTGTACTGCAACACCAATTTGAACTGAATTTATTATGTAGGATTTAAAAAAATATCGAATTATAAAAGGTAACACCGAATTGAACTGCTTGAATGTTTGTTGTCTGTTGTGCAGTCTTCATAGTGATTACTAAAGTACAAAATTAGATGTGAAAGTACATTTTATAACTCACAACTCGAGTTTCTTTCAAGGTATTTCAATTTTCCTTCCCGTTGACGACGAAGTGGTTTGTGAAAACTTACTGTTCAGTTTGAGTTCACTAGATTCTTTGTAGGTAATGAACTGGCCTAATATAAATGAAGTAAAGGAAGTGGTACATGCTGGTAAGAAGGCTCAGAGTCGGCTAGCTGTGATACTAGAGTGTGTAGTAACACCCGTGGTGCTAAAGCGAAACAGGCCTCCGACGCGTTGTTGTTACTAGTTCTCGTTAAACATATTATAATGCGCTGTTTATTATTGCTCTATGAACTGTTAACATTCCTGCAACAAAAGCTATGTTGAGTTTTGTTTATGTTAGTTTTATATCGACTCGAGTTCAAACCTGTCGCTTGACCAGTTTTCGCTTTTATATTATCTAGATTTAAGTTCGGTATAATCTCTATCCAATGAACCCTGACATAAGAATTTCAAAGTTACGTACTTAAAATCGTTTGATAAATTGCAATTAATCGTAGTGTACGCTTATTTTTTTAATGCATTTTTAAATTATATTTTGTTAGGGCAGCTATGCAATGTTCGTGAAAGTCATTCCATCATGTACCGTCAAATTATTTTGTTACCCACTTTCGGTTATTTTTGTTTATTACCAAAGAAATTTTGGAAAATTTATTTTGCAAATCGATTGCGATATTATTATCTTTTTAAAGTTAATAGTCCGTTAATAATTCATGCTTGTCATTAATATTAATCCAATATCTATAATAATATTTTATTATGCATAATTAGTGCGCTGTTTCTATTGCTGTATGACATTTTGAGAGTATTTTTATTAAGTAGGATCAGACTCGGTGGCGGTTTAAGAAATACTCTCGTAGTGTCGCCTGCGCAGACGCCATCGTGTGGATAGTAACAGTGACAAATCATTATTATGTAAATTATTTATTATAATACTTTTAATAATAATAACTTTTTTATTTATCAATTTAAACTTGTAAGTTCCTAACTAGCTAGCTTCTCAGATATCGAAACGTGGACAATATAATATTAACTTGGCCGTTTGTCATACAGTGGGGTATAATTGAATAATTGCTTATTTTATCGATAAATTCTTTGTTCAGTTATTTTCTGAACGCTCGTAGTACTCGTATTTGAGTAGTATCGTAGAGATAAGCAGATGAACTGTCGTTGCCCCGTCAGCACTAAGTGGGTGCATTGTCGGCGCGATGATGGTGCACTTTCGGAGTGTTGTCGGTGTCATATCAGTGCAGCATCTGACAGGAAAGACTACACATTCAACTTTAGAAAGAGATAACGGTTTCGTAAAGCGTTGTCTTTGTCGTTGAGACTGAAACGTCACATAGGTATGAGTCATAGAGACGACGCTCTACGAAGCCGAAATCTCTTTCTGAAGTTCGATGTGCAATCTTTCCTACTGGGTCCTGTACATTTTGTTGAAGCGTTGCTAGCGGTGCACTGCGAATACGTCTGTGATGCACTTTGGGCGTATAGTTGGCCTAATGGAAACAATTGGTGTATTTCAGTACACCGTCAGCGCGCTGTCAGTGGTTGGGATACTCAGGCACGATACCGCTTCACCGGCGTGCAGTGCGCGCGTACTTACGTTCAATGTGTCGTTTAGTTATCTGTTGCAATACTAATATACCACGTGCCTTAACTACACGGCCCACTCCCATATCATCTAGACATACTATGTTATATGTATTGATAGTTATTATAATGTACATATATTGTTTTCAAATAAACCAATATTTTATGGATTTTTTAAGGAATTGTATATTGTATAGAATATTATTAATTTTATCATAAAATTAATGCCTAGCTCATAAGTGCTACATTTGTGAAAAATAAATAACATTTTAAAAATATATCGTTTTATTTTGTTTAACATATTTTTCTCATACTATTTCTAGACTATAAGTTACATTAATAAACAAAAGTATAAATAAATTAATAAAAATCACTTTTTGACTAAAATAAAATATTAAAAATATATAAATTTTATTTGAAGAATATTACAATACATATATATTCACCGTTCGTTTTTAAAGCTATCGTAATTAGACAAACTTCTTTAATGATCTAGTCTATATAAAATATTTCAATTACAGAATAATAACGTTACGTGCAAACGCGCAGGAAAAATTTATTGTTCATGATACACCATTTTAGAAAGCCTTTTAAAAATGTCATTAGGTACTTTATAAATTATTGCGAAAACACTTACTTATCCTTAAAAAATCCTACCGCTAAGATTTGTGCGCTGGATTTATCATGTTGAACTTTCAAAGAGTGCTGTGTCCACGAGCAATAGAACTTCTAAAACTTTTAGATGTCATGTCATGTTAGTGTCTACTTCCAAAAGTTTTAGCAACTGAAACTTGCAGAAGTTGAATTACTGCCAGTGTTGCTGGGAGTGCAAGTTACTTGCTTGACCTGATCTTGGCAAGTTTTATTGCTATTGAACACTGGCGGAATTAAACTAGTCCATTAGCTCTATTTACAACGTAGTTTTTTAGGGTGTGTTTGCACCGAATACCTGTTTTCGACCAATCAGATTATTGAGAGATGATGTGATAAAATTATAATAACCTGATTGGTCTATTGTATTATAATACACCCTTATACTTGATAATCAGTTCAAATGCCAAAGGTTTTAAATTCAATCAATGTAATTCCATCATAATATTTCTAACAATCTCTAAAATAGACCAACAGACTTCTTTATCTCCTTCTGTTTCCACGAGGGCAGCGTCCGGAACTCATTGTAGGCCATGTTGAAAGTGGACACAAAGTCATCGTGCGTTAGATAAAGCTGGAATGACAAAAAAACGAATTTGAAACTTAGAATTGATAAATGGCATTGGATTATCCTACAAATACGTGGCTAATTCTGAATAAGACCTGCCTTTAGAGTTAGTTGCCTTTAGATATTGTGTAGGTAGCAAACATAGAAGTCATTGGTAGGTAGGTAGGTACGTTTGATTTATAGGTGAAGCTTGTTATAAAGTGCAATTGAGTTTGCACATCACTGTGGTCTATTTTAACAGACACCGCTCTTTCTATCGCGTAAACTCTTCTCTTATATCACTCTTAAGAGATCTACCAAGTGAGTCCAGTGTATCGACTGAATTAGCAACATGTATTTCAAATGACGATTTGAGATACGACATTTGATGATTAACGATTTCATTTTATGCTATTATTTCTAAACGCAGCTCAGTTCAATTTTCAAAATTTTCCGCTATAGCTAAGCTTAATACAAAAATTTGAATAAGCACATCTATAATAGACGCTAGCATCACTTATATTGGCAGGCGCATACAATCATAATTTAAGTATCTGAAAGACAAAGTTTTTCATCCATAGTGTAAAAAGTTGACCGGTTGCCAGTTGGCAGTTGATACAGAGTGAATTAGTTCGGGTGTGGTGGGTACATACTTCTTTGGCAAGAGGGTCAACATCGTGCGGCATGTGCTCCTTGGGCCCGCGCAGCACGGACAGCGGGTATTTCTCGTGCTGGTCGAAGCTGTTGTCAGCGTTGCCGCACTGCAGCGCGCTGTTGCTGCCGCGCACGATCGCCTTGCCTTCCAGCGCGCTCACTATTGCGCTGAACGTTTTGTGACCCTGCCGTGTGAAGTAAACGTTTAAGCAAATATTTTCAGGGCCTGCACAGACGAGGGATTTTTGTCCGCAGAGGACAAAAATCTTCGAAGCGTAGATAAAAATGTCTGCCGAGAACTTGCCACGGACTCAACGCACACGTATGCAATCATTTTGGTCCGCCGGAAGTTTAGTGAAGTGCACGCTAAGGAAGCAAATATTCTGAGATTATTTGAAGTTTGAGAAAAACAGAAGGCATTCTCAAAGAGAATAAATACTAAGTTAATTCCTACCTTCCACATAGACGGCTTCCAGTGTGGGAAAAATCCTGTGAAGTTAGGTGGTTCTCGGCCTTGGCTTATAACTAATATCGGCGTTTCGGAGTCTCGTGCTGCTGGGTCTAAACCAAAACAAAGATAAAATTAATCTTATTTCTAATCTAATGTCATATAAATCAGTTAAACATATGGGCATTTAAGAATCTCATGGGAACTCTGATTTTCCGGGATAAAAAGTAGCCTTTGTCCTTTCCCGGGATGTAAGCTAACTCTGTACCTTTCATTAAATTCGGATCAACTGTTGGACCGTGAAAAGCTAGCAGACAGTTAGACAGACAGATACACTTTCGGTTAATATAATTTATAATATAATTTATATGTATTTCGCCGCTACAAATATGGAGTAAGCTTTTGGTCCTTTTTATAATAATTAGTTTACCATAGGCGAGGTAGGACAGTGCGACGGCGCGTGCGTCGTCCCGCGCGCGCGGGCCGCAGTGCGCGCCGAGCCACACGAACACTGCCGCGTGCGCGTCCAAGATGGCTGCCATCTCCGGCGCCAGGTCGTACTGGCTAAATGAGATTATCTCCTCGACTGAAAAGGTCATAAAAAATTAGTTCGCAGGCTTTTTTTTAATTTGTTCTTTGTATACTTTAGGCTTGTTACTGTACATTTAAATATATATATGAGCTCAGAATTTTCTCCTCTTTCATTTGACATCCCACTCGATACAATAACAAAAAAAACTTTTTGGATACCTCCACTTTTTCTGATGTAACATCCGTTAGGTAAATTTTTTTAGTATAAAATATAACCTATGTCACCTGGACCTTTACAACGAATCAATTGACACCTCATTCATCAAAATCGGCCCAGTAGTTTAGGTATACGGTGGAACACACAGGGTCTGGATACAAACATAGGTACGTACATACTTACATACATCCATACATACTTACATATATACATACATAGACTGCTAAAATTATAACCCTTTCTATTGGCTTTGCCGCAGTCGGGTAAAAAAGGGAAACTTACATGAGTATTGTCCAGCCGCACCAAGCGATACGTAGAACAGGCGCGGAGGCAGCGGTCGTTCCACTTCCTTCAGCGGTGACGCCACCAACAACGGCCGTCGTTCGCCCAATGCGTTCCAGAAATCATGCTTTTCTTTACCTAAAATATAATGAATATAGGTTAAATCGGAAGTTACAACGTTATGGTAGTATGCGCAGGGAATTTGCAGGGATTAAATATTATACGGACCTGGACCGAGGATTTGTTTTTGTACCATGCATAGTCCTACGCCTCGTGTTCAGATTGGACTACTTGTTTGCGCGCACACTACCGAATCGGTTGGTTGCACGGCTTTGCCGGTAGGGTATAATAGTAACTATTATTAGCGACGACTGAAGTCTCTCACCAGACCAGACTAGAGCTAATTACGAATAATTCCCAAGTTTCTTTTCCCACATAATTTGCAATTTACAATATTTGCGACGCATTATAAAATTCTACATACGCAACATCCTGGGAATTTACATCACACTGAGGTACGACGTCATTCTTGCGATGCGTCGTCGCACCGCAAGTATTGTGAAAAGGCCTTATAAGTCCACAGCGCTCACAACTGCACCGGGGAAGTTATCTAAACTACACTTGTCGGCAATCGTCAGCCTAATCGGTAGTAGATGTACTCGTATATACCTTGCATGACGAGAGTGTGATCAGCGGCGGCCATGTTCTTGGCGACCTCGCGCTCGTCGCCGGTGGCGGAGGCCGCGCACCACACCCACACGCGCGCGCCCTCGCGCAGCACGAAGCACGCGCCGCGCGCCGCGCCGCCGCCGCGCCCCGCCTCCGTGCCGCGCGCCTCTCGCGCGTACTGCCCCGACACGCGGATGAGCGCGCGCGGCGGCGGCACCACGCGCCGTCCGCTCGCTGTTGAGTAAAGTAGACGGTGTTGATTCCGATGTCTTTCTCAAACTAAATATCTTATCTTGTGAAGTGACTTTAGCACGATATGGATTTGGGATGGATAAAAAATTTAAGGTCGTGTCAGCTAGAATTCCGAGTGCGGATAGATGTGTGAACTAAACTTATATTATCTAATTTACACATAATAAATTTTTGATACTTACTAAGTACAATTAATTTATAGATATCCAAAAAATTCAACACGATAACTTTTAGTACTTATAATAAGTAGTGGATAAAAAAACGTGTCAGTTATGACTTAAAATATGAATTAAAGTTAGCTTACGATCGTAATCAGTTGCACTGCCAATGTATGTGATCATTCGACCTTTGAAGATCTGTAGGAAATGCGCCGGTTCCTTGCCTTGGTACACCCACGCCTGAGAAGTGAAATCTCTTCGTTAGTAACAGTTATGAAACAAGTTCTTTTAATAAATAATTTAAATATAGGAGGTATGTCACAAGTACCTGGATGGGAAGACGCCCTAACTTTATGTAGAGATCTTTGGCTTCTTTTGCACCCAAATTCCTCAGATCATTTGGCGAAGAGCCACCCTGCAATAACACACAATAGGTAAAAAGTTTGATAGTTGACAAATCTGCAAGATTGACTAGAATCATTATGTGCTATCTTTAGACGGAAATATTAAGTAAGTAGTTTCAGGCTAAGATCTATAGAACGCACTTCGACTTAGCTCAAACTACTTATTACTAAAACGAGACAGCGCTATACCGCTGGCATAAACCTGTCTCGTTGAACTGAAACTTAAATCTAAGCAAAGTCAAAGTGCGCTCTATAGATTTCGATTTTCGCTCTATATACTTATACTAAATTCGGTTTCAAGGTAGCGTAAGTCGATATCAAGGTTACGAAGACCAACTTAGAGGTAACAAAGAGCGACTTCAAGGTAACGAAAATCGAGTTCACTTCTTAAATGCTCCTATTCAGTTGAAAGGCCTGCTGAAAGTACTCCAGGAGCAGTCAACAGATATGTTCCTGGAAGATAAGTTGCAGTGTTCTCACCATCCAATAGTAAAGTATGGTCTGGTCGCCGGTGGGCGTGTGGTAGGTGTAGAGCGCCAGGTAGCAGTCCTGGTCGTAGAAGGCGGCGGTCTGCGGCCGCTCCAGCTCCTGCAGCGCGCCGCCCTCCGCCTCGCCGCGCACGCGCCACATGCGCAGCGACCCCGACCCGTCGTCCGGAACTTGAGCCTGCGACCATTTCACTTTTTTCCATTCCATTCCATCAGCCTGTATACGTCCATTGCTGGACACAGGCTTTTCCAAGAACGCGCCACCAAAACCATTCACCCTTTCCCCACCTTCTTCAGCTTATCGGTCCATTTCACTTAAATTAAATGAATTGACGTAAGAGCTGAAAAGTCATCGAGACCGCAAGCGTAGTACGGGACGCCCTCCTGCACGATGGACCGACGGTATAAAGAGGCGGGAAGTGGCTGGACGAGGAAGGCTGAGGACCGAGTGTGGTGGCGCTCGTTAGGAAAAGGTTATGTGCAACAGTGCACGCCCACAGGTTGATGATAATGATGATGATGATGAAATGATTTCCATTCGTTTCTAAATGTAGACTCAATTAATACCATAAAGTGAGATATTTAATCAATGAATCAAAAACAGGCAGTGATTGAAAACTGCTGGAATACCTACAAAATAGGAAGCTTTGTATCAAGCGTGGTAACGAGTAAGTAGATACGTACTTCAGCAGCCAGCCACGCGTTAGATGCGAGGCTAACAGCGTCCAGCTTAGTTGTTGCGGATCTGGCGGCGCGGACTCTGACGTCACGACGTGAATCTGCCCAGCTCCAGAGGTGGAACAGCGCCGCGAACTCCAACGGCTCCCGGCCTGAAGCCATTGTTGCTACTGGCCCGGACAGTTTCTTAGCGCGAGCCAGTCCTCTCGCGGCCGCCAACGCCCCGCGGGCTTCCACAGCCGGCGCGGAGAATCCCACCCATGCCCAAATCCCTCGAGATCCTCCATCGACGATATATACACTCTGTAATAGAGACGGACAATGCGATTTAAATTTAAATAAATATGAAATGCTATCTTGTTATTCATCTATCCAGCATTCGGCTGGACACATACGCTTCCTCATTCGTCGGAGATATGTCACATGGATTATGTCCTTCGTCATCAAATAGTTTATTAGGTTATTGGATAGTCATTTTTTTAAGTAAAGAGGTAGGTAATACTTAGATACTAACGTCTTCGCGCAAATCTTCTCTGTATAGAGGAGCACGTTTGATTTCTTCCAGGCGTGCCGCAGGTTTTTGCGACGGCACCGTGATAGGTGAGAGTCTCGGCGGCTGCGTTACTTTGTAGAGACGAGCGGGCCTTGGTAACTCTGAGATTGACTGCGGTGGACGTATAGAGCGGGAACGCAGTTCCAATAGATTGTTGAGGAGTTCGCGATCTGTTGTTGGTAAAGTTTGTTCATAGCCGTCATGCGCGATGGCAATCCGACGCACCATCATGCCCTTCTCTGGGCCTCGTGCCATACGGTAAGCAATCTGTAAAGACATAAATGATGCACTTATTATAAAACGTACGTTTATTGAACAGCAGAACTGGAGTAAGATCTTCGTTGAGAATCTTTGTTCTTGTTTTATATAAGTAGCGATTTTTAGGAAAAGACTCTCAGGCAATGTTAAAAAATCGCTTTTTGCCGTTTTTTACCTCTCGCGGCACAAGCTGTAGGTAGTCGCTGTATTACCTTGGCTCCAAATATCTTCTCGATCAAATTAGCAGCTCGTCCAAGCCACAGCACAATTAAGTTGGAGGTGTCCAGCACGAATACGCCATCGGAAGAGAGTTGTGGCCACGACACCGGCTCCAACTGCAGCACCACTGGCCTGTGTCCGCGTACGCGGTACAGACGAGGACCGCCGTTCATTACTCCGCTGCGGAGGATTCTGCAGGAACGTAGGTATAATATTATAAGAGCAGACCTCGGTTAACATTCCCAGAGAGTAACAGTAGTCAATAACATTAGTATTTAGCCTAGAAGAATTAGATAAAGTAACAAAATGAAATATGGGATTATTTTAGGTCACGTTACCATAGCTAAAAAAATCAAATTACCTGATGCCATCGCGGAAGTACGAGAGCATTCGCGGTGATTCCTTGGTGGCAGTTTCGCGGTGCAGCACGATCGGCGCGCCCACATGCGCGAGCAGCTGCGTGGCGCGCCGCAGCGCCAGCGCGCCCAGCGCGCCGCCGCGCTCGCCGGTCCACGCGTGCACGTGACGCTCTGCGTACTCTCCATTACCGTTTTCTTTTATTTCGCGACGCTGTCGATCAAAACGACTCGTGTATTTACGATTCAAAAACGTTCTGAAAATGCAAGACTATACCTACCTACAATACATTTTCAAATACATAGATTTGATTAAAGAAAGACAGTTGACTTACTATAACATCCGGGCCGGCTGGTTGGCCGGGAAGAGAACAAGAATACACCAAGTAAGCATCAGCGTCATAGAAAGTCCCATAGTGTGACCGTGGCAAAAGCTCCGTACACGATTCCTGAAAAACAAAGATAACTATGATTCGTCCTTTCAAAGCCTTGACTACTGCCGTCGCCGGCTTAGTTAGCATTATAAATTCTGATGAGTATGCTCAGGAACTTTTTGATCATATTCCCACTTAATATTCTTTCCACCGTTCGAAACCCATCGATCGGGCGGGTTTTCATCCCAATGCCGTGGATATTTCATACACAGATACTGCACAGTGCACACAATACGAAATGATTTGCGCCATCATTTCTACTACGTGGTTAGAGATTTGGGAAATCCCTGTTTACCTACTGACAATTAAAATACAGAGTCCCAAGAGTGAATAGGCAATCGTGTCCCATTTTAGACTGTAGGTAGGTATAATCATCAGGGTAGTAGGTATGTTACCTACTACTTTCTATAATCATATTTCCATGATCGTGTGATCGTGGTCATTATAACGACTTAAAAAAATACCATTGAGATATAATTGAAGTTTGCGATATTACCTATCTTACGTATGCCTTTTTTGTATAAGAATGTCACTCGCAATCGTAAAAGAAATTAAAACAATTGTTTTGCGGTTACAGCACTTCAAATTAACATCGTCAACAACATGTGCATATTTTCATTGAGATGGAACGCAAAAGTCGTGTTCATTTCATTCTGGTATATTGATGAATTTTGCTGTTACTGACTTGTTCATGCAATGTTTAATTTATTCATAACGTGCTGGTGATGATTACTTACCTTATTTATGATTTCGTATGATTCATACGTGTTCGTTTATTGTGCGACTGTTTTTATGTAACAAAAAACATTAAAAATTATATTAGTCATGTTGTTAGTTATTATATTATTTATCAGAATTTCAAAGTTCTTGGGAAAGTCAAGCGTAGGAACACTGCACCTAAATAGACTTACCTACCTACCACTGAGCATGTACCTACTCACTAATTTGACTTTATTTGATTCAGTGTAAGTTGTAGTGGCCAAGATTATTTTATAAATCAGCTGCCTGTAAGTAACTGTTTATGAGTTACCACTGAGTACCATTTAAAAAGTCGAGCACTACGCTTCGTTTGATTAGCTAGTTAGGTGGTACCTACTTAAGAGCGGTGATAGCCTAGTGCTAAAGACGACCTTCTACTCGAGAAGTCAAGCAGGCACCTCAAACGTTTCAGAGTTGTGTTTTAAGCAATTAAATCTTCGGTGAAGGAAAACATGATGAGGAAACCTGCACGCCTGATGTTTTCAAAGATGTGTGAAATCTGCAAATCCGCACTGGGACAGCGTGCCAGAATATAGCTTTAGTCCTTCTTATTCCGGTGTTCAGTAGTGAGCCAGCGATGGGTTGATCATGATGAGGTACCTACTTGTTGACACGTTAGCTGTCAAGCATCTCGTAGTGTTAAAATATTCGGTCCTAAATATTAGAGCCATTGGCAAGTGTACAGTCAAAGGCCGTAAATGGTGTAGCACCCTAATGCTTATATTCGTGTGACACGGTTATGCACATGCGTTAGGTGTATGTGGCGTGTGTATAGAAAAAGGTCATAAGTGCGACAGGGTTTTGATGCAACAGTTTCTTGGAATTGCTACTAGAATTCTGAGACCGACCGTACCTATTGGTATATTGCGCATGTATTGTTTTATGAAGGCTGTATCGTACCCACCGTGAAGTAGGCAAATGCACACTATAAATTAATATTATATTCGTGTGCATTTGGCTTAAAGCTGGTCTGTCTCGGTCGGTTGAAGACGCGTCACGGCTCCTCCTCTAGCGGTACCGAGTTGTAGGAGGAATGAATCACGTGCTCTCCGTTACGAATGGTTTACCACCCACAATGCCTTGTAATCATTCGATTCAATGCACTATTTTAGGAATCCGCTAGCATAAGCTAGATAAAAACGTTGAATTATTTCACAAAATATTGCTATATTTACTGGTTCTTAAATTAGATAAAAAAGTAACATTCAGAATTGATATTGTTAAAATTCTAACCGCAGCTCAATTTAATTTTGCACTCGCCTTTCTATCCATTATAGGTACTACGAGTATCTAGTATTTACGCCTAGATAACTAACTTCAAATATAGGTAGGTATCGCTAGACATAAACACAATAAAGATAAGTAAAGATTAATTTTAACCATAAAGTAAATAATATGGTTAAATTACTCTTAACCAGTAGTTAGTTACTTAAATATTTTTCCACATCACTAGGTACATATTTTAAATTAAAGTCCCCCGTCGTGCTGACCTAGGTACTGTACGGATTTTCATACGGTTTTCACCGTACGAAAGAGAGATTATCTAGGAAGGTTAAAGGCTATAATTTATGAACATGTTGCGAAAATAAGCTACCGCGACTGGTATGATAATAATAAAATTTATAATGATTATTGTGAATGAACTCGGAAAAAATCGCCCCATTCCCGAGAGCTAGTCCCTGGCGTGCGCTGCGTAAATACCTACTTAAAGTTACCTACATGAAAATAATGTAGGTTCTACAATGTAATAGTTCCTCTCCCGTGCGAAGCCAAGGCAGGCGGCTCGGCTGGTTAAATTTAAGTAGGTGACCTACCTATCTCTTATTATTTACGCTTATAGAAATCATAATTACAGACTATCTTGCTTATTATCTCTGATATCTAACTCATCAGAGCAATTTAGGTAACCATCGGAAACGGTCCGTTGGAAACAAAATATTTGCTACTTTTTTTAGAAAAAAAGTTCAGTTCCGTGTGTGCATCAAATTGACTGTGGGATGTCTAGTTAATCATAGAGACGAGTGTAAATCACGTCCAGACAGTGCATTGCAGATGACTACCGACCGTGCGACCGTGGCAATGCGATAAACATGCATCTCGCTGTAATTTATTGCACATAACCGTAGTTAACTTTCTCCTCGCTTTGTTATGAATAGATTATTATTTATTTATCAACTTGAACTGAATTAAATAAATTCTATTTTATGGTAAGTTAATTAAGCTATAATACAATACGACTTTTTTCTTTAAATAAATAAATATGTAGTAAAAATATTATTTTTGGATACAGATAGTTATGGCTCGTCCATCTGTGCCAGATAAGATTCCTATGAAATAGATGTTAGCGTTTTGTATGTCAGTAATCAGTGTGTCGAGTGATTATTTTTTCATTATTTTAACATTTTACCTGGTGGAAATCCCAGGGAAATTCGGAAAGCTCCCTAAAATCAAAAGTAGATCGTCAATAACTTATAGCCCTATATGTTCAAGAGGTTCGCTATGCTTGCGCAGACCGCGTGACCTGCTGCTTTATTATATCTACTTTTATCATCTAATGTTAAAAATCGCCTCGAAATAAGGGCATGGATATCGGATAAATGTATCAAAATCGTTGGTTTGATAAGTTACTAGGTTTAATTCTTAGAAGATGTCTAATATCTAAATGCTAAATTATTGTTTTCATTTATTTTTACAATTTCTTGTCAGTTCCTAAACCTAACCTAAGTTTTGCTCACGTGAGTAGCTAGCTTACTGTACTTTTATGAGTGTTTACATTAGTTCGTAAGTTTAATCATATGAAGACCAAAAACTATTTTTATACCTACTATTTTTTTTTGCGAGTAGATTTTTATTTTACGTAGATATAAAATATGTGTGACCGCGCGAAGTAAAGCGTGAGTAAATGTTTCAGAAATCATGTCGAAACCGTAATTGTTTTGTATTGTGAGCGAATAAATGAGTTTTTGGGTTAGCCTTTCACAAGTGTCCCACCGTTAAATAAAAATCAAAATATTAATATTGTCCGTCTGACCTTCTCTAAAGTTCTCAGACGTTGACACCAATAAATAATTTCTTCGGATACTACGTATCTACCTAAGTTTATACATATAGTCATGTCTAAGTATTCAGTTTGAAGCCAGGTAGGCATTCCTTAGTAATCTATTTAATGCCAGGTCATAATTTAAAATAAACATTACGAGCTATCTGGCTATGAATAGTTTTTTTATTAAGCCAGAAACTGATTTCAGGGAGTAACTCAGTATAATAAACTTTTGGTCCAGGAAGACAATTTATTAGCAAAACCAGTTATGGATTCTTTAGGTACAATCTACTTAGTACCTGCCTACCTCATTGCCTAAAACTTAATGGACTACACAAGAATTTATAATTGTATCACTCCATTAAAATCACGTAGTGTAGTAGGCATAAAAATCTGTTTCAGAATGTACCTACGGCCACGGGTAAAGCCCTTTCATAATATGATACCCCACTTGGTATAGCTATCTTACTTTGAAAATTGAAAATACTAATTTATTATTATTTGTCCATGAACACAATATTTTTTTTATATTCACGGTTATCGTATTTTTTGCTTTACTTGTGCTATAAAACCTACCTACCTGCCAAATTTCATGATTCTAGATCGCCGGGAAGTACCCTATATGTATATAGGTTTCTTGACATACACGACAGACAGGCAGACAGACAATGAAGTGATCCTATAAGGGTTCCGTTTTTCCTTTCGAGGTACGGAACCCTAAAAACATAATTTCCGGAAAAGGAAGGGTAACGAACCATGAGAAAATGTCCGAGATTACAGATAAGTAGTTACAGTTTAAATGTATGTAATTGTCACAGTGAAAGTGAATCCGGCAAAGATCTCGTGATAGTTCACAATTGTTTGCGATCTTTTGTAATAGGATTTGTAAATCGTGCGATGTTACTGCGCTAACTACCACTACACATGGATTTCGTGAATAATAAAATTGTACAAGTTTAATATGAAAGACTAGTGCTTACGAAATTGTACTTTCAGCTAAAAGATAGTTTAGAAAAGATATTAAAAGAGCTCCAGCTATTTTATAAGCTTCATACATCGACGAAATCTATTGAGTACGTAACTACCTTAGTTTTGACGTAAACGAGACAAACAGACACGCTTTCGGATTTGTAACATTAGCATGGATCACCATTTGCCTTAACCCAAATAAAATAGTCACCAATAATATTTCTTATTGACCACCTTGCGACATCGTTTTCTCCGGTTGAGATTAATTACACTGACAAAGAACAATACACCTTAGGCAATAGAATCGTGTTTCACTGTCTTCTAACAGAATACTTTCTGTTAAAGTTTTAAGTACCTTCGTAAATACTTCACGTTTAAGTAGAAAAAAATATGTTTCTGTAAAATGAAGTGACATGCTATCCAAGTCTATTAATCTAGTCGTATTTGGCGTCGTAGTTTTTTGCATGGTAAATAAATACAAAAACAAACTAGAGAATAAAGATAGGATTTTGTACATTATAAGATAAAAGTGGACCTACCGTTACTCTCCAAACGAGGAAGATGGTATGGTCTTTGGGCACGGTGCGGAAGACTGCATCCTGCGGCACCGCGCGCGGCGCCCCGTCGTCCTCCAACTGCACCACAACATCAGAAACATGATTAATCACCATCCTCTTCAGCGAGATCTTTAGTCGATAATCAATATCATAAACACACTTTACTGGCAAAACAGTTCTTGATTTTACATTAATATTATGACGCGATGTAAGTACCTACGCCATACTGATTATTAATAAATATGATCGTGCTTTAGTTTTAAGTTAACGTAATTAATTATCACCACTAAATCATTGTTTGATAATCAGAAAGTGTACAATTATAGTACCCAATTTGAATAAATGACTTTGACTTTGACTATACCGAGTAGTTACGTATCAATCCCGTCAAGATCAGTTAGTTCTGTTGTCCAACCGTGAAAACACTGACACACACAAACACAAATATAGACACTTTTATGACCTAGTAAATACTCGCATATTGAATTTTTCCCTATCCTATCTTATTTAATTTTTATTACAATTTATAAATTAAGTAGGGTAACCTACTGTAAAGAACTTCACAATTCGAGAATTGTTATTTATATTGAAGCAAAGATGAAATCGCAACTATCTTTAATCGCCGTAAAAGCTTAGGGAGCGGTCAGGTCACTATCTATATCAACCTTAGGTCACAACACTTAGGTCTACCTAGATAAGTAGGCGTATTGAAAAATATGGAATAGCAAGTTTTATTCGGTATCGCCTTTTATTTCCTACTAGTTAGATTTTCAAATATATTTAGAACTTCTAATATATTCGAAATAATTTTAGGAATATGTACCTATCTAGGTAGGTACTTACCTACTTTTTCTGAGAATACTAACTAACAAATGAGTTGCAGTTTAACGTCACTTGCATTAACGGTGAAGGAAAAACGTCTTGAAGAAACCTACATGCCTGAGAGTTCAAAACCATCTCATTCTGAGAGGAGACCCGTGCCGTGAGCCGATAGCGATGAGTTGGTGATGATGATGAAGTATAATTATTACTATTAATTATTCACTCTGTAAAATAATCGTAAAGCTACCACCACAAACCGTTACGTTCAATTATTCAAATGATCTGCATTTGTGCACACACCGGAAACGATTCCCTCAAACATTGGCACTTTCCGTTTTATTCACTAGATAAACTAAATCACAAAGATGTTTACTTGTTCTGCGCCAACTTCCAGGATATGCATATTGTTGGTCGTGGTCAGGGACGGACTGGTGCCATCACCTGAAACCGCCGCTCCCACCAAACAGCCCGTACACTAGACACACAAGATGAGACGACCGGCCCGTAGATCCACACTCCTTACACTAACTACCCGACGCTGGCCGGTGTACGAGAAAAGAAAACCTTTTTTTTTCACGCTAAATGAACACGCATAGTTTAATAAACACAGGAATAAATTATTTCTCGCGAAAGTCCGAGTGGCGTGTCGTGGCCGAATGATGGTTGGAGTGGCTAGAATATCGCGTTTTCATCTCCGTTAACTTAATAAATAATTATTGTTATCTATACTTATTTAGATATTATAAAAAAAAAATGTATTACTACTCCTTTGCGTTGCGCAGTCGGTTAAAAAGATTTGTTCTGCACACCAAGTGCACACCTAGATAATAACACAAGTAAATTGCGTAGACAAACGCCGCTGGGCAGGGTCAAAATATTTTGACAGAACGTACCTTTTAATTAAACGTAGGTACACAGTAAGACAGGATTATTTATTGTACCATGATTGGAACCCTTCGTATGGGAGTCCAACTTGCACTCGACCGATTTTTGAAGTTATATCGCTAAAAATTGATAGGTAGGTATTTGGGATTCGGTTAAAAGAAGTGTTTTACGATTTTTGGAAATTCTCATCCTCAAAGGGGTTGAAAGTTTGTATACATATAATATACCTACGGGAATGAGCGTAAAAATCATCATAGTCATTTTTGAAGTCGTTATAATACGTAGGTAGGCACGAAAACTGATATTTGTGCTTTAGGTAAGAAATAAAGAATGAAGTACGTGTTTCAGGATTTTTGAAAATTCCATACGAGCGAGGGGAAAAGCAAATTTGAATTTTTGAAAATTAGTTTTCAAAACTCTACTTACATAATTAATTACACTGATCGCGAGCAATTTACTCTTATCCATTGAGGAGTTCTGTTCTCCATCTCCGAAGATATTCATCAGATCTTCACCAAATTTATATGGGACCACCCGCGAAGTATACCTACCCTTTCAAACAAAAAATAATAATTTCCAAATCGGTTCAGGTACCTTTGAGCAATCGGAGAACATACATAAATAAATATAAAAATATAAAAAGATCCCGACGAATTGAGAACCTTTTTTGTTTGAAGTCTATTAAAAACGATTTATCATTATTCAATTAAGTAGGTAGGTAGGTACTTATAGTTATTGCTTCGTATACCTAGATATTCATGAGCGTTATATGTATAATTCTCAAATAACAAACGAGAATTGAGAAAATCTATAATGCACTTTATAATAGACTATTAAAAATCAAATAGACCTGATAAAATATGTCCATCAATGTTCGCTACACTTTCTTGGATGTAGAAAGCTATCGATTGCCATCTGGTAGACACTGCTACTGATGTGGAGTCGGCTGAGGCTCGCGACAGAAGCTGTCGACTGTTCAGGAGTTAGATTAATTCGCACACCGATACATATCTAGTTTAGGAAGCACGGTCCGACGCGCTCTTTATGTCCACTACTATGTGTGTACGAGTATGTTCACTTTCGTTCGACAGATGCGCGGTGTAAAGTTATAATGACCGATGTCGAAAAGGCGTGTAGGTAAGTACCTACCTACCTACCTACTCAGTTTCATCAGGTTTTTTACGCTCTGCATACTATCACCCATGCAAAGTATTCGAGTAATAAAAATTGTTTAAAAATTCATTCTAATTAACTTTTTGCGATTACGATAGGCGACTTTTGTGATGGAACGAAGTTTAGTACTTACATAGATTGTAGGTATGTCTAGGTACCTACCTGAATTGCTATTTGGAGACATGAAAAGTCGGAAGATCACCGCCAAAACCTACCCGCTATTGGTATCGAATTGGTTGATCAAAGTTGAACAGTCACTGCGTAGGCTGACGCTTAGAGATCGTCGAATTAAAGTTTTTCGCTTTAGAACCAGTCTATCTAATAAAATATTTTACCTACTGTTTCTTATAATAATATTTAGCGTTAGTAGCAACGTACCTACCTATTAATGTTTTTGTGGGCAGATTGCAAAATCATTCGCTTCGCTTCAGTGGCCACAAAGTGAGCCAGCATTAGTATTAGATAGATTCGAACCACTATTGTTGTCGCAGCACAATAACTGATCCCAATACCAATTTGCGGAGCTTTGATTAGATTAGCATGTACCTAACATGTGACCTAATCCAATCGATTGTGCATTGTGTTTCAGATTTCAAGGTAAGGTCGATATTAAGTAAATATGTACCGTACCTACCTACAGTGTATATTCAGACCGACCACAGTTAGTAAAGTCGCCAGGTAATGGTCGTGTTTGAATTTAAAAAAATATGCATATTATCTAGGTATGCCAAATTAGAAGAGGTCTTTCTTACCTAGACTCGAAACTGGCCCTTCGTCCTCTTGCTTAACAGTCTGCTCAGCGGCTGGTCGATCGCAAAAGCAGCAGCAATCATAGCTACACTCGCAATAATTATTGTTGTGATTGGCTGAATTCATAGTAGGTATTCTTGCTGCAAAAATGTATTTCAGCAAATACTAAGAAAGTGTCGGCCATTCAGAGGTGATTGCAATCATCACGTAATTGTCAAATTACGATACTTACTAGATTAGCACGATATGACATTATCGTCGAATCTTTGAAAAGTGCAACCGTCGAGTTTCTTGCTGTCTCTTCTTCTCGGTAGGACAAGCATTATGAACCAGCAGTGGCAGATGCATTTGACGATTCAAAAGTACTTGTAAAAGTTTGTTTGAATAAAAATCTATCTGTTTTTATTTCAATTACAAAAAAAGATAGGTGGCGTACATAATAAAGAAGTAGGTACATAGTTCTAATTTAGAGATTTTTGTCTCTAAATTAGAACTCTGTCCTCTTTGTTTTGAAGTAAAAACTTAAAAAAATATTTTTTATTGACTCTCTTGACAACAATCGAATGATTTTGATACCTATATGAAAAAAATTTAAAACATGTTGATTCCAGATTCCACTCTTTGTTGATTATAATATTTAAAAAGCATATTTCTAGTGAAACTTTTACAGTAAATAATTTAATACAATGTACACCGATGATGTTTTAGATAAGGAGAGTGAGAATGAGGACAAAAAACCAAAAGAAAGTCTTAATGTAATGAAAAAATCGTTATCAACTGTTGGCTTCCAAAATAATTCTGAGAATCAAAATGCCAGACCACTGCCTTTGCGCTCTGCACAATCTTTTACTGGTGCTGTAGAAGAACTTCGACTTTCTAATAATTTACAACAATTAAATTTGAACAGTGGTAATCCAGTTTCGGCGCCTAAACTGGCTGCCATTTGTCCTTGGTCTGGGCGCTTTCTACGACCAGCTGTAATAATGCCTTTTAGAACAAGAGAACGAAATACGTACGCATTACACGTTGTATCACCTGAAGTTCTCCACTATCACGGTTATGATTTCGAACCTTCTCAAATAGCCATGTATTGGAAAAAGGATTGCAGGAAATTTCTATGGAAAGGGTCAAAAGGCACTTTCTGCAGATACAAGCAACAATCATGATGAATTTTGTTACCATACTAATATTTAGGCACTGCATTTTATTCACTTTTATGTAAATCAATTTTTTAAAGTGATATACTTCATAAAAAATAGTTTATTGTTCGACAAATAAATTTATTACCTATTAACTTCATTTCTATTACAGCTGATAAGTCAAATGATTTGCCTCTAACAATAACTATTACTGAAGGGTCTGAACTGTGTCTAATGGCTGTTTCTCAACACCTGGCATTTCAGCTTCTGGTACTTCACCGCATGAGAACCTTACGTAATCTAGAACTTCAACTTTATTACTCTGTAGAACTTCATCAACTGTATAGGAAGGGTCTAACAAATACTCCTGGAATATGAGACAGGTCTCATCATCAGAGTTCTTGGCTGGTTTGTCTTTTTCTTTGTCACCTATTTTTCTCGGCGCACATCCGACAATATGTTGGCATATCTGTTTACCAACATCTTCTATGTCATTGGGTTGTTTGTAAGCCAATAGAGCTCCATATTTACCCGTAGAATAATCGCTGGGTGTAGCCGGTGCTGGGTGGGTGTAGGCAGTAATTTTTACGTCTTTGCTATTCGCTTTCCAGCACTCTGCTCGTCGTAGGATGGCGTTTTCCCCGACAGATCCAATAAACAGCGCCAGTACTTCTGACATCTTTTTGCCTCCTTCAGCTGATAAGTTTCCAAGTTGCTCACTGTCTAACTCCAACTGTAACCCAAGAATTTAAATTAAATTAATCAATCTGTTAATTTTTCTCTGTCGCATTCTTCATTGCTTTGGTTGTGCCCCTTTTCCATCAATCACATCATGGTAGTAGTTTGGTTGGAATAACAATTTGGTGGATTGCCAAATCTTTTCCATTCAACTCAGTACATGTACAGCTAAGAGAACAAGATTTCAACTCTTAGGTTTCTAGTTAAACTGGGTAATACACAGTATTTACTAAATTGACAAAATTAAAAACAAAACTCCTTTGGAATAATAAAAAATTGCAAAATTACTAGGGTTCTTACTAATAAAGATTTATTCACTATTCAGTCATGATTTTTACACATCAAATGTATGGCAGAAATACATGTGTAAGTAATGCATAAATTTTTATTAGTAAGATGGGAAAAATATAACTTACCTTTGTGATATGTCCCTTGGATTGCAAGTGAGTATGTGCAAACTTGTAACATGCCAATGTTGCATCTTCCAGAACCTTTTGGAACTTGTCATTTTTAGCCACAAAGTCTGTCTCACAGTTGAGTTCTACCAGAGCCCCATGGCTCTTATCGTACTTCACAGCCACGAGACCTTGGAGAGCCTTTCGCCCGGCCAGCTTAGTGGCTTTGGCCCAGCCCATGGCTTGAGCTTGTTCGTTCAACCATGCTTCTGCCTGTAACCAATACATACCTAAATAAAAATTTGTTTTTTATTACATAAAAGTGAGGTAAAAAGGCTGTGTTATAACACTAAAATCTTACTTGCAATATATGTATAGTGTCATCTACAATAATAATAATAATTAATCAGCATAAGAATAAGTAAAATTAGTCAAATATTAGTACTTATGTTAAAGTCATAATTAACTACTTAACTTGAAAATTATGTTAAGGATTACTGGATGCATAACATTTGATTAAATTTTCTAACAGCTTTTGAAACTTGAAACTGCTTAGGCACAATGCACCGCTGCAGAGTTGAGTGGAAGCAAGCAGTAGTGTCTTTTTCATAACAACTTGCTTTATTAACTTTGATATAGCAAAGCTGCTGTGCATTCTTTGAATCTCCTATCTGACTTGTTTTCACTATACCAATTTGTTATCAAAAAGATGCTCTTTAGCCAGGGTTGGAGAAAAAAGAGCATTTTGAAACAGAATTAAAAACATGTACAACTGTTAAATTTTTTTAATAAAAACATGCAAAAGTAAAACACTCAAATGCCAACCCAGGCTTTAGCTCCACTTCTCTCTATACTATGTGTAATGTGTTGAATCTTAGAAGTTTGTTTGATTTAACATTAACAGTGTTACTACTAACTATATCAGACAATGTTTAAATATGACACTCCATTACAATAGGAAAGAAGAGGTGACAACAACTGGTTTAAACATTATCTAATGTGCAAATTGCAGAACACTACAAATTCACCTTATCAGAATCATTGTTATTCATTTCGAGTGCCTTTTTGCAGTTAGCTATAGTGTAGCCAGTCTTCTTCCTCAACTTAGCCAGCAGTGAGGACTCAGCGGCGCGGCAACCGGGACTAATGTGAAGTCTCCTGACCAGTTGTAGTATCATCTGAAATTAGAGACCATTAAATTATAGTTAACTTTATCAGATCACATTAGAATCTAAGAGCACAGTCTCACTGGGTATTATAGCATGGAGCTGAAAATCTCAAGCCTGTATGGTGCATAAGCAAACAGATTAAACCCACGGTTCACAATAAATAGGGAACTTCTAACAAAACGTTTAGGCCTCAACATTACTGGTAGGCATCAAATGTTAGTACATTTGATGCAGGTAGTCTTAAATTCCCTTAATTTAAAAAAAAAACCCCTATTTTGCTTTGATTTTACATCACCATATCCTAATATATGACATATCGTCAAATCAGGATCTAACAGAGAGTTCCATTACTCTAGTTCTACAAAGCTGGGATTTGCTGTAACATGTTTGTAGCCACCATAGTGTAAGAATTGTGAAATTGTATCATGTTTAAGGGTCCTATTATAAAGTATCTAGTGTCTAATCCCAACTGCCAATACAATTAAGTAATTAGGTATTGGAAATTTCGCCTGTTTCTTTATGAACATGTACATTAATTATTGACTTGGAACTATTTTTGGTATGTGTTAGTACCAATTTACCTGCAAAGAGGTAACCTACTTAGTGCTTATTTACAAAATAACCTTTATTAAGACAAACAGTAAGCTAAAAACTAAATTATACCTAGTGAGACTGTGCTCTAAAGTTCTGATAATGGGTAATGCTCACTCAATAAGACATAATAATGATGACTACAGCTGTGTTCCTTTTATTCTATTAGTTGCACTCAAACACTATGATACAATGCTTAGTTTAAACTTTGAACAATATTTTTACTGATTCATACACTGAAAAACTTAAGTAAATATCACTACAAGATCACTGTTTAAAATTAATGAGTAGACTTTAGTATGAAGGTTAATAAAACAGACCAACTTTAGTCTTATGTGATTTAGTAGTGGGCCTTAATCATTTTGTTATGGCTGGGCTATTATGACATCATGAGCTATAGTTGTTACGTTATATCAAGGACAAACTTTACTATAGCTAGGCTAAGGCAAGAGCTGAGTAGCAGTTATAATACATTGCTATTGCTAAGCTGGTAGGTATTGTATTCAAAACAAATTACCATAGAATAGGATTTGACTGCTTGCTTCATAATTTATAAACTTTAGATCCTATAAAAGCACAAAGTTTGCTATATTACATAAAAACGAGTGTTTTGCATATTTTGAAATAAAAATTTGGCACTATAAAGATCTCTCGTTAGAGAGTAGTATATAACTTGATAAAGTTTTTTTTTTAAATTCACGGGATAGATTTGTAAACCTACTAAAACTATTATAAGATAAACTTTTTTGATGGAAAAGTTATCATTGGCTGGAAGCTTTATTAAAAAAAAGTAAGCTTGTTGCCATGGAAAAATCAATAACAGTTTCTTCATCGATCTCAACAAGTTTCAAATTATTTATTTAGTTAGTTAATAGTAATTTATTTATCGTTAATTCAATTAAAATTAAGCTATTACTTTCCTAGATCTAATATTTAACAATAATTAAAACCAGGATACTGCGGTTAGGTATTCACTTTAGAAGGTAAGATCGGTTTCAATTAAAAGTTTATGGAGCTGAATGCTACAGTAAGGTTGAAGTAGACTTACAATTAAATTATTTATAATTGCACAGTTATTCACAAAATATCACAATACACAAGTAAAATATAATTAGAAACTGAAATTCACATTTCACAATATCAAATTGAGGATGAAGAAATTGACAGTGTCATGTGTCATATTGACATTTGAGCCATTTGTCAAATTGACTTTGACGCTTGACAGTTCTTTTACCAAAACGTTTATTTTTTTTCTTTAAATCTGGCTTTACTCTGAGTAGCCAATGTCAAGTTTGTGATATTTTCAAGTTATTGAATTACATACAAGTATGGACTCCGTCTGCGCCGGCGCCCGCCGACATACGCACGGCGCCCCTTTAGAGCGCTTCCCAGTCAGTTCCACCACCAAAAAACACCAACTAACACAAAAACCAGCCACTCTTAACAAAAAAAAAAAAACACTCCAAACAAGCACAGCACGCGCGCCAGCAAACGCCATCACAGACGAAGTCCTTCATTTTTATACATAGCTGTGTAAAATACGAGGACTTCGTGTGTGTTGGTGTTGGCTGGCGGGCGTGCTCTACCTTTTTGGAGTGTTTTTTTTGTTAAAACTGACTGGAAAGCGCTCTAAGTGCCGTGCGTATGTCGGCGAGCGCCGGCACAGACGGGGTCCATAATTGTATAGTTTAACTAACTTGTTACAAATAACTACAAACTTGACATTGGCTAATTTTTGTAAAGCCAGACAAGAGGGGGGTGTAAAATACAAAATGTACTTTACATTTGACTTCACACTATATAACCACACTAATTATTAAAATCGAAAGTTTGTGTGTATGTGTATACATGTGCATGTTTGTTACTCTTTCACGCAAAAACTACCGTCCAGATTTGGCTGGGAATGGAAATAGATAATATCCTGGATTAGCACATAGGCTACTTTTTATCATGGAAAATCAAAGAGTTCCCACGGGATTTCAAAACCTAAATCCACGCGGACGAAGTCGTGGGCATCAGCTAGTATTTTTATATAATTTATATAGGTATATGTTATGGTTTATGCAGTTAACAATAATTTAATTATTATAGTTTTATTGTTTCAGTCAGTAGGTATAATAAGAAATAGAATATGCAGCGAGGTAAGCCAACGCGTAAAAAGGGACAGCCCGGACCTTCGTCTTCCGATGTTAAACTGCCCAAAATACCAAAAACTCAGATGCCGGAAGACTTTAAAATTAAGACTCGACCCCTGTTTTCACTTCCAATGGAAATTTTGAAACTACCCCCGCCTACGACAAAGGCGGCGAAATTACAAGCTTCTAAAGGAGGTCCTAGAAAAAGATCCAGCGGTAAATTAAAACATTTTGATAAATAACATTTTATGAAGTAATGATAACAAGCAGGTTACTTGGTAGTTTTTAGGCTTCCTGGATAACAACGAGACCCTATTACGAAGCCTTCGCTATCCGCCTGTCCGTCAATCTGTCAGCGGGTTGTATCTTATAAACCGTAAAGGTCGAGAGTTGAAATTTTCACAGCTATTGCCACTTTAATAATAATAGGGCTCCGTTTTTATTCTTTGGGTACGAAACCCTAAAAACCAAGACGCCGAATTTCAAAATGATCGCAATGCAAATTAAAAAAATCTGCACAGACCTAACTACCACACACCACATATTATATCTCCACAGTGATAAAATATCTTGTACGATGGTACGGAAATCATGAAAAGGAAACCTACTAGAAACCTAGGTAACTAACCTATCTAATTGGCTACCCCATTTCAGAATTTTTTAGTGTCTCAAATTGTACTTATTGTAAAGAAGGTATTTATTTTTCTTGTAAAACACGTTCAAATATCCCTAAACTCTAGTGATGCAGAGCTTTACAGCTATGAGAAAAGCCAGGGAAGATTTCAGAGCGAAGTTAATGAATCTGATATGCCAATCGGCTCCTGGTGAAGATGGTGATGCAATTCCGTCGGGCGAGGAAAAGAATATGTTGAGATATTATTACTATTTGCGATACGGCATAGACACTATACATGTTGCACCGCTGGATAATAAAATGATTTTACGGTGAGCTGGTGTAGTTGTAACGGTTATTCCCTTGGTGCTGATTGTAAAGGTTGAGATACACATAGCTGGGTCAGCACATCATCATCATAAATTCATCGCCGCCGTGCCCCGGCCTCCTTTCGAAATGAGAAAGAAGGGTTTAGGCTATAGTCTGTCAAACTGGCCCAGTGCGGTTTGCCAAACTTCACACACCTTTGAGAGCATTATGCTATGGAAAAATGGGCCGGCACATGTGATTAGGCATTTTAATGAATAAGTTACAAAACGTCAACCAATTTGTCAAAATCGGTTAAGCGGATGGGCCGTGAAAAGGTAACAGAATGACGGACACTTGCATTTATAATATTAGAATGAATATGTTCGACTTTCATTCAGCGAGACCAATCGGCTAAACCACCTGGGTTTATTCAATCGTTCGGTTTTACAGTTGATTCCCTGCTCGCCTGTGCCGCTGAAAATCGGACGTTTCATTTTTAAAATATTCATCTACCTACACAATTATTATTGTAGTAGGTATTTGTTGTACCTATTCGAGTCTACCACGAATACCTACTATGAGTATGTGTATAGAAATCCTTATACCTAAGGATTTCTATACACATACTATTCCTATTTTAAGATCCATTAAGTTTTTCGAAATAATAGATACATATTAAACCCCTTTTGCAGAGTTCACAATTTAATATCAATAAAACTAAAAAAATGGAGAGAATGTCTACTTACGGCCACAGATGAAATGCGTGAAGATTTTATGATGAGCATGAAAAAGGCTATCGTCGATTTCGTACTGAAGGATCCTAATACGGTTAGATTTAGCCTCATAAAAGTCCAGTTACTAACCGCTTCAAGGCATGGAATTTGGAACACATAACGCGATGTCACGCGTTGCGAATTCATATCGCGGTTTTGAATAATCTGTAGGGTTTCAAGTTTTAACTAATTTATAACTTTATACTGCAGGAAGAATCCCTAGATGACGAAGATACACCATTGAAGAGAGAGTTGGCTTTGAAAGACGATGCTTGGCGAAACCGCTACGCAGTCGCTAGGAGTTACTTGCATAAGAACCTGCATAGCGTCAACCCGTGCGTAGCCCAAGTGCTACAGATTTGGTGGAAACAATATAAGTAATTTCCTTATATATAACGTTCAATCATCATCATCATCAACAACAGACAGACATCCATGACATCCATCCATACAAAAAAGCCACGGTCTTACGACGCCTG
Source organism: Maniola jurtina (assembly GCF_905333055.1). NCBI lineage: Eukaryota > Metazoa > Arthropoda > Insecta > Lepidoptera > Nymphalidae > Maniola > Maniola jurtina. The sequence continues at coordinate 5,499,813 of NC_060029.1, forward strand.
AATCCAGCGGCCTCTTGCGACTTCCTCCGCCCATCTAGGAGGTTTTCCAACGCTGCGCTTCCCGGCGCGAGGTCACCATTCCAGTACCTTGTGAGTTGTGACCCTAACGTCTCTATCGGTTTTTTGAACCTGCCCATCAGATTTTTGAATCTGTGACCTTTCACGGATTTTGTTGACAAGCAGTGATAGTTAAGACTTCGGCCACCTATTTGGGCGTTGTTATAGGTAATTGTTAAACATAGGTATTTTCAAACCCATATCGCTTGGTTTATGAGTTGACTAAATACTTACCTGATCAAGGGTAGGTATGGATTTAATGTAGGTAACTACCGTATCCATTTTAAAATTAGCCACTCCCATCTTAGACTTCATCATCACTTACCATCAGGTGAGATAGCAGTCAAGGGCTAACTTGTATCAGAATATAAAAAAAAGCACATTCCTAATTAAATAGCAAGCGATATAATTTATGTTCCACTAAAAACTGGATTTTAAGATTTAAAACCTTCCTTTAGTGACCTGCGGTTGATCAGCATGAAGGACATAATGACGACTAACGAGGCATACGAGCTACAAGACTTCTGCTTCGTGTGCAAGCGCCACATCGAGGCGGCGGGGAACGTGCTGTCGATGCAATGGCTGCCTACTCTACAGGCGGTCTTTTTACAGGTATTTACGGTGTTGTTCACTTGGTATCACGTATAAAGCCTGGATAACAGCACCTAACAGGGATGTGTCTGCTCAAGGGCGGTTCTACCTACTTCTCTTATCTACAATCCTCGAAACCATACGTTGAGTGTTGAAATGTGAGTGCGAAAATTGCTGGATGGAACAACCACCCCCGCCGTTGCCCATCACTTCGTCGTCATCGTCATTATTATCCACAGTCAATATGCATTCACTGTTGAACATAGTCCTCTTTTAAGGAAGTAGCACCAACGTTGCCTATCCTCGTAAGTAGATACTTACCAGATCCCATCACTTTACCTAGCCGCCAAAAAGATTGATAAATTACCTAAAAAAAATATTTGGGAGTGCATTATGTTCTATTCACTGACTTGACGTTTCTCTAAACATAGATTTTCAATGCAGGCGGCCTTAAACCTGTTGTGGCGCTTGCAATTATATCTCGGTTGCAGGATTTACCAGAAAAACTGCAAAATAAATTACCATTAAGTATCTAGCATTATGATGATGACGATTCAAAATCATCAAAACGTAGGTATACAATGAGCCTGTAAGCTTTCAGATAATAATAGGTACAAGCTCTATGTAAAAATAATTGCGGAGCCCCCAAAAATAGTACCAGAAATAATAATCTATTACAATGCTTGATAGAAGCAAATGAAAACGAAAAAGAGGAATTATTAAAAAAAAATCCTTTCATCAGGGCAGTAAGAAAAAGCAGATTCCGGATCCGAAACAAGTAATCAGAATGAAGAAATTTTATAACTGTTTATCCTGCATCATGACATACAACCTTCAGACCCTGTGTCTTAAGTCGATGAAGGACTTCACGGATTACATCCTAGATGTTGGGGTATGCCGTTAAAGATATTATATTTTTTATTTAAAAAAAACGACTTATAATAGACTAAATCCCAATATCTCAGTACTTATCAAAATTTTATAGAAAGGCAAAACATATTGAATCAAAGCATGTCGCATGAGTTTTTCTGTACTTTCCCCTGTTCATTTTCATTAGAAATAGTTTTGAATAATAATAATTTAAATAGTATCTGGCTGCTTAGTGGTTTGAGAATTTAAAAAAAATCTAAAATACTTAAATAAATAAAAGTTACAAGTTTACTTCTGTTACCCAGCACCTCATTTAAATTATTTTCTTTTGTTTAAAATAGGCAAGTACTTAGTTCCTTGCCTTAGCTGTTTCGAAATTCGATCAATCTCTTCAAGCGGTATTTTGAGACTGTTAAAGGGTTTTTTTTAATTTAATAGCAGTAGCCATACGCCTGATACATGAAATTAAGATGAATAAGGATCTTAGAAGTTCTAGTATAATTTATAAATTATTAGTTCTACTACTACTTAAATTACTACTTAGTAATTATTATTGTATTCCTTCTAGGGAATGAATCAGGGGTTTGTTGTCAATTTGGCCTTCAAAGAAGACGCCATAGGCTTTGAACCGACTTTCAAGCAATTTCGCGATCAGCTGTGCCTTTTATATGACTTTATAATTGATGCATGTAGACAATCTCCGCGATTGGAGACGTTATTGTATCAAGACTATGTTATTACAAATAGAGCAACTCTCCGGGTATGATTAATTTGCTTTACGTACTGCTAAATAATAAACTAGCTTTTTCCCGTATCAGCGTGCATTTTTTAAAAATCCTTTTAGATATCTCACAGTTGTTTTTAGGAGGGGGTGTTTAAGCTGCCATTGATTCATAAGTCAGCATTTTTTTCTTTTTGAAAGAATCTATTGTCCGATTCGGCTTCGTCCGCGTGCATTTAGGTTTTGAAGATTCAATTCAACTCAAAACACTTTTTAATGGTCTACGTTATAAAGAGACCTTAAAGATAAAATCATAAGCTATTAGACGTATTTACGTTGATATGTCAGTCAGTCCATAATTCAGATAACCACTCAACAAATTAATATTATTACAATTAATAAAATTAATACGTGTATTTTACTTGAACATAGCCTATAATTGACAATGATATTGTGGAGAAATACAAAGCAAGTGTGGCTGATTTGATAAATGAACAGAGAATTGGACCTGAACTGCGCGTACAAGATTTCGATAGCTTCGTGTGTCTACTCAATGGAGAGGTAATTCATTAATTATGTGTTATTTGGAAGTATTGAAATTTTACTGCAAAACCTCCAAACAGCTGTTGCGAAGCTGAAGGTGTATCGGCGGGGCTTATACCTAGTTCGAAAAACCGATCTAGAGGTTGTGGCCCCAACTCCCAAAATGCTAGAATAGTGAACTCGCAATTTATACCACAGCGTTGGCTAACCTCCCACTAGGTGGATAGACGACATCAAACGAGTTGCAGCGAGCCGCTGGATTCAGGCGGCGGCAGCGGAAGATCGGGGCGTGTGGAAGTCCTCACTAGATACCTATATCCAGTTGTGGACGTCTATCGGTTAACGATGATGACGAGAGTGATGATTGCAATTTTGCACTATCGTGTTTCGTTTTGCTTTCATTTCCAAGTAGTACTTAGATAGAAGAATATACATCACACGAATATTATAAAGGCGAAAGTTTGTATGTGTGTGTGTGTGTGTGTGTGTGTGTGTGTGTGTGTGTGTGTGTGTATGTTTGTTACTCCTTCACGCAAAAACTACTGGACGGATTTGGCTGAAATTCGGAATGGAGATAGATAATATCCTGGATTAGCACATAGGCTACTTTTTATCCCGGAAAACCAAAGGGTTCCCACGGGATTTCGATAAACCTAAATCCACGCGGACGAAGTCGCGGGCGTCAGCTAGTGTTTCCATACTTCCGAATGATTTAATCATTTGTACTTAGTTGAAATTCTTCAAAATCCTATTTTAACCCCTTATAAATATTGATGTATTTACCTAATATTGTTTTTTTTTGTAATTTAGTCTCTAGATGAAGTTGAAAGATTTATAAACTCTGTACCCGAGAAAACTTTCGAAGAATACTGCACAGAGGCTGTCAAATACGTGACCGTGGCAAAGGAGATACCTTCCAAGTTAGAGGGGACTATTGTGATAGGAATGTTCCGGATGCAGAGAGGTGATCTAATTAACACGCTGCGTGGGGCAGCCACGAGGCTCGCTAACACGTTACTGAGACGGATGACTGAGGATTACCAGAATATGATTAAAGCGTAAGTAATATCGATTTATATAATGTCGATAGTAAAAAAATCATAATGTACGATGTTGAGAACAGTTAATCAAAAATTTAAAATTAATTTATTTCACGTAGGACAGATGTTTCTTATGATTCTACCACCGCCGTCTTGTCGTTCGAAAAGCAAATAGTTTCCACGAAACTTTGTTGCCATAATGAACTAATTTTATTATTCAAGTTACGGTACATTACGTGATATGACCAATTTAACATCATGGCCTTATCATGGTGAAATTGACGATTAGTGATAGCATAATATCTTAGCAGTTATAAAATATTATAATAGCAGTGGGCTAGTGGCTAATACTTCAGCATCCTATTTGGGGGTTCCAGGGTGCGACTCGGGCATGCACCGTAAACTTTTTTGAGTTATGCAATTAAATTCACTTGATTTAAAGGAAAAGGAAAACATCGTGAAACCCTCACAAGCCTGAGAGTTCTCCATAATGTTTTCAAAGATTGTGTTAAAAGTCTGCCAAACCGCTCGGCGAGCGTGGTGTTCGGTATGACCTTGTCTTTCTAGGAGGAGACTCGTGCTCAGTGATTAGCCAGCATGGGTCCAAAATTATAAGTAAATTTTTAAGCAAGCAGGTTTCCATAGTTTCCGGCCAAAACTTCTGCTTCTCATCGATTTATAAGAACTTCAACTCCTTTTTAAGGATTTTCGACGAATATTCATCGATTTCCAATACTTTGCTCACTCCACCGCAAGATACGGCCGCGTTAATGGACCTGATCGAATACAACAAAAAAGTGGAAGCGACACTCCTTGACGTGATGGAGGATAAGCTACGGAACGTGTTGCGATATATTATATTCTTGAGCGATTATACCGCGTTCACTCCTTTAGAAATGAAAGCGAACAATCAGTCCTTCCACTGGTAACTTATTCCTACTTACCTACCCCTTATAATATTTTTTTAAGATACTGCGCCCAGTTTGAAGGCTATAATATTATATAATAGCCTAGATATTGTATAATCTGGAATAATGTAGGTACCTTACGAATGTTGAAAGAATTTATCAAATAGGTAAAATCCGGAGATTATACCCTCCAAACACATACAAACTCACAGTCTCTGTAAATATTACTCAGTGTAGGCTAGATAGCTGGTGCCTGGAAACTTTTACATATAAGAAACCTTCAAGCAAAGTTTAACTCAATCGGATGAACGATGCGTGAAGATAACGAACAAACAAACATTATTTTTTATAAGTTTATGAAATTACTAGCTGATACCCGCGACTTCGTTCGCGTGGATGTAGGTTTTTTAAAATTCCCGTGGGAACTCTTTGATTTTCCGGGATAAAAAGTAGCCTATGTGCTAATCCAGGGTATAATCTATCTTCATTCTAAATTTCAGCCCAATCCGTCCAGTAGTTTTTGCTTGAAGGAGTAACAAACATACACACACACACACACACACACACACATACAAACTTTCTCCTTTATAATATTAAGTGTGATTGTTATTGTTACGAATAGGTATGGACGCATGCCTGGAGTAGTTGAAGAATGCAAAGCAATTTGTGAACAAAAGAAAATTGAGTATCAAGAGTTACTGCAAGTAAGCTATCATACCTACTTTTATGTCTAGAAATTACTCATGATTACGATGGATATACCTACCTAATTTGTTTTACTTTTCAACAGGTTCGAATTGCCAAATTCATCGATGACTTAGAAATTTATAGTGCTCAAGGTGAAGAGCTCCAATATTGGGGTGACATCGATGAATTGTCTAAATACGTGACCCGCGCTCGACGTTTGGATGAAAAGTAATAAATTTTCTGAATATTTTCGTAATTATCATTTAAATTAAATTTGCCGGTCAAAAATTTATGCTTAATTTTTTTAGGTTAGCAAACGCTTTATCTAAAATCGACCAGTTTAATGAAGAAGAAATCGCATTTGGATGGGAACTATCGCAATATCCGAAAAGGAAAGCTATTTATGATAAACTCGTACCGTTCAAGAAATTATTCGACGCAGGTTATGAATTCTTAGAAAAACATAACACTTGGATGTCAGCAAGGGTAAATTTTTTTCAATGATTAATGGTCATTTTTATAAAAAACACATACATACAAATAAAACCTGCAGTTGTTCTAAACGTGTTTATTTTTTATATAGGTAGGAAGCTTCGACCCTGAAGACATAGAAGGCGATGTTAGTTATTTTTATAAGACTGTGTATAAACTAGAAAAATCATTTCAAGATGTTCCCGCTACGTTCCAATTAGCTCAATCAGTCAGGTGGGCACAATCATATTGAATCAATAGAGTCAGTATGGCTATGTTATGTGCTGTGGTTTCTGCATGCCTTTAACGGTGTTTGGGGGCACCTAGTTTTCCAGTGGTGGGCTGATTCGGCGGACACCCGCTGCCAGAGTAAGGAGGAGTTGCCGACCCCTTGTGTTCCATCGTCAGCGGTGAGATGGAACTTCGTAAGGTTTTTAGTCGGTAAGAGTCAAAATTCAGAAATAACCATCGTGTTCCCCCGTGGCTGGTGATATGCATGATGGATTTTTGTCACAAAAAAAGAAGAATGCTGCCAATGATCCAATTCGAGATTCATTCATCGCATTGCCTGGTTAATTTCTTTGCACGTAACAGATTCAAAGCATAAATAAAATATAGAGACACTTATTTACTTATCAGTTTTGCTTTATACATTTTTAGAATGAAAATGGAGGAGTTCAAGACACACATGCCGATCATTCAAACACTTGGTAACCCTGGCATGAAACCGAGGCACTGGGAGAAAGTTTCAGACATCGTCGGGTTTCCGATCGTTGTAGACGAAGAATTGTCTCTAGCGAAAGTTATTGACTTTAATCTAGTCGATTATATTGAAAAGTTCGAGAGCATCTCAGAGGCAGCTACGAAAGAAAACAACCTTGAAAAGGCACTTGATAAAATGATAAAAGAATGGGCTGAACTTAAGTTCGAAATTTTGCCTTACAAGTACGTAATATTCTAAATAATACATTACTTGACTTTATACTTCTTGAATCAATCAATCGGCCTGTTTGCGTCCATTGCTAGATATAAGCCTTCCCTGGATCGGTCACCATTCACAGTCCTTCCGTCAATCCAGTCAGCTGTAGGATATTCCACACTGCGCTTTCTGGTACGTGGTCTCCACTCCAGAACACTTCGGCTCCAGCGTCCATAGGTTCTGCGACAAACACTGCCTGCCTATTGCTATTTCCATTGCTTGCTTATTAGTTATTTAATTATTATTTCTTAAATAAATGATTAAATTATTATTTATTCAATAAAATACTAATAATAATTCATCACTGGTGATCAATCAAGTCTGATTTCAGAGATACCGGAACTTACATTTTGTCAAGTGTAGATGAAATCCAGCTATTATTAGATGACCACATCGTTAAAACACAGACGATGAAGAATTCGCCATACATAAAACCGTTTGAAGAGATTATCATGTAAAGTGTCTTTTTACAGTACCTACAAAATTGTAATTTAAAAATGATATCTAAAAATTATGATCACAAAACTATTTTAGTGATTGGGAAGGAAAACTAATACTGCTTCAGGAAATTTTGGATGAATGGTTGAAGGTTCAAGCAACATGGATGTATTTGGAGCCTATCTTTTCGTCTCCTGACATTCAGCAGCAAATCCCAGAAGAAGGACGCCGATTTAGTGCAGTCGATAAGGTGATGTGTAAAATACAACGCTTTGATCCATCGAATGGGTGTTTCAAGAAACTTTTTGGTGTTATTAATGAAAATACTTATTTTCTAAGGATCCTAACAGTTGTTTTCAGAGTACAAAGAATTAGACAAACGACCTAAATGAGATAGGACCGTGGTCTAAAGGCACTATAAGGGTGTGATAACCAAAAAGATACAAATTCAATTCCTGAAGGTTCCTCAATTTTTGGCAATATGTTCACCGTATAGACTGTCAGTCTCTTCCAAAAGTCTAGTAATAAAATTTCCATTGTTTGTCCTTCTCCTGTGGTGATTAATTTAATTTATACTCTTTCGAATAACAGATGTGGCGTGAAATAATGAAAGCTGCATATACCGAACCGAGGGTGTTAGACGTGATCACCATAGATAAGATGCTGGATCGACTGCGCAAATCCAATAATCTACTGGAGATGGTCCAGCGAGGCCTCAACGCATACCTCGAGAAGAAGCGTCTTTACTTCCCACGCTTCTTCTTCCTGTCCAACGACGAGCTTCTAGAAATCCTTTCTGAAACTAAAGATCCAATGCGGTACGTATCTAGTTTATTTAAAAAATCAATTAGTTACCGAGTAAATGTAAATCAATGGTGGTATAACGCGTACGTACGAATTTTGTTCCCATGATAAAGTTAGTTCTGGGTTCCAAATTCTCAAATTTGATGCTGCTATTGCACTACCCACATACACCATGAGTATTCAGGATCTGCTGATTTGAATTGATGTTGTAGATACCAAGTATGTTATGCTTACTTTGTTTTCATTAAACTTTGGGCTCCTCAATCCTGATGCCGCAGAGGTAAAATGTCCACATAAACCCTAAAGATGGATAATTTTCAAAGTTTGTAAGTTGTGACTTGTTCATATATTGCAGTGTACAACCTCACCTCAAGAAGTGCTTCGAGGGCATCGCAAAGCTTAACTTCACTGAGGACTTGGTGGTGACGCACATGAAGTCCTCGGAGGGAGAAGTCGTACAACTTACGATGACCATTAACACTGCGGCTGCAAGGGGACAGGTATTGTCTTATAGAGGTTTATAATATAGAGAATGACTAAATAGACTTAACCTTGACTGTGAAAGACGTCGAATTTACTATTATTATTCAAGAGGAATTCAGCTGTCAAAACTGCTCTTCTTCTTTTTTGTCTCTAAAGACCCAAGATATTGAAGACTAGCTGATGCCCGCAGCTTCGCCCGCGTGGATTGGTCAGATCCCCTGCAGCATCAGGATTGAGGAGTTGGACTCCAAATTTTTTATGAAACAATGTCGCAAAGTTCCTCTATCGATTAAAAAAGAAATGACGCAAATCGGTTCAGAAATCTCGGAGATTTCGGTGTACATAGGTAGAAAAACACAACTCCCTTTTTGAAAGTCGGTTAAAAAAGTAGCCTATGTTACTTCCTGGTCAATTCTCTACTTGTCTGTGAAAATCCCGTCAAAATCGGTTCAGCCTTTCCCAAGATTAGCCTTTTCAAACAAACAGACAGACAGACAGACAGACAGACAGACAGACAGACAAAATTTTTAAAAACGTGTGATTCAGATCGTTCAAATAACCATATGACCTTAATATGCGGTAGTTATTTCGAAATTACAGACAGACACTCCAATTTTATTTATTAGTATAGATTGCAGTGAGCGCGATAACTTAAACTTTTAACTCCAGACCTCTGCAAACTGGCAATGTTGAATTTCAGTTTAGCATTTTTATTAATGCTTCACCTCTACGCGGGAGCTGAAATGAAATTGTTGATTTTAATTAAACTCGCTATCATAGGAATAAATTGGTTACTAAAATCTGTGTTATAGTACCCATACTAAGCTTACCAGGCAGGTAGAGAATTTAATATTATCTTTTTATTGCTAAAATAGGTAGAAAAATGGTTGTTAGAACTAGAGAAATCAATGAAAGCATCCGTCCACCACGTCGTGGCACTTTCATACGACAACTACTTGGAGTGTCCTCGCGAACGATGGGTCCTGATCTGGCCAGGACAAGCTGTAAGTAGCTTGTACTCGTAAGTCTTACCAATACTCCTCGCGCTGTTCTAGGTCTGCATCTGCGTATCGAAGAAACTGAGTGTTAATGTAGGTACTCGTATTATTTTTACCTACAGTTGACAATAAATTATTATCTTACTTCCCCAGCTTCCTTCGGATAGAGTTTTTAAAACCCTTTCTTAGTAAGTAGATAGTTATGGAGAGACCTTCACGCAAACTCTCCAAGTTTTTATACCTAGCAGATTGAACTGTAGGTACGTTTAAATGTCAGTTACTTAGTGTCTAATTTTATACCTACCCTACATATAATATTTGACAATGAAGCATCGAGCATTGCAGTGTCAGCGGAACTTGCATGACGAATGTTATGCTATTACATTTATTTCCCTGCTTACTATGGCTGAAAAACAAGTATTGGAGGATATAACGTAAGTGTAATCAGTGATGTTTTTCCATAGGTGCAATGCATAGCAATGACGTTTTGGACATCTGAAGTGACAGACGCGATTCACATAAGCGTCAAAGCCATGAGAGATTATTGGGACAAGTGCAACTACCAAATATCTAAAATCGTAGATCTTGTACGCGGTGCTCTTAGCTTACAGAACCGGATCACTCTCGGTAATTAATTCAGTTCAGTATTTTTTATTCCATTTTTCACTTAATTCTTCTAACTTGAGTTTTAAGTAGGGTTTGGTACAACTACGTGGGTGAATAATTCATGGTATTACAAAAGCCTAGATTAAGAGATCCATTCGACGGTAATATGTTCTGCATCAGCACATTCCGTATTATCCAGTCTGTCGCATAAGGTTATCCGTCAGTTACAGCAATGACTGCAAAACTGGCATCCAAATATATGGTGTAATGGACCCCATAACCAGTCATATGTATTTTTGAAGATGACTCATATAATGATAATTCTCTTCCGTCGATTAGTAATTCATCGATCATGGAATTAAGCTAATTTGAGCGAGTAGTTTCCGTCTAATGAACGTAAGTTAAACAACACTGAGCGTCCGTTGCAGGTGCATTAGTAGTGCTGGATGTGCATGCTAGAGATGTGCTCATGGAACTGATCGACTTCAATGTGCAACTTGACAATGACTTTAACTGGCTGTCGCAGATTAGATACTATTGGGAGGCAAGTGAAACATTTGAAAATGTTAAAATATTCTCATAAAAAGGCGCTATTTTTTACTGTACGATTTTGTATTTCTTTATTAAAAATAAAAACTGCATAAAAAGGTCAATCATTATAAAAGATAATGAATGAATGAATGAATGAATATACTTTTATTGTACACCACAAAATTAGTACAGAAAAACACATACAAAGCTCAACAAAATATAGGTACAATTTGGCGGCCTTATCGCTACATAGCGATCTCTTCCAGGCAACCATAATGGTCCAAAGGATATAGCTATAGATATTAGAGGTAGGTGGTGCAAGTATACATTTGATAATGTTAACTTGGCATTAAAAAATATATCACAATCAAATCATTACATTAAAAATTGGAGCAACACATAGACTAGATCAAATGGTTCTTTGAACACGCGCAGGATCCTCTCACGCAAAATGTTTTTATTGAGTTAGTAAAAAATCGCCACTGACTAAAATTTGCATATTGTTGGACACTTTATCAACAACTTAAAACTTTACATTTTGATATACAAAATCTTTCAGTTGCAAGAAGACGACAATAGCTGGCAGATAGCAACACGCATGATCAATTCACAACTGATGTATGGCTACGAATACCTGGGCAATACTGGTCGGTTGGTGGTTACGCCTCTAACCGACAGATGTTTTAGGACTCTCTTCGGAGCTCTACATTTGAATTTAGGTATATTTATTACAGGATATGAATTTAAAGACTCCGACTTTACCTTATTAGTCTTTGTGCTTGTGTTATCTTATTAATCAGGGTATTAAATTTTAAACCCTTTATTTTCTTTTTTAATATTAAGGATATCGAGAAATAGAACCCGTATTTATTTAGATTATAGATGCATCGTCAATTATGTTTAGGTAAGAATTTGCTTTAATTTTATAGATACTTTGATTGATCCAATCTTTTAATAGGTGGAGCTCCCGAAGGGCCAGCTGGCACCGGGAAGACTGAGACCACTAAAGATTTGGCAAAAGCGGTTGCAAAGCAGTGTGTTGTATTCAATTGTTCCGATGGTCTTGATTACCTTGCTCTTGGCAAGTTTTTCAAGGTGCGTTTACCCCTTACATATTATTATATCGTGCATCTTCTAAAATTATATAAAAGTATTGATCAGTTTGCTTCGAGGAATCAAATAATAGGAGACGGCTTCATTTCACGGACATTTTGAATCAAAAGTAAAGAGACATTGTTACGTCAGGGCATCTTCTATTGAGTGGATTCGAATGATTCAAATTTAGCTTATACCGAGGATCTAAAGTATAAAATCTTAAAATCACACATTTTTAGGGTTTGGCATCATGTGGTGCTTGGTCATGCTTTGACGAGTTCAATAGAATTGATCTCGAGGTACTGTCCGTGGTAGCGCAGCAGATTTTATCCATCCAGCGTGGAATCAACTCCGGCGCAACAGAACTTCTATTCGAAGGGACTTTGCTAAATTTGGACAAAACTTGCGCAGTTTTCATCACCATGAATCCTGGTTACGCTGGAAGATCAGAATTGCCGGATAATTTAAAGGTAAATATTAATTAATCACACTTTAAGAACTTGTAGTTATTCCATCTGTCCACAATCCCTTGACAATTTGATGTTTATTTTACCACGCGGTTTTTTCTTTTTTAGGCGTTATTCAGATCGGTGGCTATGATGGTGCCAGACTATGTGCTAATATCAGAGATAGAACTGTATGCATTCGGATACCTCAATGCAAAACCGTTGGCCGTCAAAATTGTCGCCACTTACAAGCTCTGCTCCGAGCAGCTCTCGTCCCAGAGCCATTACGATTACGGTAAATTTTTATTAGCAGATCAGTCATGCTCATATTGTGTGCCTTCTTCTAGCTAACCTGCCTGATGCTTTGTGTATGTAAGTTCCAAGGTGGTCTATGTCCTTTGAGAAATAAATACTTTGCATAGCGATACAACATCTAATAATAAGTGTTTACATAGTATAGTATATAAACTAAAGCTGAAGCAAAATAATGAAGTCCAAAGATGTCATGTTACAAACATCATATTTCTGATTCAGGTATGCGCGCTGTGAAATCGGTACTCCGCGCGGCCGGTGCTCTGAAGCTGCGATACCCTGATGAAGTGGAAGATGTTATTTTATTGCGTTCCATTAAAGACGTCAATCTTCCCAAATTCTTAGAGCATGACGTGCCACTTTTCATGGTAATTCATCATCATCGATTACTTTATTATTATGTACGCTGACAAGAGAGTTAAATATTTAAGTTTATCCTGTAATAAAATATTTTCAAACGTAGTAAAACTTTATGGTAACCTTTAAATCTATTATAGGGTATCATAGGAGACTTATTCCCTGGATTACCTTTGCCAGAAGCAGGTCTTCCACATTTAATAGCTTGCTTGAAGGAAGTATGTGGACCCCTTAATTTACAAGCCAATGATTTCTTCATAGAAAAGGTGAGTAATAATTTCTTGTCTTTTGAGTAGTAGTCATAAGATTAGTGCTTTAATAAGGTTTTTTAAAAGCAGCATAAGGATGATCTTTTAAATGATATATTATTTGATGTACTTAAGTCTTTTTATAGGTTCTCCAGCTCTATGAAATGATTCTTGTAAGACATGGTTTGATGTTGGTAGGATTTCCTTTCTCTGGGAAAACCAAATGCTATCACGCCCTTGGTAATGCATTGGGATTGGTTGCGGAAAAGGTAACTTACCATATAAAAACAACTCTCACGCTTTTGTACTACTAGTAGTTTGCCATTTATTGCTTTCAATGACCAATTCAGGGTTTGATGAATGAGAACGCAGTAGAATGGACGGTCATAAATCCAAAGTCCATAACGATGGGACAGCTGTATGGACAATTTGATCCTGTCTCACACGAATGGTCTGATGGCATTCTTGCTGTCAGCTACAGAGCTTTTGCGGTTTCGACTAATGATAACAGGTAAACTAGCAGTAACAGTAAAGCATGGAAGGTTCAGGTGAGCACGAGTTAAATCTTTGTTTTCTGACCAGATTTTTGCAGATTGATCTATAATCTATATGATTGAATGATAAGTCAATGTGGTGGACTGATTGACTTTCAAATGCCCAAGTGCATTCCATTATGTTGGCAGACGAACGTCTTCTGATCAGTCTCGTGACATGATTGTTCATCAGTTTCGTTACAACAAAAAGTCATGATGTCAAACTGAGGATGTAGCTTCCGTATGATGCTTTTGTAAAACTAAATAGGAATTTTATTTTATCCATATTTAACGAGTGCTATTTGTTATACAGAAAGTGGCTGATTTTTGACGGTCCAGTAGACGCGATCTGGATTGAAAATTTAAACACCGTATTGGATGATAATAAGAAGCTTTGCCTTATGAGTGGGGAGATCATCCAGCTTGCACCCACCACCAACCTCATCTTCGAGCCTATGGACCTCGAAGCAGCTTCGCCTGCGACAGTATGATATTCTTATATACAGAAAAAAAGAAAGAAGAATTTTGTTCTATGCGCAATTTTAAAGTACGCGACGGACCTTACCTTTTTCTGTACACGTACCAATGAGAGGAAAAATAAAATTGTATGGGATGGAGAATGACATTTGCATTTTTCACTATGCAGTCCGCGAGTTTTTGTGCAATTGAAATCGTTCCAAACAAAGTTTTTTGTATTGTATGATTTTGTAAATATCACTCAAAATGTAATTTCCATAAATTTTAGTATAGTTTCCGCCAACGTTCGAGCGCGTGGACAGTGAATTTGGACTTTCATCTTTTTCAGGTGTCACGTTGCGGTATGATTTACATGGAGCCAAAGGGCCTGGGCTGGAAATGCTTGATGGATTCATGGCTCAATACGCTCCCGGCAACTTTGCACGGCTTCAATCGCAACTATATTCGTATTCTTTTTAATCGTTTCATGCCACCTTTGCTTTGGCTTGTTGAGCTTTCTGGGAAAGTCAAGGTACCATACCATGTTGAAATATGCTGCATTGTTTCATAAAACATACTTTTCACAAGCTTAAAAGACATTTAGATTATACCTATGATATATTATATTCTCAAGTAGGTAATACTTTAGCATTTACTATGTCACATTTTGTTGCTAAATTTTACTATCGAAAATGATAAAATCACCTTTGCCACAAAGTAAAATACTATCTTCAAAAACAAAATACATACTTAAATTTTAATTTTTTCAAACTTTAAGACTATTTCTAATATTTTTCAGCAAATGTATGTAACGTCACGTAGTAACTTAATAAATGCATGTATGATGCTTTTTGATACTTATATGGACGATTTCCAAGATGAGAAATATGTTGAAGGCCTTTCCGACCTCGATATTAGAGCTCAACTTGAGGTAATTTGAAACAGTTTTTTCATTGTTTGTTTTTGATGTTTCTTGTATTAAGTTTGAATTTACCTTATGTTGTTTACTCATTATATTTAGGTCGTAAATATTTAACGTTGCGTTTTTATTACAGGGAGTCTTTTTCTTTTCAACGATTTGGTCCATAGGAGCGACTTTGGAAAGCGATGGTCGCCCTAAGTTTGACGTGTTATTTAGAGGTCTACTTGAGAAGGAATTCCCAGAGCAGGTTTATATACCTTCATATTTTAACCCATCTCTTCACTAGTTAAATCGATAAATAATTTAGTTATTTAAATATTTAATTTAATTTGTTAGATTTCATTAAAGTGGCGTTTGTTTTAGGTCAGAGAAACCTTGGGATATCCCAAAGTAATTTCTAAGCCTGAAAAAGCGTACATATTTACCCTGCCTAAAGAAGGAACAGTTTATGATTATCGTTTCATCAAAGAGGTAAGGATTTTTGCTACGTGAAATAGCGGAACCCTATTTTAGATTTATAAATTATAAAAATGAAGCCAATACACGAAAGCGATAGTCGATCATATTTTGCGTTGGATTTGGTCATCATCATCTATCAGCGAGACTAGTCAATTGATTAAATTAAATTAAAAATAACCTAAAGGAAGGTCATAAACAGAATTGTACGTCTTGCTTTTTAGGGTAAAGGTAAATGGAAGCCCTGGCAAGATGACGTCGTCTCGGCTCCACCCATTAGTCGTGATACTCCTCCTAATCAGATCCTTGTAACAACCCTGGACAGTGTTCGATACTTGGCGCTGTTCAAATTGTTGGTGACCCACCATAAGGCAGTGATGATGGTTGGCCCCACCGGCACTGGAAAATCTTCTTATATTATTGTATGTAGAATTCCTTGTAGAAATAGTTCATGTATATGTCCAATATGTGATACTCGTAGAGCCCATTGGCAAGCGATTAAAAAGACTACCTTTCTATAACCGCTTGCCAAATGGCAATGCGTGTTATGCATTTACTATGAAAAAGTAATACCTAATATCAAACGGTAGGTATATTCCATGTTGGGGCCTGCTGTTCAAACTAATTGTACTAATACTAATTAATCATCATACTAATTAATTTTAATGTATTATGTTGTTGTATATTATTTGAAAATGGATCAGAAATTAGGCAATTAATACCTGGTTGGTTTTAGGATTATTTAGTGAAGAGAGTTGATACGAAAGTGTATAAAGCTCTAATAATGGCATTCTCAGCACAAACAAACTGCAATCAGACACAAGACATTATTATGGGGAAATTGGATAAGAGACGGAAAGGTTTGTAAATACATTCTTGTCTTATTAAAACTTTATAGAGGCCTGTCTTTGTAGTACCTACTTACTTACTATTAAGTAAGTACTATTAAAATAAAACGTTCTATATATTTTATGCTCATAAAAACTCTAATTGTTTCTATATAGTATTATAAGCTGTATAAGTCAATATTATTTTCAAGTATGCTCTTTTATCATTTTTAAATGATTATGGTCTTCTTCTGTCTGTCTGTGTATACAAATTTTCCTTATTAAATACCTATTCCTTTCTTATTCGTAAAATATGCATTTTATGGAAACTTGTATAATCGACAGGCGTGTTCGGTCCCCCAATCGGTTGCTATTGTGTGGTGTTTGTGGACGACGTCAGCATGCCGCAAGCCGAGACGTACGGCGCTCAGCCGCCTATTGAAGTTCTACGGCAAGGGATCGATCTGGGCCTGTGGTACGATCGCAAAACGAATGTTGCGATGCATCTTACTGATGTTCAGGTACGGTTAAAAGATTTTACAATCTTTACTCTATTCACAAATTACTAGATGATGCTCACGACTTTTAGGTTTTTTAATAATGCCGTGGGAACTCTAGATTTCCGGGAAAACAAATAACCTATGCTGCTCCAGGTTGCAAGCTATTACTGTACCAAAAGTCGAATCAGTTAGATTTATAATATACTTTCGGATTTATAATATTAGGTATGGCTTCTCGGGAATTGAACATACTGTTGATAATAGTGAAAAATGAAATCTAAAGTTGTAGTCATATGGGCGGTACGAGCCTGATTCCTGAGATTCAAAGCTGTGAATTGACTTTATAATGAAAGAGGAGAAAGTGTTTAAGGTATTTGTATTATTTCGTTATTTTGTAAACAAATACCACAATATTTACCGATTTCTCATCGAATATTTGCAATAATGCAAATATTAATATAACAAAACATTACCATGCTTGATTTTTTTCAGTTCATGTGCGCTATGGGTAAGCCCATGCCAGGCGCGAAACTCATAACGCCACGGTTTTCACGACATTTCTCATTCTTCTGTATTGATGAGTTCGATGACGAAACTCTACGAGTTATATTTGGAAGAATTATGTTGTGGCATTTAGATACGAGGTAATAAGTAATATTTAATTAGATAATGCAGTAACTATATAATAATTTGGTAAATATCATCATCAGAGTTCTATTTTGGATTTATTTCAGAGGGTTCTCTAAAGATTTCGATCCCTGTATAGAAGAAATAGTTTCTTCTACCCTAGAAGTGTATAAGCAATGTAGATTAAACTTATTGCCTACGCCGTCTAAATCTCATTACACATTTAACTTACGAGATTTCTCCAAAGTTATATTGGTATGTTTTATTTGATTTCTAATAATAAGATTGTTTACCTACCTGCCAACTTGTACGGTACTTAAATACCTTATGTTGATCATCATCATTCCAATTTCGAAAACTTTCCCCAGAATTTAATTTGTCAACATCAGAATTCTCCTATAGCATAGTTACCGACAGTGAGGGAACTTGTAATAAAACTCGTTGCTAGGTATCCTATGAATCACCTATATCCACATCACCCACAGCCTAATATTTGTCATATCATCGAATCAGGATCAAACCGAGAATTCCCTCACTCTAGTTCACTCTGCCTAGATAGGGTGACTAGATTTTGAAATAAAGTAGGTAGGTAAAAAGCAGTCAAAGGCCGTAAGTCGTTTAGCACCTTAATGATAATATTCGCTTGGTACAGTTATGCCGTACTTTTCATTTCATTCTCCCAGGGTGTATTACTATCCGTACCAGAAGTGACACCAGATCTGCAGTCTATAAAGCGGTTATGGGTCCACGAGTGTCTGCGTGTGTTTTCCGACCGATTGACAGAAGACGCAGATCGACACTGGCTAGTAAATTGCCTGAGAGAGGCAACGCATCTCTATCTCAACGATGAGTTTGATAAGTTACTCTCGCGATTGCTCGAAGGACCCAATGATAAGGCAAGTTTATTGGAAAAGTTCATTAGTTAGTTTAATCCAAACAGTTTTGCATCCTTTTAAACGTTGTGGTTGTGGATATGGTCACCTAATTGTGCTCGCTTTTCAATGAAGGAAGAATCATTGGACCTGTCTACTTCTTACCTTTTTCTTTTATTAATTCTTGGTACAAATAAAAACAGTTAAAAAAAAGATTTTATATCTTATTTATTTTTCTTTTTTCCACGTTTATAATGTTACAATTATTACCTTCCTTGTTCACAGATAACGGATCGACATTTACGTAATTTAATTTATTGTGACTTTGCCAATCCAAAAGCGGATTCGCGCTTTTATATGGAGACTACGAATATGGAACATTTAAATTCAACAGTAGAAGCCTATCTCGTAGAGTTCAACAATATGTCCAAAAAACCAATGAACCTCGTACTTTTTAGGTAAAACCATGAAGATTTTTTTCATATTACGTTTTTGCGACATTATGTCCCTCACGAATGACACGGTCTTCATCCTAAAAACCCTTTGTTTTTTTTTGTTTAGATACAAGTTAGCCCTTGACTGTAATCTCGCGGCGATTGAAAAATCTGGCCTGATTGATTAGATGACTGCCTATGAATATAACGCCAAAACATAAAATCAATAAATTTTCTGATGCGTAGTAATTTTAGTTAATGTTTCAGTTTCCAATCCTTGTACATTCAGAAGAGAGTACAGTTTGTATGAATTTTCAGGTTCGCGATTGAGCACGTATCGCGCATTTGTCGCGTGCTGACTCAGCCGCGCTCGCATGCGCTGCTGGTGGGACTGGGTGGCTCTGGTCGACAGTCTCTCACGCGTCTCGCTGCTCACATCAATGAATATGACCTCTTCCAGGTTTTGTAATCCAGCTAAACAGTAAACTTTATGATAATTGCACTGAGCGCGCGCACGTTATTGTTTTAAAATAACCTTGAAACTTAACTGGTTTCTATCATTCCTTTAATAATTTTATTACAGTCAAGTTGTAATCAAGTTTTACCTCCATTAATGGCATTGTTCCACGAACGTCTCATTCATTATTATAACAGTAATCATTAATGATTAAATTTATATCCAGGTCGAGATGAGTCGTACTTACGGGAAAACTGAATGGCGTGAAGATTTAAAAACTTTATTAAGAAAATCAAGCACTCCCGACTTACACATGGTGTTCCTCTTTATTGAATCCCAAGTGAGTATACTACCGAATGCGCCAGCATATGAAATATGTATAAAATAGTTTGTATGTATTTACCCAAAAATTACCCAATTATTTAGTCAGAAATTCTTTTGAGAATATTAAAATTATTAACTACATTTTAATGCGTATCAGATAAAAGAAGAGGGATTCTTGGAGGATGTGAATAACATGCTGAACTCTGGTGAAGTTCCAAACATTTTCGTTGCTGATGAAAAAGCGGAGCTTTGCGAAAAGATGCGAGTAGTAAGTATCAGTTAATCGAGGATATCAAAATGGTAATACAATAATGTTAATAATTTGAGTATCTGTGGCAATGTCTCTAACCGAAAAGATTTGTTGTGAAAACTGAACGTTACTCATGAAAACCAGTGCAGCAGGATCAGGTTGAGAGAAACGTTATTCGTTCCACGATAAGCTAAATAGTTTTAAAGTCTACTTACATGATATTTTTAGCGCGAACTCTAATGTAAATGTTATCGTGAAAAAAAATTATTACAATAACAAATTTTCAGAAATCGAAAATTTATATATTTTTTTCCAATCGAAAAACCTTATGAAAATTGCCCTGTAGAATTTGCTATAACTTGTTGCAAATCAGCGTTTTACTTTATGCAGATCGATCGTCAACGGGACAAATCTCTTCAAACAGATGGCACCCCGACTGCTCTATACGCGTACTTTGTATCCATAGTTCGTGATCAGTTGCACATCGTGCTCGCTATGTCGCCCGCTGGAACTTCATTACGCACACGGATCCGCAAATTTCCTTCCCTTGTCAACTGTTGTACCATCGACTGGTTCCAGGTAAGAAGTTGAGCTGGAATTCATCGACTGTGAGCTTTTAAATGTTAATAATATTTCCAGCTTGCATCATTAGACCGAAACAATTATAAAAAAAAATTACAGTCCGTGAGGATTGCTGACAGAAGTGAAAACTTAAAACAATTAAATAACAGAGGAGTTTTGGTCAAATTAATTGTAATAACAAAAATTTAAATTTCATAATTCGTAAATTAAATTCATTACTTGGTTTAGTTTTTACATGTATCGGCACACCAAATACTGCTATAATGCATGTCGGTGTCACGATCTTGGAGTTTTTACCCACCCCAGAAACGCCAAAAAAAAATTCCACTTCAAAAATTTTATACAAATCATTATTGTCTTTTACATTTTAGAAAAGCTAACTTTTTTATAGGAATGGCCGCCTGATGCTTTACTGGCTGTTGCAACGCGTTTCCTAAAAGATGTTGAACTAACTGAACTCGAACGTGAAACAGCTATCAAGCTATGCCAAATGTTCCACACCGATACGCAAGACTTAACCAAGCAATTCCTGTTACGACTTAAGAGATACAATTACGTCACGCCTACAGCTTATCTGGAGCTTATAAATATGTTCAAAACACTTTTGGGCAAAAAAAGAACGTAAGTTATTATAAGGACACGAAAACTAACGTATAATGTAAAATCTAACCCTATCGACAAAATTAATCTATTACTCATGCATGCTATGGAAGCACGGAGAATGGAGATGAGTTATTATAATTTATAATATTTGAAATAATATTAGCAGTCCAAGGCAACACTTTTCTTGAATTATCAAAAATTTCCAGGGAGTTATTAACTGGCGAAAAGCGTTACATTACGGGCTTGGACCAACTTGCAACAGCAGCGAAATCTGTCGCCGCATTACAAGAGGCATTGGAAGTGTTACAACCTAAATTAGCCGCTGGAGCCGCCGCTGTTGCTGAGACTACCGCTAAAGTGGAGAAAGAGAAAGAGGGAGTTGCTCTTGTCGAAGCAGAAGTACTTGTGGATCAAGCCGCGGCAGAAGAACAGGTAAAAGATCTATAAACTAATGAGCAGAGAACTATATTTTTAATCGATTCCAAGCTAAAAAATCGCCTAGTTCTTACTGAGCACTTGCAATTTTTATAAAATTTTGTACAAAGCTCAAAGGTAGGTAGGATCCCACCCCACATCTTGTAATTTTTATGACAAAACTTGCTGACGAAATGTAGAAGTCATTAGAAATTATAAAATGTGACCCCCCTAAGCTGCACTCGAATCCCATGGAAGGTCCTGGCACTTTATCGCGCTTTAATTATTACTGAGAAGGTCATTTCTCAGTGGAACACCAATTTTACTATTATTACAAGGTATCATTTTTATACCTTATACCTATACATTTTGGTATTGTTATTAAGGCAAAAGAAGCCCAAGCTATTAAAGATGAGTGTGACGCAGATCTCGCAGAAGCTATGCCAATTCTCAACTCTGCGTTGGCGGCGCTCGATACTTTGACGCCTCAGGACATTACTTTCATCAAGACAATGAAGAGTCCTCCCCGGGGCATCAAACTTGTCATGGAAGCTATCTGCATATTGAAGGTATACACGTTATTTGGGTTTATGATGAGTATCAAATATTGCACTGTAAACTTTAAAATTTCACGGCAAGTCAACTTTTGCAAGTTTCGTATAATAAATACTTGCAAAAACTAACATTGACTTGACAACGACAGTGTTCTTCTCTAAGAAAACTTAACAATGAACACTTGGACAATCGACTCTTTCTTTTTTATTAAAGAATATTAATTTTATGCAAGTTTGTTTTCAAATAATGATAGTTTTATTGTAATTTTTTTGCATTGCATCCAATCAAAGGATGATCCGGTAAGTTTTTTAAAATCACCTGTGTATTTTTATTTAGATTGTTCATTTAATCTACTAAATATTGTCAAATCAAGGTACAAAATAAAAGGGTAATGGAATTACTTTATTTTCTTACATTACGTTTTCCAGGAATTATTTCTAGACATTATCTTTTGTTTTTCTTATAAAACGTTTTAATACAAATTATTATCTTCAGGAAATAAAACCTGATAAAATTCCAAATCCTTCTGGAGTAGGCACCGTAGAGGATTACTGGGGCCCATCTAAGAAGTTGCTTAACGACATAAAGTTCTTAGAATCGTTGCAAAACTACGATAAGGACAACATTCCCCCTCCTGTTATGAAGAAGCTTATGACTACCGTGATGCAGGATGATGGCTTTGTACCTGAAAAGATAAGAGCTGTGTCGGTTGCTGCTGAAGGTATGATAGATAATTGAAATAAATATAATGTTTAGGGGTTATTAATTAGATAAGTAATGAAAATAATATGTAAAAAGATATCGTAGATCATAAAACGCTAGGAATTTAAATTAGCACTATCTACATCAACGCTCGTGAAATAGTCAAGAGTAACATTTAGTTTGATAAAATTTAACATAGGTATGTGCAAGTGGGTGATTGCAATGACGAAGTACGACAAGGTGGCAAAAGTGGTGGCACCGAAGAAGCAGCGGTTAGCAGCTGCGCAAGCCGTCTATGACAAGGCGATGGCCGCGCTTGCTGTCAAACAGGCACAGTTGAGAGAGGTACCGATTTTTATTATATTTTTTGCTATTCTCTCCTGTCCCTTGTGACTGATTGTTATTACTCTTAAGAGTTCTAAGGGAAGTCGACATAATATTCTTCAACCGTGTCCAGCCTTTAGCCACATAATATGTACGACATCATAAAAATTACAGGCATGCTCAGTTTTTTAAGAATACCTAACTAGTAGAGTGCACCACTCGCGATTTTTGCATTCAGCTTTTCTATGCGTATGTTTTCGTTCTACATTTTTTAAAACCTCTTGATATATATAATTTAAACCACTGTAATAAATAGCTGAAAGGATTGTCCTAAGTTATCGCGTTTTTAGGTGCAACTGAAATTGGCAAAATTAGAAGATGCGCTGTCAGAGCAAAATCGGCAACAGAGGCTGCTTGATGACGAGGTGATGGATTGCAGCAACAAGTTGAAGAGAGCCGAGATGCTAATTTCTGGGCTCGGAGGAGAGAAGCATAGATGGACGCTAATCGCTAAAACGCTGCGAGAGACTTACAATACGCTTACTGGTGTGTCTCGATTTGTTTACGTATTATTTGATTTCAATGATATTGAAGTAGATAAACGAAATACTTGCACAATAAAGATTCTTTAACTTCTTGTAGGATATTACTGAATTTTTAAATTTCAGGAGACATATTAATCGCTGCCGGGATAATTGCATACTTAGGACCCTTCACAGCTGCATTTAGAAATGATCAAGTAAGAATAATTTATTTTTATTGCCAAAATTTTAATAAATAATATCCTAAATAAAATAAAATAAATAAAGTAAAAATATAATAACATAAAATTCAAAGTCTTATTAATTCATTTCATTAACAAAAGGTAAAGAAATGGGCTCACGCTTGTCACGACTGCGGAATCGTGTGCACGTTGAACTTTAGCCTGATAAAGTCTTTAGGAGAACCCGTCACTATTCAACAATGGAACATCGATGGTTTGCCCGCCGACGACTTCAGCGTTGAGAGCGCAATTATTATTATGTAAGAATAAGAAATTTACTACATCCCCTTGGCCTTTCTAAACAAAGTGCCCACTACTTTTGTGTTTTTAAAATTCTAGAAAACTTCAAAAAATACTTTCCGTATTATTTGCGGTGCTCTGTATCTACGAACTTTAATGTAATCATTCATTTCGCGTAAGTTGTTCACTATAGATTTGACGGAATTTCTTAAAAACAAAATATATAAAAATAAAAAGGGCAACTTCGCTGGTGCGTCGAGGCAAGTGAGTTAGCGAGGTCGTGTAGTTTTTGACACAAGTATATTTATTACAAAAACTTAAATATTTCAGGACTGCTCGACGCTGGCCGTTGATGATAGACCCACAGGGGCAGGCCAATCGGTGGATTAAGAATATGGAGAAGCCCAATAATCTTTGTGTAGTACGAATGGCACAGGCAGACCTTGGTCGCGTGTTAGAAAACGCCGTTCAATTCGGACAGCCGGTAATGCGCAATATTATTACCATAACCTTAATACTAGAACTGAATTAATTAGTAATAATATTAATTATCAAAGCAAATAATTCGGTTCAATTAACGAAGAGAATATAATCTATATTCGATATGAGTAGGTAGTAGGTACATCATATCTCTTGATTAGCATCTAAATTAATAAATTCCATCTGCATACTGTAAAACTGTTATACATATAACTGTTAAATTGTTATATAACTCTGAATAATTCGATAGATTAATTAATAATTTATCGTATTAATATCGTAGTAATGTAGGTATCGTATTAATAACTGTTAACTTTGTTACAAGGTTCTACTGGAAAATGTGCTGGAAGAGCTCGACCCGATGTTGGAACCGCTCCTGCAGCAACAAACTTTCAGACAAGGCGGTGCACTATGTATCAAGATAGGAGATACTATCGTTGAATATAGCAAAGATTTTAAGTAAGCACAGACAATCTATTAAATTGAGTAGAATGTTCCAAAAACCTTTGAAGTACTACCCTGATATTAGAACCAACATGCAAAAACTTATTTATGTGTATCAAATTCATGACAGCATTTTAATCGAAATCCCTACGGTAAAGTTATGGCTTAGGATTTTCTATGTTGATAGGTACTCAGAATAAGGGTTAATATTGAACTTCAGATGATAACGATGGTTTTTATACAAATGGCCCACCCAATGGATAAAATGACAACTGTTAGATTTCCCCGTAATTAAAAATCAGACTGTTGATTGTTAATACTTGTTATAATGAGAATCTAGGTCTTGGCCCCGTGGATTTAGTGGAGCAATCAATGTGGCCCTTAGGCTAAAAATTTTGGAGACCCTTAGGGTCACCGTCAAAGAAATAACGGTAGTTTTTTCGTTCTTAAACAGATTATACATAAGCACTAAATTGGCGAACCCACATTACTTACCCGAAGTGGGTGTCCGAGTTACGTTAGTCAACTTCATGCTAGCCAAAGACGGGTTGCAAGCACAGTTGCTATCTCGAGTGGTTGCTCGGGAAAGACCGGATTTACAGCAAGCTAAGGCAGATTTGACAACACAAGGCGCCGAGCATCGCCGGCTCTTACAGGAAATTGAAAAGAAAATTCTTAATGTTTTGTCCACATCTGAGCATTTGCTGGAGGATGAGGAAGCCGTTCAGGTAATTTAGCTGTCTACGCTGTTCTCAGACTTATTAAGAACTATTGAATTAAGGTTTATAAAAACAGCTATTCCGAACAAAAATTGTGTTCCATAAAGTTGTCAAACGAAACGGGACATTGGCCATTTAAGACAAGACAGCAACTTGCATGAAAAATCTTGGTTTATAGTGGCCAATCCAGTGAGTATATAAAGATCGTTGTTATGGACCTTTTTTTCTAGTTTGATTATGAAACTCTATAATCTGAAAAGCATAAACAGACTGACTTACGTCTTGAATGGTTTCCTCCAGAAAAAAAATTTAATCCTTAATTTCTTAAAAAAGGATTTTTTTAAAGAAATTCCAACATGTAGTTCTAAGGGTTCACATCTTATTTATTGCTAAAAGCAAAGAGCAATTATTACTAAAATTTAATAGACAGGTGTATTTTTCAAATGTGATATTTGTCTTAATTTTTAGATTCTGAACTCAGCCAAGGATATGTCTAACGAAATCAAAGAGAAGCAAGAAGTAGCTATGGTCACAGAAAAGGCGATCGATGAAGCCCGAAACGATTACGTACCAATCGCTGTACATTCAACAAACTTATTTTTCCTTATTGGTAATTCAATAAACTTTAAGTTGACAATTGACGCATAAAGTAAGCAAATTCGCTGTTACAGTCTCTTTTGCTACTTATTAAGCAAACAAATTTGCATCGTAAAACTAATTTTGAAAACAAATTTCACTCAAGCTGATTTTTCACGGTGATGAGTTTCAACGCCACGAAGCGATGCAAGTAAATGTATTAGAATTCCTAACCAAATACCAGATATTTGAAATCAAAGTGGCCAGTTCGGTAAAATGCCAATTTCATATTATGAAATATATAATTTTAATTAAAAAAATGTAAGGGCCTAATATTATAAGACAATGATTGGCATCTTTTTGTTTGCATCTCAATTTTTCAGTCTCCTCGTGTGAGAACAGCATTAGAGTTGAATTTTTGGACGATAAAATATAATAAATCGCTAACAGGCAATGGGCTTTGTACCTCCCGCTAGCTTTCTCACAAATCTAATAATGTCGGTATCTTCACGAATTTTTCAATTAAGTTAGCCGGAGGTACAAAACTACTCTAGTTATAGCATTGGAAAATAAAAAATATTTTTTCTCAATAAAGCATCTCTGGCAAATATCGACCCAATGTATCAATACTCGCTGGGCTGGTTCGAGGGCCTGTTCACGGGGTCCATTGACAACACCGAAAAGGTCGAGGAAATTCCTGAAAGGCTCGCTATTCTGCGTGCCCATTTCACATACTCCCTATACGCAAACATCTGCAGGAGTCTTTTTGAGAAGGTATTACCAATAATTTTTCTGAATAAGTTCGTGATATTATTAATTTGTTAATTTCTGAATAAGTTCGTGATATTATGTTGTAAATATTATAGCTCTTATCGTAGCGTATTGCTAGCTTGAGTTTATTATAATACAACACTAATAAAAATTACTATACTAAGACAAATTTTTAACTAAACTCGCAGGATAAACTGGTATTCTCCTTGCTTCTCACTGTGACAATAATGGTCGCGGAGGATAGACTGGAGCAAACGGATGTGATGTTCCTGCTAGCGGGCGCACAGCCGCGACATATTCCACCCAACCCGGTCACATTTCTCGGCCCACAAGCTTGGTCGGAATTCAATGGGTATATAAAACGAACTTTTAATATTTTAAAGCATAATAACCACAAGTGTAAATTAAAAATTTATAACACCCCCGACAAGTGAAGGTTACAGTTACTAGAAAAGAGCTGATAACTTTCAAACGGCTGAACCGATTTTCTTGGATTATAGCTAAGAATACTCTCGATCAAGCCACCTCTCATACAAAAAAAATTAAATTAAAATCGGTTCATTAGTTTAGGAGCTACGATGCCACAGACAGATACACAGATACACACGTCAAACTTATAACACCCCCGTTTTTGGATCGGGGGTTAAAAATAGCGGCAAAATGACTGTTTAATGGCCATCATCATCATCGTCTTACCCATTGCCAACTCTGAAACGACAACTGACTGAAACGTATTTTAATGCTTATAAACTTTATAAATATGACGATTTACTGTCATTTTGTGCATGCAACAAAAAATGTCAAAAGACATTTGGAAAGATTCGTTTCAGTATTCGGCCCTTTTTAAATAAAACTAATAAGATGCTACTATAACGAACAACTGAAACTTATCAACCATCATTATTAATATGCGATTAGCTTTACAATTTGCCTTTACAAATTGCTCAGGCTGAACGAAATCGAAAAATACCAGGGAATCGTAGATCATTTCACGAAAAATATACCAGCATGGGAAGCATACTGCGATACGATTGATCCTCAAAACCAGCCTCTACCAGAACCATGGAATACAAAATTAAGCTCATTTGAGGTACTGTTTATTTTTTTGTTGTCTTTTATTCATACAATTAAATTCATTTTTTGCGATTACATTAGAAAAAACTTGATGAAATATGCAGTGTTTTTGTTTTAGAAAATGTTGGTCCTACGATGTATGCGTCTAGATATGATGGTCCCAGCTGTTCAAAACTATGTCGAAGGTAGGTACCAATGTCATATATGATTCTATTAAAAAAAAATTTTTTTACATGTATTGTAGTCGTAGTTCTTAGGAGCTCTTCGATATATCAATTATGTTTACTCACACTCGTAATGCTCTCATTCAAAAACTTTGTGTTTTCAAAATCGATCAACGAACTTTACCTACACAGTACTCATTAATTCTCTGGCTAGGTAACTATGTCTACAATGTTACACCGCTTCGAATAAATGTCTGCTAAAAGTTTGCCGTGCATGCAATTACATTATGCTCCTAGATTTTCGTACCTACGATTCGAGTTAAAGCCGTTACAGACAGTCTGTAACGTCAGTGCAAATACGCGTTTGCCAGTATCTGGCGTCCATGGTATATCTAACAAGGTTCCGCTTGTAGCTAACTAACATGCTAGGAGATCGCTTTTGCTTTCCTGTGTTCGTTAGCGATGGATTTGTACTCTTCATCATGCACTCCACGAAGGGTTTCTAGAAGGACGCGTAGACTTTATAACTGTGACATAGATGAGTATAAGTTACCAGCATGCCTGTACCTTATATGTCACCAGGCGTGTACGAGTATGTTACAGCCTTTACAGTAAGTACAATAATATAACTCAGGATTCTGTTTGCAGCGCAAATGGGGCGTCCGTTTGTCGAGCCACCGTTGTTTGATTTAGCTTCATCGTACTCGGATTCGCACTGCTGTATACCGCTATTATTTGTCCTTACTCCGGGCTCGGATCCTATGGGAACGCTTCTGAAATTTGCTGACGATCAGGTACAAATTAAAATTACGTAAGTATATTATTTATTATAGGTATCTACTCATATAATAGATCTCTTTTAATTTTTTCGCATCCAATTTGAAATTTTCATACTTATTTTTAACGATAATAAACATTTTTCGTCAACTATCACCATCTTAAATAATGGATTTTTAATACACTTTATTTAATTTTACAACTAAAGCAATGTTTCAATACATTCTGAAGTCAAATTGTAAAAATCACTTTATAGGGTTTCGGATCGTCACGCCTATTCTCGCTGTCGCTTGGACAAGGACAAGGTCCTATAGCAGTGAAGTTGATAGATGAAGGTATCAGAAGTGGAACGTGGGTTGTGTTGCAAAACTGTCACTTAGCAAAAAGCTGGATGCCAATGCTGGAAAAGGTACTAAATCAAATAATTACAAGATCCAATATTTTATTGTTGTTTTGCTCGAGAATATTATTTTCTTCTTTGGCACCCATAATATATTGGGCACCAAATTAAGTAGGTATTATTATCGTTTACTGTCATTTACTATACAGCGTATTTGATAAATCATAAACATGACAAACGAGGTATATAGTACCAAATAGTGCCTCAGAGACAATGAAACTTGTACTCAGAAGTTCACTGATGGTTTTCATGTATTCATTTCCGCGATCAGCTGTTTGTAGTTTCAAAAAAATTCTTTCAGTCCTCATGTCTAAGTCCTCGTATCACGCTACGAGACTCATTATTTTTTTTGGTACCTACAGCTACCTAACGTCAGCTCGTCGGGATGTTACGGACATTATCTAACACCTTGTATTTTCACAGATTTGTGAGAGCCTCACACCAGATACAACTCACCCTGACTTTAGATTGTGGTTAACATCTTACCCGGCGGATCATTTTCCGGTTTATGTTTTACAAAACGGTGTAAAAATGACTAACGAGCCACCCCAAGGTATGAAAGATTTAAAACAGTGTAACATCACACTGTTTTAAATCTTTTCTCATGAGCCTCATGGTTAAAATAACGACTTAATTACTAAGATTTAGAACGATTAATTAATGAAATATGTTTTGCGTATCATATTTTGCATTAATTATAAGCATGTATTAGTGTAGTGAGTATATTATGGTATACAAAATGCTACTTGCTAAACATACCTAGTATAGCGTATTATACTACTTGTGCTTTTCTATTACTTTTGGGAAAAATATTCGTATTGTTGCCATAGGGAAGTTGCCAAAAATTATAGTTTTTATTAGATGCTGGTTGATGAAATGAGAATGTCTCTAGGTCTAAGAGCGAACATTGCGCGCTCATACCAAAGTGACCCAATAAACGACATGGAGTGGTTCGAAGGCAACAAGCAGCCGGAAATTTTCAAGAAGCTGCTGTTCGCGCTGTGCTTCTTCCACGCCGTGGTGCAGGAGCGGCGCCAGTTCGGGCCGCTGGGCTGGAACATCCGCTACGAGTTCAACGAGACCGACTTGCGCATCAGCGTCACACAGCTCTACATGTTCCTCAACGAATACGAGGGGAGTTATAGATGTTTTACACTTTTAGGATAATTTTAAATTAAGTTTTATATGTACAACATTTTCACAATAACGCGATATTATTTAATATTTGAAACTTAACACTAGGTTAGCATAATATTCTGTATCTTGATGACCGCGATCAGCAAACTACGAAGGTAGCTGGTAGTTGATGAACGGTGCCATGAAATAATATACATAGCGAGACTCAAAACCCGATCTCGTTCTTCAGTCGGGCGCACAGGGAACCCAATTGGATCTCTATTTCTCTTTAGATTTTTGGATACTTAGTGTTAAGGTATTCTTGAAACAATCCATCTTTATCGAACAGGACGTACAATTCGTGGCGCTCCGGTACCTTACCGGTGAGTGCAACTACGGCGGCCGCGTCACCGACGACTGGGACCGGCGCTGCCTCAACACCATCCTCTACAAGTTCTACAACCCGCGCGCCATCGACGAGGACAAGTATCCACTCGATCCTTCTGGTAAGCATTCACATTACTAGTATGTTATCGTCGTAGACAGGGTATTAGTTAGAGGATAACATTCTAAGGCAGTGCGCTGCATCTTAGGTGCATCGTCACTTTTTGTTGTGATATTGCAGTCAAGCGAAAGCATTACCTACTTATTCGACTATACTTGGAGTGGTGCGAAAAGGGTGTGATGACGTGACGCGACAGCTCAGTGATAAGTTCAGGAGCCTAATCAGTTATGCGCTATACCTGTACCTAATAAGCTTGTCAATCGCAAAACAAGGGAAGATTGCTAAAACTATCTGATTCTCTAGGCACGTACTACATACCGAGTCTACGAGAGCACTCGGACTTTATTTCCTTCGCGCGATCTCTGCCCGTGGCCACGCCGCCTAGCGTGTTCGGCTTCCACCCCAATGCTGATATCACTAAGCATTTCCGCGAAGCCGAAGAGCTCCTCAACACTGCAGTACTTACACAGGTAATAAGCAAATGAGCACATGTTTGAATTTGGTACAAGGATATTTTCTCAATGAAAATAATTTTATGTTTCAAACTCTCCGATCCAACGAAAGCCAACGAAAAGATTCGCCGTCTAGGATGTGTGTCTTTTGGTAGTGTTTCATGTTGCATTCGTTGGCGATCGCTAATCCATATACGATCCAGGAAGACCAACTAGTGAAAAGGAAGCTTAATTAGTAGCTCTTAGTCAGCTTTCATTGGATTATAATATGAATTTATTAGTTTGAGAAGGTATATAATTATTAATGCATCTACATTTTTTGGCTTTGCCTCTTAACACCACTAATCGCCATCATTATCATTCAACTCATTATCGGCCTACTACTGAGCCCGGATCTCCGCTCAGAATGACAAAGGTTAAGGCCAGGCCAGGTCATGCTGACCTAGTGCAAATTGGCAGACATCACACACCTTTGAGAAGATTAGGGAGAAGTTTCAGGCATGCGGGTGTCCTATCGATGTTTTCCTTCACCGTTAAAGCAAGTGATATTTAATTGCTTAAAACGCATATAACTCTGAAACGTTAGAGGTGCGTGCCCGGGGCCAAACCTCTGACCTCCCGAATAAGCAGGTCGACATCTTAACCTCTAGGCTATCATCGTTCATCGCCATACTGTTAAATGATTTAACAATCGTACTTACCATGCATCTAATTAGAGTATATTAAATCTTAGATTTGTGTAAGATGTAGACAGTTAGCTTTTACATTTTTTTCCATTAAAGTTGTACTAAAACATTTTTTTTTGTAGTTACATTTAATCATCTATTTCTGTTTCATTCATCTGTGTCGGGCTGAAGGATCGCACGGTAAGCAAAACTTTTTGAATAATTCCGTTATTGTTTAAGCCATTTGTACAATTTAGTAATCATTTTGTATTTTATTATTCCCAAAAGGATCGTTTCAAACAATTTTTGGTGAGTACTAAATTAATTTTTCACAAAA
The DNA here is from genome assembly GCF_905333055.1 of Maniola jurtina. NCBI lineage: Eukaryota > Metazoa > Arthropoda > Insecta > Lepidoptera > Nymphalidae > Maniola > Maniola jurtina. The sequence continues at coordinate 5,532,319 of NC_060029.1, forward strand.
GAATTCATTTCGTATTCAATGAAGCTTTACTTTCGCACGAATAAGCATTTATCACTTTGAGTGTATGGAATAATGCTTTTAACAGTTTGCAGCGGAATTCAATTGTTTTCGATATTTTATTCACTCAAACGCTTTTGTTTACTTCTTTTTGTCTACGCAGCAATATTTATTTTGATTACTACCTAGCTAATATTCCACATGCATTCCAATGCCATGCCATGCCATGCCAAGAGGCACCTTTACGCAAGTGCCAACAACAAAAATACAAAGTTTGAACTCAATGCGCGAATGCATAGGTAACAAGCACACAGACAACCATAAATTTATATTATTTTATTTTTCATTTTATTTATTTACACCAACAACTTCCATACAATTTTTATTTATTTTTATGCATAATAGTTTTTGATTTATCATCGTGCAAAATGTTTGAAAAAAAATAAAACCGACTTCAAAAACCAAAAACACTAAAAAGTAGAAAATAATTTTTGTTTAGCTACACATGTAATGTACCTAGGTATGAAGTCGAGCGAGCATATTAAAACAAAATTAGAAATCCAAGAGTGAAGCTCGCCCGACTTCATACCTAGGTACATTACATGTGTAGCTAAACAAAAATTATTTTCTACTTTTTAGTGTTTTTGGTTTTTGAAGTCGGTTTTATTTTTCTTTTGAAAATTTTTTATTTCACAATTTTTAGTGGCCCCACTGTACTATAATATGCTATGCCCAGTTAAAACCCTACTGTTTACTAAGCTATTACAGTGATCGCGAGCAATTTGCTCTTATCCATTGAGGAGTTCTCCATCTCCGAAGATATTCATCAGATCTTCACCAAATTTATATGGGACCACCTGCACAGTATACCCTTTCAAACAAAAAAAAAATTTCCAAATCGGTCCAGGGGTCTTCGAGTAATCGGGGAACATACATAAAAAAAAAAAAAGATCCCGACGAATTGAGAACCTCCTCCTTTTTTGGAAGTCGGTTAAAAATACCCGAGTACGGAACACTCAGTGCGCGAGTCTGACTCGCACTTGGCCGGTTTTCCTTTTTATTTGGTGTGACTTAGATTTCATATACAGGGTTATGGGTAACTCGTACATTACTGTATTTACTCGTAAGTGCTTATCGGGGAGGTCATTAGCTTTGAATTGAGCGCCATATATGTATATTATTTATTTTTATTGACTTGTTACTTAGACATTATACCAGTGTTATTGTAATTAATCAAATTATATTAACTTGCACCATTTAAAAAAATAGAGGTGGAAAACTAACAAATTCCGGTAATTTTTATGAAAATCCCAAAACACGCAGAAACATCCATACTTACGCATTTTTATTCTTGACAACGTGATATACATATAGATTATTATAAATTGCTTATTTGTAGTAGCTGCACCAAGTCATTTCATTAATAAATAATAATTTGTTACCTAGCTTTAGCTTTGTTGCTATTTGTGTATTTGAAATGTATTTGATTTTTTAAGATTATAAGATACTGTTTACTTCACGTCGTTAAACTAACTCATTAGTGTCTTATGATTTCGCCAGTAAGACTATCGATAATACAATGCTACAGTCAAGACAACTCTATTTCACGCACACATTTACGTTTCATTTTTTGTAACACCGGTAATCTGTCATTGTTCATCTAGTACATACTAAATTTATGATTATGACTATAAAATGTACAAATTCATTGCAGTATGGTTGTCCATTACAGGTGCACTTATGAATGAAAATAATCTAACATGCACTAACCTAAAGTAATACAATTTTTTTTTTTTTGAAACAATTGAAAGTACAACATTATGTAACATGATCACGCAGCAGCATGATGAAAATCAAAAAATTATAATATCATACTTAAAATTTATGCACACACACATCTTGTGACGCTAAAAATCTACACAACAAATAAAATAAGCTTGGCACCAAATATATTAATTTCTTCCGTGCTTATTTTGGCATCACATAATAATCTTAGGACACAATGGCTGCCGGAGGAGCAGGCGCGACGCCCGAGCAGCAGGCCATGGCGATCGCGGAAGATGTGCTGGCGCGGCTGCCCAGCAAGATCCTCAGTGGCCCGTCGCACGAGGGGGACATCAAGCCGGCCGACATGTCGCCTATGTCCATAGTGGTCATCCAAGAGGCGGCCAGGTACGAGCGGTTGGTCAGCGTGGTGCGATCCAGCTCCAGGGCCGTCATTGGAGCTGTTCAGGGTAGGTTTTAGGATTTTTTGAATATGAATAAAAAAAATATGTGTGTGTGTTGTGAAGAGTTATGGCAGCCGTAATCGGTTTCTACGTGATCAGTACCGGAACGCCACTATATTATTGTTAGCTATACTTGTAAAAAGGAATAATTTGTTTGTTTGTTTGTAATCGATAAACTCTGAAACTACTAAACCAATTTTAGTATTTTCCCCCATTAGAAATGCTATAACTTCTACTTTATCCAGAAGCAGAGATAATTTATTACAAATCTCTGCCAGAAGTAACATAGGTATTAGGTACATAATATTACATAATTATGTACAGCAAACGACGTCGCAGGCAAAAGCTAGTAATTTATAAACCGTCAAATTTCGGAAGATGTATTTAGCGTCAAATTTTTTCTTTGACGTAACAGCTTATATTTGTAAGTAGACTTCTCCGAGATTGCCGAATCGTAAATCCGAACGCGTCATGTGGTATCGACACTTTGATATTTGTCATGATTGCGTTCCAGATATCGGGAAATGTATTTTTGTAATTTCACGCTTTACATTACACACTTGTACGTGCAAGTGTCGGATCTCTACAAACCCCGTAGGAATTCTTTGATTTTCCGGGTTAAAAAGTAACCTATATCCGTCTCCGGGATGCAAACTATCTCTGTACCAAATTTATTATGTCCGCGAATTTATCGGCGTGGATTTAGATTTTTAACATCTCCTGGGAACTCTTTAATTTTCTAGGTAAAGAGTCTGTAGCTTATGTCTTTTCCCGATAGGCAAGCTATCTCGGTACAAAACGTCTAAATCAGTTGAACGGACTTGCCTTGACAGTTTAAAAGACAGACAGACACACTTTCAAATTTATGGGAATGCATATGAAATGCTTTGTCAGGTGTGAGCGTCCTTACGGATATCACGGAGGAGGTGCTGACGAGCATGGTGCGCGGCCGTATCCCCGCGCTATGGGCCGGCAAGAGCTACCCGTCGCTCAAGCCGCTCGCCGCCTATTTCAACGATCTACTGGCGAGACTTGAGTTTCTACAGGTACAATAAGATCTGTAAAGGCACTGTAGCAGTTTGTCAGACCTCAAACGTCCTCACGAATATCATCGAGGAGGAGCTGACGAGCATGATGTCCGGCAAGAGCTGCCCGTTGCTCAAGTTGCCCGCCGCTTTTGGCCTTCTTCAACGATCTACTGGCGAGACTTGAGTTTCTGCAGGTACCTACAAGGGGTTGGCCAAAAGCGGGATATAGACTGCTTGGAGGTAGGAGTCCAGCACTATCCAATAGGGATGTCCATGACATTTTCGCCTCTTACAATAAAAAAATTACACTAAGCAGAAGACAGCATAGAAGTGTGACGAAGGTTACCGTTGGACTAGAAGAAAAACGTATTCCACGTATTTATGCACCTTACTCACAACCTGCACGGGGAAGCTGGAAGAAATCTCTGTTTAGAGATAAGCATTTCCTATGTACATAGCTTAATTTATCTTAACTTTGTAACTACAATTTTGGTACATGAAAAATAAATATAATATAAATATAAAAACTCATTAGGCGTCGTTGCTCGTGGGACAAGCGACCGTAGCTTTGTCTATAAAATGCGCTGCCAAGTGTGTTTTCTTTCTCTTGTATAGTACCACATTCTACCTCGGCATGTCACTCATACATACGAATGCGCTGCTCAGACAATAATGCCTTTATTGCCCCGTTCGCACTTCGTCAAAAACTTTTTGGGAGTTTCTCTCCATCGCTTCGAAAATCAGGCAGTAGGTAAAAGCTTTAAGGCAATAATACGAGTATATTGCTGTATTATTTTATATGTTCCATTTGGTTGGCTCCAGCACTGGCACCAGCACGGGCCGCCGGTGGTGTTCTGGCTGTCGGGCTTCTACTTCCCGCAGGCCTTCCTCACGGCGGCGCAGCAGAGCTACGCGCGCAAATACAAAATACCCATCGATCAGCTCGCCTTCCACTATGAGGTCAGAATACTATTATGATCTATTTCATTTTGTGTATTGTCCTGTATCCATACTTATGAGGGGCAACTGGAGCAAATAGGTGGAAAATGAAATGCCAAGCCCTTTCCAGGATCGTTTCCACAAATTCTCTAAATATGAGAATGAAAGAAAGAAAGATTTTTTTTTTGTGAATGATGTGTATCTATTGAACTATGATGTATCGGAATTATCTGGTGAGAGAATGTATATTCAGACAATAGACTACTGCGTTGTCATCGTTTTGGATCAGGTTTAATAACCTGGATACATTTTTTACAAGTTTAGTCACGAAAATCGTACCTATGTGGTTCGATTCTGGGTCTGTTCTCTCTCGAGTCGTATTGGATAGCCCTCTCATCGGACCAGATAGTATAGAAATAGTACACATATTTGTGCACTAAAATCTCCTGCATAGTTCGCTGGTCTCAGTTGACATTGATTGCCGTGTCCGGGTCATTGAGAACATTATACAATAGACGGATTATATGAGAGTTTACTGGTGGAATTAGGTTCAACGCTCGTTCACGCTGGAGACACCGCCAGAGGAGGGCGTGTACATCCACGGCTTGTTCATGGAGGGCGCGCGCTGGAACATGGAGGACTACTGCGTCGACGAATCCTTCCCTAAAGTGCTCTACGATGACTTCCCGCCGGTTAGTGAATTTTTACCTCAGAGTACATCTTTAGTAGATGCCAAAAATAATACCTAATAAATGAGAACAATAACTATTGTTCCCAAAGCCATCACTTCTTTGCAACAGCTGAGCGGTTGGTTTTTCCAACTTAGGCTACCATTAGAGGCTTTAGGTTGCTCGGGCGTTAAAATGAAATGCTCAAAATAAGCATGATAACAGGTAAAGAAGCTTGATATTTTTAGACGCTATTACTGCTAGAGAGGCTAGACGTTCAGATGATGGAAGTCAATGTGGCCCCAGTTTTACAGTTCTGAGATATTTTATAACTTTACTTACCAAAACAACGCAAAATCTGATTTTTTAACAAACTCCCGTATATATTTGTACACTTTTCGGCATCTTGGACTTCTGATTCCAAATAAAATTTTCATTTTTTTTACGGGATGGAGAATATACATAAAGTTTATGATTTATGAGAGTAGAATTGAATGTGAAATTCAATGACTCTGAATGACGGTGCAGAATTTTAATTACTGTGGAAAGATATTGTAATTGTGGTATTTACTATCTGTTAGTTTGCCTTCTAGGCTATTTAAAAGCTTTTATTATGTATTTGTGATCATGACTAACAAAAGGTTTTACAAAATACCAGCCGAGCGAAATACCGCGTGCCTAATAATATATAGAGCGTGTACCTACACGTAGGTGTGGCTGATACCATTAAAGCGGGAAGACATCCCGACGGACGTGTTCTACAACTGCCCGCTGTACAAGACTGGTGACCGGCGCGGCGTGCTGTCCACCACCGGCCACTCCACCAACTACATCCTGTTCATGCGCCTGCCCACCGCGCAACCGCCCGACCACTGGATCATGCGCGGGGTGGCACTGTTGACACAACTTCCCTTCTAAGGTGGCTTATTAAATAAATAAATAAATCTTTATTATCTGAACAGAACATTATTTACAGACTTTGGTGTGAGGCCCTGCCTCCTGATGAAGTGAAAACTGTGTTTCAGGAGGCAGTGTCTTCCCATAATATAGTGTACAGCACAATATAATATAACCACTTATAATAATTAAATTAAATTAAATTATTGAGGTAGATATTGCTAACCTATGTAGTTTTCCTCACTTCCAATGACTGTAACAATGTAGAGCTCAAGCAGGTGGGTGTGCCCAATTAATTTCCATGACATATGGGTGACAAATGTTGAGTCCTCTTCAACAAGGGTCACTCCTCCAACTTGATATATTCCATTCATGAACCTGCCCACCGCGCAGCCGCCCGACCACTGGAACGTGCGTAAAGTGGTGCTGTTGACGCAGCTGCCCTTCTGAAACAAAGGTTCAAGGAGAAGACTATACATATATAGCTTTTTAGACAGATATTATGCTAACCAATGTAGTTTTCCTGTCCATGGCTCTGTCAACCTAGAGCTCAAGCAGATGGAGGTGACGAACTAATTTTGATGACATACGGATAATTGACAGAGTATTCTATGCATCATGGACCATTCCATGTTTTGTCGACCAAGTGGGTAGTTTGCCAACATTACGACTTTATAATAGGTACAGCTTAAAGAAATTACTTTAAATTCCAAAAACAAAACTCTAAAACCTAGAAAATAGCACACCAGGGAATAGCATGTATTGCGTTATCCAGCTTTGCATTTATTTTGAATGCGATGAGAGATTTAAGTATTTGCTTCGAACATTAAACGCTTGCGGAATATACAATGAGGTGAAATAAAATTATTAGTAGGTAGGTATATAAGCACTTTTTACTTGACTACATTAAAGCTCCCACATATTATATAGCTGAAACCTAGTTTCAGGTCATATTTTATTTACTTTTAAATAGCTAAGTAGGTCAATAATAGTTTTTTTACCTCACTACCTCAAAAAAGGCGCCTTTGCTGTCGAAAACCAGTGCGCAAAAGTCGTTTTTGCTCACTCTGTGAGAAAAAGTGCTGCCTCAAGAAAAGTTCAACACTTTTCTCCAGTGAGGTGAGGTTTGAACTAGTGAGGTGAAAAGTTGTACTTAAGTATCACATGATAGCACAGTTTTCGTTTCTTGTGCCTTTGAATCCCTCTCTATACTCAGGATTCTAAGTTAGAATCTATTATAGAATCTTAGACTATTATAGAATCCTTCGCTCGCTCCGGGTTCAAACTAGGCACTCACAACAAAAATGAACTTTGCTATCTTCTTGAACGAATAAGTATTATTACGTTAGCTAATAAAACGAATGTCTGTTTATTTGTTCATCAGTTCTCTAATACTTATTATCATATTCCACATTAGATTTAAAAACAAGGAAAGTAAATATAACTAAGCAGCAAATATTGCAGAAAATTATCTCGTGTTTATTACAACCGGTCATCATCATTAAATCCTATGGGGCACTTATCTGGTCCAATCCGATTTATCGGGCGCCTTATGCTTCAATTTACCCCAGGTGAGGCTGATCTTTGTCCTAATATAAAATAAGTACGCGCCGCGCCGCCAAGTTTGGTTTGCCCGTTCACGTTTTCTTTGGCTTTGCTGGTTTCAATCCAACGAAGCCTGCCTGTGTAAGTATAAGTTGGGTTCTCTATGCAAAGGAAGTCCAGCCTAGTTCCATTATTGGTACCAGTTCTATTGGTCTGCGATTATCACAGTGACTGACAGTACAATACAAAACAACTGTGAGCCAATGGCCGTAATTTTTATCATCTAAACTACAGTAGGTACTATAGGATTACCCTTAATAATAATTAAATAGTAAGAAAATATCTCGAAATAAAACAAAAAATACTTCTACGATATTACGTCGCCTACTAATTACGTTTTGTGCTCCGGGTCGAGTTAATTAACATGAATTTTGTTTTGTCTTTGTTATAGCAGCTTCCTTTCCTTGAGAACAAAGGACGCCTCAACAATAACGGCTTTCCTTCTAGCAGGTAATGAAGAAGCCTTGACTTATAATATAATTATATTATACATTTGTATTTTATTTTATTACGTCAAATTATTCCCACAAAATTATGTAATGTACCTATAATATACATCTTTGCTATTTAACTTTATGCTTAATGTTATATAAACATAACAAATACCAATTAAGTATTTAAACTTATATTGAGCATGTATCCGTATTTCTCATTTGAATCCTTCGTTTTAATATTTTCTTTGTTCTCATCGTAAGTTAAATAGATTTAAGTTTTTAAGTTATTATTAATAAAAAACTGATGTTAAATTAAGTTGCGTTTTAATAATTCTGTGTCAAAAACTAATTTTTATTTAAATTTACCTTATTTATTTAGGTAACTTCATTTCTATGTATACAGGGAAATAATGATATCCTCAATAAAAACACCTTTTTAAAAACAGCTTTAATAATTAATATAAGCCAGGTACAAAACGAATATGTCAAGACAATTCCGGTGGAATCATGATGGGTACCTTCTTGAGGAAATCCTTGAGAACCTGAACTTTACGTACGAGTAGGCTTATAGCAGGTACTTGTCAAAACAATTAATCCAACGAGCCATAACTCAACGGAGTTATGTTGAAAAGTTGAGAAAATTATATGGCCATCTCTCAGCTCCATCATGAGCCCACCCACATGGTACGACTATTATATTTTTGCAATGTGATGTGATGACAAAGTTACATAGTAGTGTTCCAAATTTCAGCACAATCAGTGGAAGGAGACTGTTTTAAAATTCAGTTGCAGGATTTGATTACGCATAACACGACAAATATAAAATAAAAGCTTTAATAAAAGCTAAAATATTATGTAAAATCATCTCTATCTCTAGCTTCAATTACAAGTGGGTACCTACTCCGTTTTAGTCAGTTTCGAAAGCTATGTAGGCTAATAGTCGAGGAAGATGTCGCAAGCGCTCAGAGTATGGGGTCAATGTCATGGTGAGAGTGGGGAGCGTTATTTCGCTATAGGGATCCATAAATTGGTAGTCTGGTGAATATGACGCGCGCGGTGACTCGGAATTAAAGCATATTACACTGCCCTGTCATTTAACATGAAAAAGCTCGCATCCCAGATACGGCATGTATTAAATAAGCGAGTAGTGGGCAGATGCAGGGGCGGGGACGGGTGGCATAGTACGGGAGGCACTCGGTCTGGCGCGGCGTCACCCCGGTAACGCGAGATATTGATCTGCGCGCTCTCCCGCGCAGCATCCCGCGCCCCGCCGCCCGCTCCCCGCCGCCCGCGCCCGCTCCGCGCGCCCTTGATCTGCTCGACCGCCGCCCTCGCAGTACCACCCCATACAAATACTTATTACACTTTGCTCTGCATACTCCACGTAATTCAATGAAGAAATTTCTCTTGTAGCACACATTAATGTTGGAGCTACTTCACCTTTTCAACTTACTAATTAGTTAGATGCTGAGCTGTTTGGAACTAACACTTGTATGGGAACGAGTGTAACGAGGGAAGTCATTTTGTTAGGTCACATAGTAATCTGCCTACTCAATGAATAAAAATATTTGATCGTACCATTTTTAAAGAAATTTATGTTAAGTTGCTGTTTTTAATCCTAATATCAGTAAATAGAAGAGAAAAAAAACTAACTCTCAAAACTACCTACCTACTAAAATACCAATAAGTTGATTCTTAAAACGTAATTTAAGTTAACAGAAAAAGAAAACACACTGTAGCTTTGTAAAAAACAGCATTTGTTTGTGCTCCGCTCAAACGGGATATCGAGTTGGGTGGGAATCACCCCATCGATGCCTCACTATCTACAGTTGACACTTAGTCCAATATTCACATCGTGACGAGACACGCTATTATCGCCCGAGGGCCGTTATATTCCATTGAACAAAGCTACAGGGGAAATAATTAAGCCGGCTACCCACTCGTACCTGCGAGTTGTGGCTGTGATCGGTATGGGTATTAATTGCTACACCTGCGTGCACACGCCGAGAAAGGCTTAATGAATGTTCTGTGGCTGACTATTTTTATACAGATTCAACATGAAAAGTTGGAACAATGTAATTACAATTTATTTAATTACCAATTTCTTAACATTTACCTAGATATTTATTAACAAGCTAAATGTATTCGCTTATCATTGTAATGTTTAACTAGATGAAGTCCGTCTAAGTTTCAGTTTTTGGAAATCCTGTGGGATCTTTTTGATTTTCCGGGATAAAAAGCAGCCGTTGCCGTCCCTGAGATGCAAGCTACTTCTGTATCAAATAGACGATGCTCGTGACTTTTTCGTTGTGGATTTTTATATAGACTAGAGGCTTTCGGTTTTAAAAATAGATAGGATTTAGGTTTTTAAAATAGATGGGATTTAGGTTTTTTGAATCCCGTGAAAACGCGTTGATTTTTCGGGTCAAAAAATAGCCAATACCCTTCCCTGGGATATAAGTTATCTCTACACCTACTAAAATTCGTCAAAATTGGTTAAACGGATGAGCCGTAAAAAGCATGGATATGGAACATGATATGATTTTCCAGTAGGAGCAATTCCTGTCTTTCATCATATAATCATACTCAGTATAAAAAGTAAGTACATCGAGAGAAGCATAATATATTTACGAATAGAATGTTTAGTGACCTGCGTAAATTCACCATCATTGAAAATTCGCATGAATATGCTCCCAATATTTTTAAATTACCTATGACACATCTATTGAATTTACGTCGCATTCGGCGTAGCGCTGCGCGCTGTACTTTTGTCGTGCATTGCGTCTATGTATTTTGCATAGTCAGCGAAACAATATATAAACGCGTCATCCGACCGAAAGTTCTACGCGCGTAGCTGTCGTCTACGCCGTGTTCGGACGTGTAGCGCGCTGAAAAATACGCTGCATAAAATTTCATCGCGTATTTTTTAGCGCGTTTTTCTCTAAACGGAGTGTCATGACTCATTAACTCATGCTAACCGAACAAGACTGAAAATTCAGCCTAATTTACTCAGGTATCGAGACTTGGTGATAATACGAGTAACCGGGTTCGATGACTTATAGGTAGTTATCATGCTCTACGAGGCAAGTTCTTTAGTAAGACCACTAAAGTCATTTTTGTTCAACCGCAATTAAATCAATTCATATATTATATAAATTAGTTGTTAATAATAGTATTAAAGTTATTTTTTAACGTAATAATTAGATAATAATGCTACTACGATGGGATTTGCACTTGGTATGTCCAGAGAATAAAAATTTCAAACAAAATAAAGATTTTAAAAACCAGGCCACGCAGCACAGCTGACTCCACAACATAATACATTATCATCACACGAATAGCCTCTCTTAATAATATACCGTATGAAATATAATGTTAGCAATAAGTTTCCCGTGAAGGCGACAAATGCTCGAGAGACAAAGAGAAACTGACATCATTAAAACTATGAGTACCTACCACTCCGTACAACGCATAACGGTGAGATTGTTCTCTTATCTCGATTCTGTTTCGTTATTTGGTAAGATGTTATTGGTGATGGTTTTTCCATGGTTTTTCGATGGTTTTTCCTGCATATAGGTATGGACTTCCTGTAAATTAAGGGTTGTAAGCGTAGGTAAAGTTAGCGATATGTTGGCGGTATAGTTAATTGGATATAACCATTTGTCATTAAAAAAAAATCTACTGCGGGCATTAGGGATATTCTCGCACTGCGAAATTTCACCGTATGATTATATCCGGAAATTTCCCCGACACGACATCTAAAGCCGCATGCACTTATGGCCAAATGTCACTGAATTCTGCTAGAAAATTGCTCGGTGATGCTTGGCAGTGCGAACTTATCCTAGGTGGTAGATATACTTGGCTGAGTTCGAGTGAAACCTACTTCAATTTTTCAAGCCGCGAGCAAACCACTGGAAAAAAGCGAAAAATAAAGTAAACAACGTGCGCTATCTCTCGCTACGAGGATTTAATTAAAATGCAGCACTAACATCCGGCCGTTCGCTCGCGACTCGCCGCGTACTGATGTGTACTACGAGTAGTAAGTAGGTACACTGTTGAACCGTCATAATTAAATTATAAACAGCCATAGCCAAATTATTGCAGTCAGATTTGAGTTAATTTGTATTAGTAATTAATATTTCTTCGTAGGCTGTTCTCATGGATGAATTAATGTGATTATCAAGCTTCAGTAACATTTTTTATTATTTCTGTTGCTATATTCTATTAGCCTTTATAACATATAAATTTTATAAAAATGCAAGTGATTTATATGTAATTACTAGCTTACGCCCGCGACTTCGTTCCCGGGGATATGGGTTTTTAAAAATCCCGTGTCATTGATTTTTCGGGATAAAAAGTAAAATCCAGTACATAATCTATCTTCATCCCAAATTTCAGCCAAATCCAGCCAGTAGTTTTGCGTGAAAGAGTAACAAACATCCATCCATCCATACATACATATACAAACTTTCGCATTTATAATATTAGTTGGATGTCATCTGTGGAATACCTAACAGACATTTATCAATAAAATAAAACACAAACCTTACAAAAATATATATCAATACATATTTCTCTTTGATGTAGGTATCAGACCACCAAAAGCAAAGCCGCCCTCATCAACCCATGTCATTGAGGTATCTACAAATGTATGTATTATCCGAAACAGGTTTGGCTATAATACGTATTCATCATAGCTAACGTGTGAATCATTATTTAATTGAAGGCGCGCAGGGCGGGCGGGGCGGATCGATCGTCTCGCGTCGTCATGGCAACGCTCTCCCCGCTCCACCACCCGATTCATTTGTAATCATTTGTTTCACAGCCTTCGAATAATGGCCTCGTCAAATCAAGAGAATATGATAAATCATCTCAGACGTGAAACAGGCACCTGTACAAAACAAAATCGGCCAAAATATGGTCGGTACTATCTACAGTTGTACGTACCATCTACGTACGAGTGCGGAATGTAGAAATTTTACTCAATGCATAATCATAATAATAGTTTAATTTTAATCAGTGCATAGCTCTCCTTAAGTACTAACTATTTAGAGTTCCTACGGGATCCGGGAAGAAGTCGCGGGCATCATCTATTTGGTACAAAGACAGCTTGCATCTTGAAGACACATATAGACTACTTTTTGCTTACAAAATCAACGAGATTCTTAAAAACCGAAACTTACGTGGATGAAGGCGCGGGCCTAATCTAGTAGTCCATTTTGCCTAAGAGGCTTTGTTCCTCAAGTTGATGAAAATGAACTCACTACACAAGGAATCACGTGTAGAATGTATACAGAATGTCTGAAGCAACCACGTACCACGCAAATACTTCAGTACGTACCTAATGCTGGCTCCTTTATCGATAATGAAGCTTGTCGACATTTTTAAGTCAGTGGTGAACACTGTAGTATAAGTAGATGGTTTTGTGTTGGACTCCCAGTAAAGACAATTAAGGAATCCATAATTTATAAATTGTCTGTGGTCTGATCGGGTCGTGGTTAGTTATTACACTACCGTGGTAGTACAAGCAAAGCTGTGCTGTCAAATAATAAGCTTTCCGGTACGATTGATGCTGCGTTGAAACTTGAAATTGATAACAGAAGCATCTGTTATCTCTGCCGGGAATCAAACCTGGGACCTCACACTTATAAGACCAGAGCTCCAGGGAGGTCGTCTAAAACTCGCGAGCAAAAACTAGTCATTGACTAAAAAAACTTGTCTTAAAATACAGATTTTACTTTTTAAAATTTTCAAATACCTTTTTTCAAAAAACAGCGACCCTTTTAAAAAATCTTTGTAAGAAATGGAAATTTCTAGAGCATTACAGTGTAGCATCGCCTGCATGTACCTAACGTCATTTATATTTCCATATGCAAGACTCTAACACTAGATCCTTTGTGTGCTCGACTCTCGAGCAAGACGGTTAGGTACATTTGGTACTAGGTAGGTAGGTATACGAGGCAGTTACGTGAAATAATTTTCTTCGGGCATTTTACTGGTAGAAAATGAATGTCATCTTTCGTGGTTGTATAAAGACTGTATAAGACTGTATAAGTACCAAGTTATGGATAGCTAAACTTCACAAGTACCTAAACGTGTCGTACGTATTGGTTCTTGTGAAGTTGAGTTTTTACTTTATATAATAAACTAGCTGATGCCCGCGACTTCGCCCGCGTGGATTTAGGTTTTTCGAAATCCCGTGGGAACTCTTTGATTTTCCGGGACAAAAAGTAGCCTATGTGTTAATCCAGGGTATTATCTATTTCCATTCCAAATTTCAGCCAAATCCGTCTAGTAGTTTTTGCGTGAAGGAGTAACAAACATACACACACACACACATACAAACTTTCGCCTTTATAATATTAGTGTGATAAATTATTTGATGATTCAAAAGCAATTCTAGAAGTTCACTTGAATAAAAATGTTTCTATTCTATATCAAATGTTACATGCATAATGAAGTGAAAACTTCTTTAGATGCGTTGGGCGATTTCGGGATGGGTAAAAATCAAGTTCTCGTCACCAAAATGCTAATGTTGATTTTCGAACACGCAATAATGCCTATTTAAAATGAAATAAGGATAAAAACATCTTGAAGATGTTATGTCGTAATAAGATAGAGCTATGAACCTAGGTAAATTTTATTAGTTGCGTAAAAAATGTAAGAGCTCTCTCAACAACTCTCGACGATATCTAATTAACGTTCACATCCAACAAAGAAAGTAAAAAAATATAAAAAAAATCCCATAAACAGAGTTGACAGACTGCGGAGGCGAGACTGGCAAAGTGTTGAGTTTTCTCAAATAATTTTAATAGAAGTCCTTTCGGCCGCGCGCGGGCGGTGGGTGTCGGATCACCGCCCGGCCGGGGAGGCTGCTAAACAGCGATGTTAATATTCCACTAGATGCGGCGCTTCATAGTAACAGCATGTTCCAATGAACATCGCTGTCCGCACGTAATCCGCTTTAAGTCTCTATGACGCAGGTCGTTTCTACGAACCTAGATAAGTTAGAACAGATTATATTAGGTATTAAAGCGAAATATATACCTACTCAATTAAGATAACGTGAATAATAATTAAGAATTATCGCACAAGTTAAATTTTTCCAACCAGACTGCGTCTAAAGCGGATTTCGTTGTAACATGTAAATGTGAAGCGGCCCATCTAATGGAACATTTATATCGCTGGTGTCGGATCACCACCCGGCGGGGAGGCTGCAAAATGAGATTTCCTTTGAGCGCGGCAAGCGGTGACCGCCACCAGCTTCTCTCGAATCGTGTCCCTCATATATCATGCGACGCACTCTTGTACATAATATATGAACCATTCGTTATGAGTGTTATGCAATACCTATAGCTACAGATATAGCAGTCTGTGATTTCAGAATAACTATTTCTATTGAATTTCTAATTAAGTCATATGTAAAACTTAGTAGATTTATTTATTTAATATGCTTCAGAGTCGTCAGTTTACCTATTTGCCATGAGACTATTGCTATTATTTTGGTGGGTCAATTTGTAACGTTGCCATTTGGCACTTAAAATATAGATACTTAACTTATTATAAATACAAAAGTGTATCTGTATGTCTGTTTACTAGCTTTCAACGCCCCCATTCATTTAGCCGATTTTGACGAAATTTAGTACAGTGACAACTTACATCCTAGGAGATGGGCATAGCCTACTTTATGACCTGGAAAATCAAAGAATTTCCACATGATTTTCTCGATAGCAAAGCCTTTCTGTTAGCAGCAAACATTATATTATGTACAGGTACTACATGATATAGTAAATTGGTTCAACAATAAACACAAACGCTGTGCTCCCGCGAGCCCGGGCGCTCTTTATCGTCAAGCCCCGGCCAAGTCCAGCCTTACGCAAAGCCTCATTGATCCCCAGTCCCCACCCGTTCCCCACTCCACGTTGTCGAGCCATTAGGGGTTTCTTCCACTATTAAGACTGCTATTTTGGAACTTGGTGCAATTTGCGTCATTATAGTTACCTATATTGAAAGCTTGTATTAGTCTTAGATTGAAAGCAGATTTTTTGGTACCCTATGTCGTGAAGATAAAGTGTTTTGTTTTCTTACTATAGGCAACTCAGTAAAAAAGCTATTTAGTGTGTATAAGGCGCTACTATATGATCCACTCAGGGCATGATTCATTTTATATTTCTTTATTTTATTGGAACATCAAACAGCTGACAATTATTATTGAGATAAAGTAAACTTAGTAGTTTACCATTAAAACCCAACATGAACCAAAAAAATTGAATTCTGTGTAACAGTTGTAGATCCACTTATTGGAGATACAATAAATCTAAGTGAGCTAGAGAAACTTATTAAATTACGGGTAATTTAGTTCTCATTTATCATATTAAATCGTATGACGGGCAATATGAGATGTGTCGTTCTATTTTTCGTTTTAATATGCTAAAACATGAAAGAAAAAGTGAGTAGAATGATTTCGGTAGGTGCGTCTGAGGTTACCACGATATAATGGTCGTTCGTAGTGTGCGGAGACCCTTAGGATCTGTATCAGTAGGGATCCCACTCAATCACGCCGGACGTCCGTCAACTTTTGTATGCGGCCGCCGTTCGCCGCAGGCTGTTTGATATCACTCATGGAGCCTCCCAGCGCCCCGGGCGGATAGTTGCTAATTTTGAAACATAACAAATGTATGATGTTTTGGTGAGTAACTCTGCTGGTATTAAAATATATATGTTGGGGATGATTTGATGTTATTTTATAACATTTTATTTCGGGGTCACCGCTTGTCTGTAGTCTAGTTTGGTGGGATGCTTAGCCTTCACGATACATAGTATAAAAATTAGTGCCGCTTAGTGATTTAGCGTTCTTGTGTGGAAGGAAGAAAGGTAAGAGTAACTTCCAAGTAAAACCGTTTCATTTCAAAATGTATCATCATTTACTGTGAGCTCGCAGTGTAGGACTATTTTGTCATCGAATAAAAAAACAAAAAACGTACAAATTAACTGATAGGATTGATGATACATTTTAGTTTTATTATTGTCTTAGGTATAGCGGATTCTAATTTCCTATAAAGAACTCTTAAATGAATATTTTTAACAATATCTGAAATCCAAAGTAGTATCCATAAAATACGTATAAAGTCCATACCAAGTTTCAGGACCCCACATATAGGTACGTTCGGTGTAGAGTTGTTTGAAAAGTTGTTTTCCCTGGCGAAGGCTTAACAAGTGGTGTTAGAGTTACACCTAACAAGTGGAGTTTCTGCTCGAGGCAAGGACCAATGTGCACGTTTCATATTGGCTTCCTGCTACGTGCCACCTGACACCCGCCCTTTTGTTAACTTTCCAGCAATACTAACTAGCTACTGCTTTACAATGTTGCAAGTAGGAAATGCAATATGTTACTTGAACATAAAACGTAAAACATGAAAATTGGCTTACAGGAGGCTTCAGCCGTGGCTAGTTATCATCCTACCAGCAAAAGCTGTGCTGCCAAGTTAAAGTCACATATCCCCTCCAAGTCTGCCCACTTCCACCTTAGACTGCATCAACACTTACCACCAGGTGAGATCGCATTCATAGGCCAACTTGAAAAAATAAAAGCCATCAAAAATTATCTGAGGTCATAATTTTCGATGCCTTAGGGCTAAGCAAAATTAAGCAATAAGACGTTCCACTGGTTTCGTAAAAATTCTTCGTAAGAAAAAATTTACGAAATTCACTCCAGCTGCGCTCGTTCTCGTAATTTTATACAAATAATGTTACAGCTAAGCTTAACTTAATATTTTACAGGATAATTCTATTGGAAACCCAAAAAAACGCACTCTACCGTTTTATTTGTGGTTCAATAGACATCCAATATTTTACTTATATGTATCTCAGGAAAATACTTGTTGCCAGAAGCTAGTTAAAAAGGGATGCCAACAATTCAAAGTATTAAAGATAAGTGGATATTTATTTTATTTTATTTTCATGAATGGGTAATTGTATCTTTGATTTGATTTAATTTTTGTTTCTACCCAAAATACATTTAACAGGACTGCAGATTTAATTTAATTTTTTTTATTCCATTACAAGTTAACCCTTGACTGCGATCTTAAGTGATGACGCAGTTTACGATGAAAGCGGGCTAACTTGGAAGTGGTAATATGATACCCCACTTGATAATAGTTATCTTACTTTGAAAATTTAAACGCATTTTAATTTTTTTTAATGATGTAACCACAAATTCATGGTTTTCAGATTAATTCCTTTACTTGTGCTATAAAGACCTACCTACCTGCCAAATTTCATTATTCCAGGTCAACGGGAAGTCCCCTTTAGGTTTTCTTGACAGACACGACGGAAGGACGGACAGACAGACAGACATACAGACACACAGACAGACAACAAAGTGATCCTATAAGGGTTCCGTTTTTCCTTCTGAGGCACGGAACCCTAAAAATTACAAAAATAACAGCGAACCCAAAACCCACCCAGCTCACTCGGGTATGCTAATGTGATACGATGCTACTTTCCATTTCAGAGCTGATATTTACTAAGTTCGGCAATAAAAGCTCATGAATAGGGAAGATACGTCGAGCATGAGGCGAGATACATGCCTTTGTGCCGCTACGCCCGCGAGCTGCGCCTCCGGCACTTCGCTCATGTTTAGGCATAATTGTGCCACTTGCCAATATTTGTGCCGGCTCCAATATCGCCAGCAAGGGTTGCAAATTAAACGCACTTTCAACAAAAAATATGACATTGCACCAAAATCCCGGGTCCCGGGTCGGGTCAAATAGTTTTTGGCTTTTTAACTGACTTCATAAAAAGGAGGTTATATCAAGTATTCGACCCATATGGGTATACTATGTGTGCATAGCCGTGATTATCTCAAAGACTAATGAACCGATTTTGAAAATTTTTCACCATCGTAATTAAAATACTTTCAGAAAGGTTTTAATATGTAATACACTCTGTACGAAGTAATACAGATAAATATACACTTCCGTAGCTAATGTTTTTTTCACGTACGATGACAAGGAGTGATCGTTTTACTCTAGAAAAAGAAAAAGGTTCCAACGGAATTTTCAAGAATTTTAGGTAATTCCATACGAACCAAGGTGTTTAGTAGAAGGTGTGTAAAGCAGTTTGTTTAATAATAATAATTAATCAATTATGTGTAATGACTAAAAATGATGCTCGCAGTGTCCCAACGGTACTGGCCATGATTTATCGGTGTGGGTAGTGGCGCGATGAGCGGGTGGCGCGGCGGTTGGCGTTTGTCGTCGTCGTTCGCGGCTGGACGCACTCATCATGATAATTGTCACGCACCACTGAAGACTAGACTAACTTTGTCACTCGTATCACTTCAATCGGGGTTATCTTGATTCTACATGACATAAAAATCGGTTCGTCTTGATTCATCTAGATAGAATCATTGGATTAAGTTTTCCCTGCGTTTTCCTTTGAGTTGTAGAATGTACGTTTCCATTATCTTACAGGTTTAATCATTTTATCATTTAATTAATCACTATCTTCACAGGTACCTTAATGCTTAAAAACTCTTCACTACTATGAAGTTTGAATCACAGTGGCTTTGGCAGATAACAGGTAACAAAGACCTATAAAATCTTTCGCCAAAGTCTAAAGTCTAATTATTATGTATTTTCTTCAGAATAATATAAAAAATTACGTCATGCATTGCCGGACACTTAGAACTCTGCCATTAGGTTTAATAAATTGTTAAAAGTTTAAGGGTGCCTGGCAGGGGGTTACCACGATACTAAGTGTGTAGCAATGCATGACGTGATTTATACTATTCCTATATGTACTATTCCGAAAAAAAAAAAAAAAAAAACAAACAGACTATACTTTGATGAAAGCTTTTATAGCTCTTTGTTACCTGTTATCTGCCACAGCCACCATGATCCACACTTCATAGTGATCGTCCCTCACTGTGTTGGGGACAATGCGCAGAGAAACTTTCAGCTTTTATAAAATTACGAAGGTCTGGCCCTCCGAGCTTTTTCTCTAATAACTAAGGCTATCCTTGCCAACGATCCCCCGTCGATTTCCTACGTATGATATTATTGTTCTTATCTCTATCTGCCCTGGTTCGTGCATTCTCGGTTCCTAGATCGGTACATTTGTGATAACCAAATTTCAAATTGCTGTGATTGGCAGAATTTACCATGTTCTTGCTGCGACAGTGAGTTTGAGCCACTAGCGGAACAATGTTAGCCGGTCAGAAATGATTGCAATTAGTCAACCTGTTTGACGTCCGTGTTCTGTTTTCGATTACAAAAAAGAAAAAATTGTTGTTGCAATCATCAATTTTAGCAAATAGTGAAAGAGAGTCGGCCAATCAGAGGTCACAACTACCGTCACACTTTCTGTCACACTATGGCAGTAGGCATACCGAGTAATGAAAACAATTTTTCATTCTGTCTAGGTCGAAGTAGGGTTGCCACCTGGCTCTTTTTGATTTACAGGCTACCACCATCAAAAATACGGGGTTTAGATTTGAAGAAATTTGAAATTTTGAAGTATTTGAAGAATATATATATAGGCGGTGTTTCTCTCTGAAATGCATGGAAAGCCTATTTAGATATTTCAGTTTATTTATAAGTTTTGTATTTTTTCTCTGTATGTTGCCGTATCTTGATTGGTGAACTGTGTTTGCAATGTGGTTTTAAATAAAAGATTTATTTATTTAAATAGCTTTTAAAAACTCTTAGTGTTGTAAAGCAAAATGTTATACATTTCATGCATACAATCTTCTCATTTCAACTTAAAATTATATTTAATTTGTAATTCCACCTTCACAGTATCAATACTATGGCCGTGGCCAGGAATCGATTGCGGGAGAGGTTTTATTAGGGCCGGAACTGAATCCTGTCATGAGGAAAAAAACATTCGCTCAACTTTATGGGCTAATTACCTGGTTAGTGGAATTTCGCCTTTCAATTTGACAGTGAGATAAAATACAACAATAAAAAAGCGCGAGCGCAGTGAGCGTAAGTGTTTTTGGTTCAATACAGAAAAAATTAAAATGAAAGGGAAACGAGTGTAGCCATAGCAAGATTTTATTTTTAAAGCTTCCTATCCATACTAATATTACGAATACGACAGTATATCTATTTGCCTATCTATTTGTTACCCTTTCACGGCCCATCTTCTTTACCAAAATTTTGGTACTTACTATTCAGAGGTAACTTGCATCCCAGACATTTTTTTTAGGCGGCTTTTTAGCCCGGAAAATCCCCCACGGAATTTTTAAAAATCTAAATTCATGCAAACGAAATTGCGGGGTTTACACCAAGTAATAGAAATTCAAAGCGCGAGTGAAGTGAGCGCGAAATGTTTGATATATTTCCAAAAAAAAATTGGTAAGCAAATGCAAGAAATAGTGTAAGTATTATTTTAGGCTTAGGTTTTTGACGGCTTCCCAGGCGCAGTCGCCATTTCGAAATTTCTGGTCTGGTGGGAGGCTTCGGTCATGGCTAGTTATATGGTTAGTATGGCCCTAACGGCCAAGAAATTAGACTGCATCATCACTTACCACTAGAAAAGATTAAAGTCACGGGCTAACTTGCATAAAAAAAGGCTTACATCCTCAAACCAAGCCCCGCCGCCTTGGCTACGACCATGATCAATATCGAGTGGGTTTCGGCTACGCATTGCCGCAAAAGGAAAATATTCTTTCTACTGGACATAACGTCAGTGTTTGATTTCGCCAGTCAGCTCCTGCTGAATTTGTAAAAAACCGGCCAAGTGCGAGTCAGACCCACGCACCGAGGGTTCCGTATTCGGGTATTTTTTCCGACATTTTACTCGAGAAATCAAAAACTGTTATGCATTAAAAAAATATGCATAAAAATAAATAAAAATCTGTTTTAGAATGAACAGGTAAAGCCCTTTCATATGATAACCCACTTGATATATGTAGTTATCTTACTTTGAAAATTGAAAATACTAATATTTGTTCATGAACACATGACAGACGGATAGAAGGACAGATGGACAGACGGACAGACGGAAAGACTGATAGACTGACAGACAACGAAGTGATCCTATAAGAGTTCTTTTTTGCTTTTGAGTTACGGAACCCTAAAAATATTTAGTTTTATTTGCCCCGTATTTTATTTTCATAATTACAGGTTTCTGTATCCTGAAATACGGGGTAACCAGTAAAATACGGGGCCTCTGGCAACCCTATTCGGAAAACACTGTCACATTCAAGTTAATGTCAAATATTTTGTTTTCAATTACAGAAAGCTGCATCAATCATTATTACAATATTTTCTTTGTTGTGATTGGCTGAATTTTTGAGTTTCAGCCAATAAACAGACTGTTTGCCAATTAAACGTCATAACAATATAAATGCCAGAAAGTTTAACCAAATAAAACAAACTTAATGAGAACTTAGTGAGAATGCAAACGGCACACAATTTATAATACATATTATGTTAGTCGTATATAATAGATATTATAGTAGTCGTTCACTTTGGTAATAGTCAGATTGTCATCAGTAAAATTGATATTGGTCGATGTATCGTAAATTATTGTTTCGGTGACAAATATTTTTATTATCTATTTATCTTTGAACAGAATGGAATAGAATGAAATGGAATGGAATACAATGATAAATTTTTATTCCTGTAAACTTTTAGGTAAACTTCAAAGTGTTTTTGGATGGTCAGAAAAATTTACCACTGGTTCGGAATGCCGATCCTACGTTTTCTAGGGTTTCGTACCTCAAAATCAAAAACGGAACTCTTATAGGATCACTTTGTTGTCTATCTCTCTGTCTGTTGTGTGTGTCAAGAAAACCTCTAGGGTACTTCCCGTTGACTCAAAACCATGAAATTTGGCAGGTAAGCTAACTGCGTAATTTTGGGTAGTTTTTTTAATCGATAAAGAAAGTTTGCGACATTGGTCAATAAAAAATTTGGATTCCAACTCCTCAATCCTGATGTTGCAGGGGACCTGACTACTAAAGCTAATGGGATTTAAAAAGTGTCGATTATTAATTGATATTGAAGGTATCTATACCAAGTAAACACTTTGTCGTTGACCTCAACCCTGATGCTGTAAGAAATTGCATTCCTAAATCCTGGTGATCCCTCGGGATTTGAAAAGGATCATCCGTTTAAATATTCTTACGTGATACAGAAACAAGTTGCATCCCGGGGACGGGCTATTACGGAGAGGCAACTTTTGTTCTGGGAAATGAAAGGATCGGGATTTTTAAAAACCTAAATCCACGCGAGCGAAGCTGCGGGCATTAGCTAGTTGTAAATATATTTAGAAGCTACTATAAGATAATAGATAAGGTACTTATTTCCTTATATTTTTATTGTATGGCAGCGCGCGGTTTTAAATTATAAATTGCACGTCCTGTCCTTTTCTGTAATACATTTTTTTCTCAATATCTACCGCTTTATCTCATAGCAAGAGTCCGTAAGACATAATACAGTGAAAATAAGCAAAATATACAATTTTTGCAGTTTCCACGTCAGTACCTGTCGAATTTTTCTAACAGTGTAAGCAGCAGAGCTGAGTTTACCATCAAGTGTTGATATGTGGGTGTTCCATAGAAGCTTTGCATCTAACATTATACCGAGAAACACGGGGTTCTCCTTTATTTTCAACATATGATTATTTATCAATGAATTTATGTCATTTAAGGTCCTGGTATTGGGCAGTGTGAATTCAACACACTTAGATTTCTTTGCATTTGGAAGTAAATTGTTAGCAATAAATCAGAGAGTGACCTGTGATATGGCATTACATATAGTATACATTGTCAAAAATTATAATATTAAAGCTGTGCGTATTGCGTGAGGAATAGGTTGCAAGAGAGTTGCAACTCGCAGGGTTTGATGCATGCGCTATTGCCAGCAAACATGAGACATATTTTTATCTACAGGCAACGTCTGAGTAGGTAACGCATACGTCTAACGCAAGTTGAAATGTACCAGTGTATTTAGTTAGACCTATCGACAAGTTTGGAGTTGGGTGCAGTCTAAATGTGGCCCGTGTGTTTAGACTGTCAGTTTCTGTCAGTTTCACGTGTCGTCCCCCGCACTTCACCACCCCGCTTGCACAAATCGAGACAGCACGAAATTTTCAAGATTTCTGGGTGTAATTTCTGGTTTTCGTAGTTCCCACATAATTATAACAATATAAAATATATAACGATAATTTTTTTACTACATAATATTCATTAAATTTTCTAGGTCTGTGGTTTTTCCAAATTTCATTAAATTGCTTCGTTGTCTAGAAAAACGAGCACAAAGTTGGGCCTTTTTTTAAAGAAAAATACAAATCTTTGAGCCCCTGTAATTTTAAAACTACATATTTTTAGAAAAATCTAAAACACCACAGACACAGATATTAGTTTCTAGACTATGTCTGCAAAATTTCATGGACTTTGGTTGCTTAATATTCAAATGAAATGGGAACTACGATTGTATGGAGTAAGTGACGGAGAGAGCTCTGTTAACTGACGGCTCGTACTCAGTGTTTGTAGGTAGGTACAATAGGTCCTTAGGTGTCGTATGTCTGAAGCCCTCGGCACCCGCCTGTCGCCGCTCCGCAGTAAACATCTTTTATGCTCGTAACATGCTCTACAAAAGGTAACGAGATTCTCTCCAAAGCTAAATTAAATGGACTCGCTGCTCGTCTGTCTCGAATTTTTGAATAAACGCTTTTAGAGCGGGAGGATTTAAGCCGATTATTAACAGACGTCGGCTTTGTCTTAGTGAAGGGATGAGATTTTATAAATGAGGAGGACCGGAATGTTTTCAGTGAAAAGATTTTTTATTTCAGCTTTTGCACGAGACCGTTGGTGCATGAACATATTTAAAATTTTCTTTTGAAGATTTTTCTCTCAAAAAAAATATCTCAAGCTTAAAGAGATAAAATGAACACAGTTTAATTTAATATTTTGTTTAGTAAATACAAGTTACAGTTGGTCTGTTTTCGTAGGGGAATGTAGTACCTATACTTATTTCGTAGAGGAATTTCCAATTATGACATTTAATTCATCCAAGCTTTCAGGCCTAGCCCGTGCAGTGATTTTTATTCTCGCGAATTTTATTCGCGTGATTTATTTTCCGCGTAAGGAATTTCACCTGCACTCACTGCGAATGCGGTGAGCGCCATACAACTCCATACTGCACAAAAATCGCGCGAATTTAATACTGCACCGCGTGAAAGTATCAAATCACAATTTTTTTTCCCCGCTCGAATTTTGAATCGCAGTCCGGGCATCTCTAGGTATATGATTGCAAATTTTGCAAAATTGCGAAAAAAAAAATCACGCGTTATTTATTTGCTGTGCGGGCTAACTCTTATAAGTAGCCCACGATTTTTAAAAGACACTGGTTTTCTCATATATGACGCCGGAAAGTTCTAGATGGAACCCTCGAATAAGTGAGCGTATTGTGGAGTTCCCTCAAGCAAGATGGACCGACGATTTAAAGAGGCTGATGGTTAGTGGCTGAATGAAGAAGGCTGAGGGCCAGGAGCCTTTCCCAATGAGCGCCACGCTCATTGGGAAAGGCTTATGTTCAGCAGTGCAACGTCTTAGTCAATGGTAAAACCTCCATCTTGAGAAATGACCTACATAAGCTTAAGCTGTATAAGTCGCTACCTATTGTGTTTCTCATACAATTTAAGGATTTATCCATGCAATTTTTCAATTGTTTCCCTACATCGAGACTGGGAGTTGCTCTTATTACGCTGGGGTTTTACATAAACGGCGTGTAATATATTCCTAAGTTTTATTCTCTTCCATGTATATTAGATCCTCAGTGTCGCTATAGCGACGAGCTCGACCGGGCTCGTGCCTGGAAGCCAGCGCGCTCCACTAATTCACCTGTCTCCCACGCACACCGGCGCACTTGCCGCCCACGCCAAGCGCCGCGCCACCCGCTCCTCGCACACACCTAAATTACACGCTACTATGCACCTAGTCTAGGGATGGATCATTTCACAGATAGCATGTGAAAAATAATTTTAAAAGCCTTTTCATATGAAACACTTGCTACCGTACTCAAAGTAGCCAGTGAAAAATCACGAACTTTGTAAATTGTTATATTTATTCCCGCTTTATCTTTTAAATTTGGCACGCGCACCGACATCGACCCGAGCTAAAGAGCATGCGAACAAGAACACTCGTATCGCTGCGAAAGGCAAAAACATCTAGTTCAATTAATGTTTTCGAAGTTTCACGAAAAGTGATTTTTCGAACTTACTAATCATAATTGCAAAAATTCACTTACCGTGAAAAACAACCTTCGCAAAGTAGCGCTATAGATCTTGATTGATGATACATAAATTATTGAACAAACGATTGTAAGTGCAAAAATTGATAAATGAATTTCCCCAAAAAATCGCTATGAAATCACTGTGAAGAAAAAAAAAGCGTGGATTTGACCTGCAATTCGCTCCAGCAATGCGCGGGACTTCAGTTGCTTTTATACGTGGCATAATATTGTATATCAAATCTTTGAAAAGAGCAACCGTCGAGTTTCTTGCTGGTTCTTCTCGGTAGGAAAGGCATTCCGAACCAGTGGTAGATGCTTTTGACGATTCAAAAGAACTTGTAAAAGTCTAATTGAATAAAAATATTTTGAATTTGAATTTGAATAATCATGCCCATCTCTACTATGCACCTACAACAAACAAAACCTGCTTCCGCAACAAACCCTATCGCAAAGGTCCTTTTTGAATAAAACCTAGAATTCCATCCGGCAACGCGAGCTAACCGTGACGCGGGCATATCTGGATATGCTCGTTAAACCCGGTTACCATCGACTGTAAAGTAACTACATCGAAAGCGAGGCAGTCACCTTAGAAAACGTTTCAGTTCCTTCGGTACGAAATAACCCATTTTTGCCTTTTCGTTTACCGCTAGTTTCCGACTGCAGCGTGTTTGAAATGTTCAAACTCAATTCGAATGGGTTCACGTGTCGCCGCGCTACTCTTTTACGCCGCGATACTTTTCTCCTCGTCTTTTTTAACCCCCGACCCAAAAAGAGGGGTGTTATAAGTTTGACTTGTGTATCTGTGTATCTGTCTGTGGCATCATAGCTCCTAAACTAGTCAACAAATTTCAATTTAGTTTTTTGTTTGAAAAGTGGCTTAATCGAAAGTGTTCTTAACTATATAATCCAAGAAAAGCGGTTCAGCCGTTTAAAAGTTGTCAGCTCTTTTCTAGTTATTACTGTAACCTTCACTTGTCGGGGGTGTTATAAATTTTTGATTAACACTTTGGTATGTTGCAACTTGAACCTATACAAAAATTACATATCCGGCAATGCGAGCTAACCGCGACCCTGGTATCTACTATGCTCATCGTTTTAAAATATTTCCACCGTGCCGAGATTTCTCTCCCCGTCTTTTTTGTGTGTTGCACTCATGCAAAAATAATATATTGATCAATGCGAGTTAACCGCGACCCGGGCATCTACTGCGCTCGTTATACCCGATTGCTATCAATTGTAAAGTAACCACATCGGAAGCAGGGCAGCTAGTTTCCAACTGCACGTCTTGGTGTTCGAAATGTGCAGAGTCGATTCAAATGAATTTACGTGTCACTGCGCTTTCGGAGCGAAAATTTCTCGCCCAGGTTTGTAAAAGCTTCCCCGTGTGCCGTGAATGTGTGTGATAACACGATCGTTTTTAAAAATTGGCACCTTGCCGAAAGTATTCTTCTGGTGTTTTTTATATGTTGCTCCCTGATAGATACGAAAAATATATATTACTAGCTGATGCAAGCAACTTCGTCCGGATTTAAATTTTTAAATATAATTTTTTGAATTTTTCTGGGATAAAAAGTAGCCAATGTCATTCTCCAGCCCGGTTAGCATGGGCAGTAGATAAAAATAATATCCCCCCATTATATCCACTGATGTCATAGAAATCAGTGGATATAATCGGGGATATAATTTTTATCTACTGCCCATGCTAGTCGGGCAGGTGTCTAATAACTATACCCTTGCAAAAAAGCACGTCACTTAAACATGTTCCCAAAAAATCTACCGTTTATTAGGATATAATGATAATGAGCCCCAAAATGGCAGTTTTACCCCTGATAAAAAAAAATTAAGTACTATTATCAGTTTCATTGCAAGACAGGATTGCGTGACACGAAACGCGTTTGCCTAGAAAATGACTTCACTCTTGCCTTGAAAGTAGTTAGGTTAGTTGTGGCAAGAAATATGGACGCCGAAAACGCATTCACACTTTAGCTGTCGTTGAGCGAAAACGAGTAGATTGGATGTCGATCACATAAAGATGCCAACGTTCACGGTTTCTCGCTTTTAACTGTACTAGAACGGTGAAGGTGAACGATGAAAATTTTACCTGAGAAAACAGCTTTCAAATGCAGCTTGATTTCCTAGATTTTTCATAACAATATGATATTCCTTTGAAAGATAGGGTAATAGCCAAACTCAATTACTAGAGTATAGAGTTAAATATTAAACTAATATCATTGTTGGCAACTCTCATCCCTGTAACGAGCTCGCCGCCGGGGACCACTTGCGACAACGTCTGCACTTAATTTTCAATTCAAATAAGACGGGCCACCTCTCCGCCATGGCAAGCTCAATTTGCGTACCTACTCGTCGTCGATGTCGTATGCAGACGAAGCGGAATACGAGCATTGAGCACGCTTTATGTAACTCATTCACCATTGATATATTAGCCGAGTTAGTTAATAATATATTTCATTTAAGACAATGTTTATTGGCAGTCGTTATTCACAATTTCATAGGGTTTAAAACATGAAAAGATTTTTGTAGTCTAGAAAATAATAAAGATCAAAGAAAGCATCCAGGTTGAAAACGATCTAGATTCCCGGGTTGAATATGAATAACGGGATCAGCTATGGAGAGGTCGTAATGAAGTGTACTCTAAGGCATCCAGCGGAGCGGGCGTCCGGGACGGCGGGCGGCCAGGCGACCGGGCTACCGGGCAACCTCGCGAGATGCACCGAGCAACCCCTAATTGAATAGCCCGGCCGGGGCTAATCAGGGCTCAGCTGAGCGGTGCAGGCGGGCGCAGGGCCGGGGCGGGGGGGCGCCGGCGCGGGGCGCAGCGAGGCAGCGGAGCCACGCGGGCTAGCCGCGCCCCCTGCGCGCGCCGCTTTGCCCGGGAAGCTCATTCAAGTAGCGAGCGCGCCCGGTGCCAGCCGCCACCCTCAGGTATGTCCATTTTGCTTTTGGTGTTTGCACGTCGTGTACCGTTGTCCGCGCGCTCCGCGAGTGTCAGTACTGTGAGTGAACCGTGAGGTACGTACGCATGCACCGCCCGTCCGTGTCGCACCATACTGTTCTGCGCTCATTCCGAATGTGTACGTCGACTAACTACCCCGGGACCAACGATCGTGTATATTCTTATAAATTGAAAAGAGTGCCGGCCCTGTGATTCTTTGACATTAAAACTTAAGACACGACGATTGAGACGAAAAATATTTAGGAATTTCAACAAAACAAAGTGTGTACGCGTAAATTTAATTTCAACGACCGTTTGGTTGATAAAACAAGACGTCGCGGATTTTACATAATTATGACGTTTTTGTTAAAAGACGGAATAAAAATGCACAATCGTGATACACAATGTTGGCTTTATGTTTTGCATGATCTGTCTAAGCTTTCTTTATTTTGTTAACTGTTCGAATCTTCTCATCTGCTAAACATCGGAGCGAGTTCAAATCCAATGAAAGGTAAGCAGTTTAGATATTAGTAATTTAGATGCTTTTAGTGTTTAAAAAAATGGGTTAGGTAGAGATAAAGAGATTTATGATTATGTATTATTATGTAAGAAACAACGTAACTAATACCTTTTAATACAAGTGAAATTTAAAATTCTTCGATCATTTTAATTCACTCTTAATAGTACAAAATGTATTTTGTATTCATAATTAAAAGTATTTTGTAATACTTTTAGATAGAGACAACAATAAGAAATGAGATTGACCACAGAATATTAGACTTCAACGCATTTTAGATTTAAATTGAATACAAACCAAAAGGACTTTGGTAGAAATTTTAGAATGGATTCGTCAATGTACGGCTGTGTTATATCGTGTTGACTCAATCACACAACATACAATTACATGAAATACAATTCAAAAATCGTCAATTCAATCATCATTAAATTCAAATACTTTAAATAAAATTCAAAAATCTTTAATTAATATACTAATTAAAATACTTTAAAAGAAATTGTATACGTGTTTATAAATACATTCGGGTGGTTACTCTTAAATAGAAAAGCACAGCTTACCAATATCCGCCTAGAAGAGGAAGGCTGAGGCTTGAGAGGCTGCAATAGGAGCAGGCGGCGCGAGGGCAGTTAGAGATAGTTCTGGAGCGAGGGCGATGGCGAGGGGATGGTGAGGGGGTGGCGAGGGGGACTTTCACTGGCGCCGCCACTTCACCTTGCCGGCTGGCACGCTGCCAGCCTCACCGCCTTACACATCACGTATTTTATGTTGCGCTTTATGTCGCTTGCGCTGTCTTTATGTATCTTTGTTGTTATGTTGTATGTGTTTCATGTTTCATGTATGTGGCGGAATGACTCATGGCGTTACTACAACGATCCTTGTACAAAATAATCCATAAATGAAATCTTAACATGTTTAAAACCTATATTATATTAGCTCATTGATCTATTTAGATTAATTTGACTTAACTTTTTATATACTTTAGCACAGGCGAAAGTATTGTTTTGTAACTTGAATGTTAAACAAAGGTTAAAATTCTGTAAAGTATTGTACGCGCAACGGCCTTCATGATAACGCAACCTTATCACGGACAGCGCGACGTAGCGCGTAGCAGTAGCTACGAGACGGCGTAGGCGAGCGCCGCCACCGCCCGCCGCCGCCCAAACGCGATTTACAACTTTTTTAACGTAACGTCGGGCAGTTTTCTATTTATAGACCTAGTAATAGGTATTTAAAAATATGATTTGGAATTAATTTATTGAGTTTGTAGCTTGTGAAGATAACCCCGTGGTGACATAATTTAGTTAACATAATATCGAGTTTACGTAACCGGATCTTATAGACAACAATTTTATCATATGTTACTATTGACTTTGTCTTTGTTTAGTTCTCTTCAGAATTTCAATTAGGTACTATTTTATTATATTTTAATCGATTTCTAATCATCAAAAATAATGAGTAAAAATTACTATATTAGTATTTAGTACGTAGTAGTAGTTTAGTAAGCTTATTTCAAACAAATGTCGTAGTCTATTCACGTATGAAGCCACAGTTACGCACATTATAAGTACTACGCTAGATAAGGTGTGCCATACAAAATGACAGTTATTTTTTAAGCGCCACACTTTTATTTTTTAGGGTTCCGTACCTCTAAAAGGAAAAACGGAACCCTTATAGGATAACTTTGTTGTCTGTCTGCCTGTCTGTCTATCTGTCTGTCCGTCTGTCCGTCCGTCCGTCCGTCGTGTCTGTCAAGAAACCTATAGGGTACTTCCCGTTGACCTCGAATCATGAAATTTGGTAGGTAGGTAGGTCTTATAGCACACATACAGGAATAAGTCTGAAACCCGCAAATTTGTGGTTACATCATTAAAATGTGTTTCAATTTTCAAAATAAGATAACTATATCAAGTGAGGTATCATATGAAAGGGCTTTTACCTGTACATCCTAAAACAGATTTTTATTTATTTTTATCACACTAATATTATAAAGGAGAAAGTTTGTATGTGTGTGTGTGCGTGTGTGTGTGTGTGTGTGTGTGTGTGTGTGTGTGTGTATGTTTGCTACTTCTTCACGCAAAAACTACTGGACGGATTGGGCTGAAATTTAGAGTGGAGATAGATTATACCCTGGATTAGCACATAGGCTACTTTTTATCCCGGAAAATCAAAGAGTTCCCACCGGAATTTTAAAAACCTACATCCACGAGAACGAAGTCGCGGAAATCAGCTAGTGTGTAATAGTTTTTATTTATCGTGCAAAATGTTGGAAAATAATACCCGAGTACGGAACCCTCAGTGCGCGAGTATGAGTCGCACTTGGCCAGTTTTTTTTAAAGAATATTAGCCATGATAGTCATGACTAATACTCCCCTTTCCCTCCAATTAAGCGTAAAGCTTGTGCTAGGAGCGGGTACGACAATAGTGCAATGGGTGGAGATTGAATGTCGAACTTTCAGAATTCATTCCGATCCTCTGCCGTTGAGCTATCGAGGACTTTGTGTCAAATCATTTCCGTGTTGACACTATGTTGACAGATAGTTCTTCACTAACATTTAGTTTCAAGTACGCTCACATGACACTCACTACTGCTATCAGCGCCAAAATGGCGATAATTAAGTTGCTTCAAAAACAAGTCGGCAATAACAAGTCCAGTACCTATTTGTATTATTAGAAGTCAGTGTATGAAGCTGTCTAAGTATAATATGATACTGGACTTCAGTTGTTGTACGCAAAAACGTTTTGTGCGTGATCTTTGTTTAAAGGAAACATTACAATAGTTAAACTTCACTAATGTTGGATATTAATTTTAAAAAGTGTGAAATTTAAAATATAAAAGAACAGATACTAAACATTTTTAAAGTTTTCTTCCTAAAAGTTCTTTTTAAAAAGCTTATGATATGAATACTTTGCATATTACTTTGTCATACTTAATTAAACAATCAGATAACCATGGTTTATCAATAAATCGATGACTTTAATCATTAAACCCATACATGAACCTACATACTACAGGATTTTATCAGATACGTGCAATTGCTTCAATAAAGAATTTAAATCATTCATATTATGCTTAAATGGGAAAGGAAAGGAATTGGGGACTAATCTATCAACGCACAACTCAAACTATTCAACGGATTGGGCTGAAGTTTGGCTTGCCGATATCTATTATGTGAACATCCACTAAGAAAGGATTTTTGAAAATTCAACTCCTCAGGGTGTAACATAGGGGTTTCAAAATTGTACAGTCGAAGCGGACGAAGACGGGCATAAGCTAATAATTATTAAACAAATAATTGTTGACCCGATCACTGAGGGTTCCGTACTCGGATATTTTTTCCAACATTTTGCATGATTAATGAAAAACTATTATACCTACATAAAAATAAATAAAAATCTGTTTTTTTTTTGTAATATTTAGGATTTTGAATAACCACAAGTACATTATTTAATATTATTCCATTGTTCCCTGAACGTGCCTTAGCTTTATCATCCATACTTTTATATCCATACTACTATTATAAATGTAAAAGTGTGCCTGTCTGTCATATTCTCACGGCCCATTCGCTAATTTTGATTATTCACTTTGAAACTTAATTATTATAATATTTCGGTATTCCGTTTCCAGTACACGTAGTACTGTAGATATACTTACATGCTTGATTTATTCAAAGCATATTTAGCTTTATCACTTTGATAACGAAATAGTACGTTGATAATACAATGGCCGGTGGTTAGGGTGAGGGGACTACATGTTCATTTGAAATTAAAATCGCCTGACTTGAATATTAAAACATTCTTCGTAGTTAGTTGTACCTACATTGTAGATATATGAATGCTTTTTTTTAATTTAATTTTATTTAGTTATCTAAATAATTAAATTAATGTTTTAATTTTATCCATTCACTAGATGATGCATGAGACTGCGTCCGCGTGGATGTCTATTTCAAGGATTTCTTTCATAAATTTTGTTAAACTGATGGGCTGTTATGAATCCCGTTGGAACTCTTGGATTTTTCGGGATGAATGGCCTTCCCCGAAATGCAATTTATCTCTGTACGTTAAACGGTTAAACGGGTGAACCGTGAAAACCTAACGGATAGGCAGACAGACGAAGTCACGGGCATCATCTAGTAATGTTATAAATACGAAAGTGTGTTTATCTGCTAACTTTTTTCGACCCTTATGTTTAGCCGATTTTGTATTTAGATACATACCGGGGACAGACATAGGCTAATTTTAGTCCCGGGAAATCAGATTATTCCCACGGGACTTCCGAAAATTTCCACGTAGACATCATCAACTACGTACTACACATTTTGTGTTGATTATTTCATGTTTTGTGTGCAATAAAGTTTTATGTATTTATCTATCTATCTTGTTGGTAAAGAGATAGCTTGCACTCCGGACACAAATATAAGCTGCTTTGTAACCGGAAAATGGAAGAGTTCCAAGGGGATTTTTAAAAACCTAAATCTACATGGACGAATTCGCGGGCAATCATCTAGTAATTAATAATCAATGAATGCAATGCTACATTTGACAGTCGCCATCCGCCATATTGCGTGCCGTTCGCGCACGCGCCATGTGCTAGTATCAATTCGATTCGCACCCGCGCAGCTGCGTGCGTACAACGACCCCTGCTCCTAGACAATTCAAAAACGCCCAAAAAACGCACCCTATATTTTGGGTTATTAATTCAACTCGCATTGTCTAGGACCATACTTTACATTCGAACGATATTTGCACGGGCTATCTGCATAAGTATGTGCATTAAACTCTTTGTATGCGTCATAGGATTTGAAGCATACGCCACCCGTTCGTTTGATTTTGAACATGTAAACTAAAAAGAACCAGTTTAAATTGAAATTTATTTATGCATGTACTAGGGATGCTACCCTAGTTTAAACGATGACCCTTGAGCCAGCAGATGAAATTTTAAAATCATGGACAACATCTGTTTCACAGACTGTCACGGAGAAACGGATTTTTTTTATTAAAACCAACATATATTTTAATACTAAAATAACACTAAAATGTATTCTTTAAACTCTCCGAAATTGTTTAACGTTGTGTAAAGTTGTGTAATTGGAACTAAAAAGCCAAAAACTGAATCTTTTGCATTCTGTGATAATCAAAGAAAGTTTTCAAATAAGTAATCTTATCAAGATATTCCTAAAATAAAGTCGTGTGAACTGCAGCCTTCACATAAAAGATACGGAACCCGACGCATTCACAAAGAGTGTGACGGAAACAATCGTCGAGGAACAATGAGTGCTCGTGAATCAAACAATCGATCAGCTCATACATTAGCGTGACAGCTGTGGGGCGCGGCGAGCTATTAAATTTTGACGGGGTTCCATCTCCCACGGTTCCACTATCGACTCGCCTGTACGCGACAAAGGTGTAAAAACTAAAAACATGATTTTTGGTCGTAATTATTCTATACATTTATTTCAATGTCGCATATACCAATACTACGCTGTTACTGAATTTGGTCCTATCGGGCACTATCACTAAACTGGGTCATTTGATTGTAAAACAAATATGTGAATATCTGAGATCGATAAACAAGGTAGATACAGAGAATAAAATTAATCTAAGCTTAAGTGACATTTTCAGTTCGAATAAAAAAAATTATCAACAATGTTGGTCTTTGATTTTGATAGTTTAGGACACTTTTCAAAATGATCTCAATATATCTCATATTCATGTCTAGCCAGCTTTCCATAATGCTTCGGAATTGTAAAGAATAAAAGAGATTGCTCAGGGAATAATGTCCAGCCTTATTGGTATCTGAGCTTAGATTCGATTTAAAGCACTGCTTATGTATGAATAATGAATTTTACTTTAATATTAGTAATTTGTGAAGTGACGGTGGATCTTTCTACTAGGTGTGTATTGATAATATTGCATAGAATATGTGGGGCTGCCAGTTGTCACAATTATTATGATTTTTTAATAAAGCTAAAGTAATAGTTTTTACCCGCGACTTCGTCCGCGTGATAGAATTTATAGCTAAAGCACTGGATAACTCGTGGATATGACAACTGTTATCACTGATCCAATTCATAAAAAATAATAAATGATGATTTCAAATTTCAACAGTGATAAGTTTTTTGATTAAAGCTAAGGTCAATGTACCGCCGCGCCGTACTACCGATTGCGCCACGCGACACTCGAACCCTTCAAAGTAACCCCTTCGTATTAAAAATACGATCGAAAAAACGCGCGTAAGTGTGCTAAGGTCGTCCGGGCTATAAATAAGGGTACATTCTTTTTTTAGCGTGATACAAGTTCCAAGTTCGATGTTCGCATTAATTTGGTACAAAATTATAAACTACTTTTAACTTTCTGTGGATTTGTCTTTAATTTCTAATTATATAATTTTCCAATCATAGCATCTCTTTAAATTCAAATTCAAATTCAAAATATTTTTAATCAATTAGACGTTTACAAGTTCTTTTGAATCGTCAAACGCATCTACCACTGGTTCGGAATGTCCTTCCTACCGAGAAAAACCGGAAAGAAACTCGGCGGTTGCTCTTTTAAAAGATTTGATATACAATATTATGCCACGTATAAAAGCAATTGAAGTCCCGCGCATTGCTGGAGCGAGCTGCAGGTCAAATCCACGCTCTCTTATCTTCGATTGTATAATATGCTTTTCTCAGGAGCATAGTTTTAATAATTTTTTTTAACTTGTGTAAAGGCAAGTCCAAAATTGATTGAGGAACTTTGTTATAAAAGATTATACCTATTAAAGCGATCACTGCCAGGCTATAAGGTTGTCCTAGATTCAACGACTAGTGAGAAAGGGTGAGAGAAAATATTATATGATTGATTTTCTCTAAAAATCTAATTGATTTATTAAATTATAAATGAGCACTTTAATAAATAAGTGATGTATTTCTTTTGATGATTGACTTGACCGGCCATTATCCACCAAACTTATGTTAGGTTAGGTTGGAAGTTGGAACATAAATATTAAATATAAAAGAGTTCCCACGGGATTATAATTCCACGCAAACGAAGTCGCGGGCATCATCTAGTATCACAATTCTCCGGTAATAACTCCGAAAAGTTAGAGGTGCGTGCCCGAGATCGAACCTCCGAAAAGGAGGCGGATGCCTTAACCACTAGGCTATCACGGCTTTTACTTGACTACTTTCTACTTACTTCTACTTTTTAACCCTCGACCAAAAAGAGTTGTGCTATAAGTTTGACGTGTGTATCTGTCTGTGGCATCGTAGCTCCTAAACTAAAGAACCGATTTTAATTTAGTTTTTTTTTGTTTGAAACGTGGCTTGATCAAGAGTGTTCTTAGCTATAATCCAAGAAAATCGGTTCAGCCGTTTGAAAGTTATCAGCTCTTTTCTAGTTATTACTGTAACCTTCACTTGTCGGGGGTGTTATAAATTTTTAATTTACACTCGTTACTACTACTTTCTATCAATTGAAGAAAACTAAAGTGTCATCATGAGTATAGGTCTTAGGGAAATCCCATTCCAATTAAGTTTGAAGGTCATACCATCGCGTGCTGATTGTTTACGGAAACATTTACGAGCAGGGAAATTTTTATCAAGTTAAATAATTTAAATCTATGTGTAATAACGTAATAAAAACTGTGGTTAAAACTTCATTGTTACCTTTAAGGTAGTTTAAACTTAATTTAGTTGATGCCCGCAACTTCGTCCGCATTTTAGATTTTTTTTTAAATCCGGAACTCTTTTTTTCCAGGATGAAACTAGACTTTGTCTGTCCCTGGGATGAAAGCTACTCGTATCTCTGTACCTTAGTGAAAGTCGGTAAAACCGGCCGTTAAAAGCCAGCAGACAGACAGACAGACAGCCTCATTTTCGCATTTATATTATTAGTACCTATGCATAAAAGGTATCTTTTTGTGGAGGCCGCCACTAAATAAAATTGAGATCAGTGTCCCGTAAGTACCCATTTTTGGACTTGACTGCGATATTCAAATATTTGCGAGCAATTAAGTAGATTGACGTAGATTGAAGTTCAATAGGTAGCTCTATCTCTGATTAATAAACATAAAAATGATCACTTATTGCAAATGAAAAAGTTTGTTGATTAGTCGTTTGGACCTTCAATCAAGCCACAACACAGCAACAGACCAACGTGTTTTTTTGAAAAGTGACATAGGTACCTAGGCTACTTTTTATCGCGGATAGTCAAAGAGTTCCTGCGAGATTTTTAAAAACATCAACTTGCTAAGATAAAGGTTATATACCTATTTAATCTTATTTTGTGATTAGTATATTTGACTAAAAATGTGTATATGTCCTATAGTATTACAATTGTTGTAGATTTAAATAGCGAATCTTAAGGTTATATAAACAAGGTTTTTAAGTAAATAGAGTTATTTAATACGTGCCTATTTATACGAACATCGCATGTCTACAATAAAATCTACAATCATCAAATGACTATATTATATACTTGCTATAGACCTAATTGAATCAATGCTGCAAGTATCCTAATTAAATTATGCGTATTGTAGTATTCAGGCACAAAGGCTGCAATCGTCTGTCGATTTTATAGTAAGAGCTGAGTTAGCAGCTAAATAATTTCATCCATTTAAACTTAAAGGCTTAATCGAACATTAATGCTTATAAGAAGGCTTCACCTTAATCTCTGAAATTATTGAAAAGTTATTGAAAATATTATAAAATGTTGAAAAGTTGGACAGTTATAAAATGCAGCTATTAAGTAAACATTAGAAACGAAAACAATTTGATGATGCTATGAGAGTTTCTTTACGTTTTCTAGGATTAACCTCCTGCGCTACGACGCGTAGCCGCGTAGGTAATTACCTATATGAATCCAATTAAGTAATTATTTGCTAACACAAATTACCTAACTTCTGCCAGTTATTTTTGATCAGTAAAACTACCATGATCATATCTAATTTATCATATAACCTTATGAACATGACGAATTACGATAGTTGAACTTACTTATGAGTTTCATTTTAAAAGGGAAGAAAGAAACATGTAATACTTTTTTATTTAGTTATTGCATATAACTTTTTAAAGGACTAACTATCATCCAAATATCCAAACTTTTTCAATGGATTTAAATAGCAGCGGGGACGCAGCGCTGCAGCCGCGATGCCTCCTCGCAGCCACAGAAGGTGCCCTTAGAGGTGCATGCCCGGGATTGAACCGTGAATCTCCCGACTAGGAGGCCAATAACGATTAGGCTATCACTGTTTCTGTTCAACATTTATGTACCTATCAGTTCCATAAGCAACGTTTCAGTACACGTAATTGGAAAATTCCGTCGCTAGATATGAATCTCTACGAAAGTAAAGCGAAACAAAACTGTTTCATAAATCGATGTTGATGGCTAATGCGGTAATACTACACAATAAGCGGCTAAGGCCAATGCTCCAGTACGTGATCGCAGACGCACTTGTGTGATGTCATCGGAAGCGTTGAAGGGCTTCACTCTTGTCATACCCTGCGCCCTCCTGCGCCCCTTGGGACGACCTTAGTTTATATTAACAACAAATTTAGTATTGTCAGCGCTATGGTGGCCTAGTGCTTAAAACGATTCCTAGATTCCCTTAGATTCTGGTCATCCTCTATTCAAAAAAATCGAAAATTCTCTCCCTGCCATGCCTATACATTTATGAGATAAACCTATTTGTTCAAAAAAATAAGTCTGATTGGTACACAAAAAAAAGTCAGAAGGTAAATTTCAACACAAGGTATCCAAATAGACTAATAATTGCTTCTTATAGTAAAAAAAACTTCTGCCTCTTGGTCGGGGGTTCAAGGTTCAATCCAGGCCACCCATCCCTTACTTTTCACATCGTGTGCGTTTTAAGCGATTAAGTATCACTTGCTTTAAAACGGTGAAGGAATAATACATCGTGAGGAAATCTGCATGCCTGAGTGTTCTCCGTAATTTCTCAAAGTTGTGTGAAGTCTGCCAATCTGAACATGGCCAGCATGGCAGATATGACCAAACCCTTCTTATACCTAATCGTTCTTCCCTGTGTTGGGGACAATGCTCAGAGAAACTTACAGCTTTTATAAAATAACGAAGGTCTAGCCCTCGCGGGCTCTTAGTCCATCACCTTAAAACTATACGACACTAGTTAGGTACAAAATGGTAGCATAACAATCGCGTGGCCCCTCGACAGCACTCAGCCGCCCCCACGTTCGGGGTTAATTGCCCCAATGTTTACGTTCTTTCACCATGGAGAGTGCACCGCCGTACACCGTACACACACTTTGATTAGACACGACGCACCTGTGTACCTACCTACTGTAAATTACTACCAAGTTGACGACAGGTTAACAAAATTAACTGGGTTCGTTTTGCGTCCTTGTTTTACTGATAATTTAGAACTACCTAGTACCTACCTGTAGGATATTCTTACCCTATGGCTATACTCAAAACATTTCCATGTACTTATTACATATTATATAGTTAAGAGTTGTAATCAGTGATTACATTGCAATAGAATGGTTTTAAACAATAACTAGCACTATAATAATAATAAGCACTCCATCTGGCATTTGAACATCAATATGTTGAAATAATGTACATACCTACATTTTTATTAATTTAATTTATTATTAAAAAAAAAACTTCACCTCAATCTCTCCTGGGTTAACATCATAAGGAAACCTGCCTACCTGAGGTACAATCTCCGTAATGTTCGATCGAATTAGCAGATAAGGGCTAATAAGCCAACCCCATGGTTAAGCTAATTTTCGATTTTCAATTTTTTTTTTTGTGAACTGATAAGGTACGTCCGCGTCGTTAGATAACTAAGATTACGTATGTAAATAAATCTATACCATACGTCAAAAACTTACTGATTTTTTTGAAGAAAAATAGCACTTTCTAGGTCTAGTCTAGGTCAAATTAGGCAACTGTTGAGCCTCAAAAATAAAATTCATTGAAGTTCCACCAAAAATCATAAAATTTTCAAACCCTTCAACTTTCATCATACACGTTATCATCCCAGGCTGCAGAACCGCACTGCTGAATATAGCCTTTTGCCATAGAGCACCAACACAATCACTCAGCTTTCCTTGTCTAGCCATTTCTTGCCACTGTGCACCTGCTTTTATATCGCATTGAGGGGTGGCGCTTCCTAAATCAATGATTGGGAGAGTGTCCCACAGTACGTTTAGTACATCACGAGCGCCATGATGATTAAAAACTTTCGCCTTCAGGCATTTATACTAATTTTGGTAATGAGATTTTGGTATTTAAATAATTTTACGCATTAGAATTCCTTACAAAGGATACGTGTTTTTTTTTAACCAAATAGGCATGCGATTGACTGCAATCATATCAAATAGATAGTAGGCGATGCTGATCATACAGCCTAAGGTGGAGCGCGCCCGCCTAGAGGGTGCCTATTCACTTTTCTTTTGAAGATACCAATATTAATTGGCCGGAAAGACATTCCATATTCTGGCAGTGTATATTAGAAACAAAGAGGCGGATCGCTTCGAACAAGTATCTATTTTATTACGAACTGTCTGGTTTCTGCTAGCTGCTGTATTTAGAACCAGAACGCGGATTTTTTTTAAATACTTTAACTATTTAAACTATAAATGACTCTTGCGCATTAGAGCTGGAATCACACCGGGCATGTCGGGCTAGGATTCTAATCCAGTAAAGTGCGACCCCACGAACGTGCGTTGACAATGACGCCAGCTGCATCTTGCATTGTGTTTGGAACAATGCAGTGCACCCCTGATCTATGCTATAATGGAGTGTGCACGCTATCATAGAACCGCCATAGAACATAGTTTAAGGGTAGGTACTATTTTTATAGCCCGCTATTTGTCTATTTGCTCGTAAAGTTAGTGAAAAACAACTTACATGCCTGTTGTACATGTATACATGGTACCTACTGTCAAGAACTGTACATGGTTGTGTATTAGGATTCTCTGACACGACAATAGTAAAATATTCCCTGGCTTATAGGTGAGAAGTTCGATTTCTCGTCTCAAAAAATATTTTTCAGATAATCAGCTAGGTAAATTAATTCACGTGTAAGTCCTGTCAGGGTCCTAATTATTACGAAAACGCGCTGTATTCAGCGGAAGACAATAATAAATGAATCTAGATGCAAAGCTTTGAACATAATTTCAAAAAAAATAAAAAAACTGATTTGAGTTACCGAATAATAATTTAATTTAGTATCGAATATATTACGTATAGGTACAAGAGTTAATGTAGTTCTATATTAACATTTTTTAGAGTCGGTGCCAATTAGCCGCACGAACCGTCTACTCTTCATATTGTTTGTGACTCCACATTGGCACCTCATTGACAGTTGCCTACTATATTTATTTTAGCAATGTCTAAAAAACTGATACAATAATTTAGTGTATAAGAAATATCAGGCGTTATTATGATAACGGGAAATGGAGGATATGGGAATCCACCGCATTATTATCCCAAGAAAACCTTTACCATTTTATGAATAATGGAACGGAATCACGACCCTCAGTAATGAGGAATATGACGCGGAGAGAGAAGATCGAAGATAACAGTCCACCTCCTCGCGTTCACTGCGCGGCCTCTATGTGTCCCTAACAGTCATAAGGCACGCGGTGAATGCCAAGAGCGGACTCAAGCACCGATACCTCAAGAATCATCGTACGCTGCAATGAACGTCAAGATCAAGATATAGTACGGTCTAACAAATATTCATAACTAGTGATGCCCGCAACTTCTCGTGGATTTGTTTTTAGGATTCCATGCCCTAAGGATCTTAACGGAAACCTATTACTAAGCCTACACTGTCCGTCCGTCCGTGTGTCTGTCAGCGGGCTGTATCACTTGTAAGTTTATAGGTATAGAACTGAAACTTTCGCTATAACAACTAATAGTAAAAATTACGAAATAGCCCCCACGTAAATTAAAAAGTGTTGTCTTGTACAAATGGTACTATGGTACGGAAGTCTTCGCTTGCGAGTCCCACTCGTACATAACCGTTTTTTTTTAATCCCATGGGAACTCTTTGATTATTATCCGTCCGTTATATGTCCGTCTACAGGATAAGAGTTATCTCTGTACCAAAAATATTATGATTCCGTTGGCAAACTTCGAGTACGGAACTCTAAAAACTGTTCAATCTGCATTTACTATATTTTCTACATTTCCTACATCTGTTTCTGTTTATTAGATTATTATTGTAATAATAGTATACAGGTAATAATATGTGTATTTACTACTTATATTGTATTAATTAGTATGCATTGTTTGAGATAATAATATAATGTCATTGTTATAAGTTTCGTTATCAGTTTTATACAACCTAGCTGCTTTCCCCACTGGACCCCAGTGAGTTCGTTTAGTATGATTTGTAATTTAGAAAATACACTTTTATAATGTTATATTATATACTAAATCAATTTATATTTCAGTAATAATATCTTATTAATGATGTATGCAAACAGTTCGCATAATATCCGCATCACTACCATACGCGTAAATTGCACGTGTGTGCAACATTGTTATACAAACCAAAGTCGGTCAATTACCTTGCTCCAAATAAAGAACTGAATTCGCAGCCCAAAATATGCAACGCTGGTAAGTAGGTACCTATATAGATGGTACCATTCGTGACAGTAACTAGTATTGGATAGCGCTGTTTTAAAGCCATTATGTAGATTTATGCTGACTGTCAGAATTTTATTACATTGATGTGATCTATGAAATCTTTGACTTAGTTTACCTACCTATATCTACTCCTATGTAATGATTGTAAAAAATTGTAATTTGTAGCCACAAAAATTTTATTTGTGAGAAATTAGATTAGGTATTAGGTATGTATATATAGATCACATCTATATACATACCTACTTATCTGTATTACGGGTAGGTACAGATATCTAGGTATCATAATATATGTATTGTATGTATCATAGTATATATTTATTTAAGAATTGCTGTGTACAACTATTTAGGGGGGTTGCTTGGATCCTGAGCTATTTATTATTTTTATATTATTTAGACTCTTAAGAGTTAAAAACTGTTTTGTGTGCCTTTTTCAATAAAATAAAATAATATTATACGGATAGACTGCTGCTTAGCGAAGGTCTCCTTTCATAGAATATGAAGTTAGGTAATATTAATATGTATTATGGCATTGTATCTATTTAGAATGAAAAGTCAAAAAAAAATTGGACTCGCGCATGAAGGGTTCCTTACCGTACAAAAAATAACACTTTAAAAAAAATTTTAGTTGAAGCAGCAATAAATACATATTCTGTGACAATTTAAACTTTCTGTACCTATTACGGTTCACGAGATACGGTCCGCTGACAGACAGACGGACAGCGGAGGCTACTAATAGGGTCCCGTTAACAGTTAGCACCCTTCGGGAACCCTAAAGAGTACCGTTGGATGATTCTACAGTTAAAATGCTATTATTGATTAATTTAATATGGGAGAAATCAAGAAGATTGTTGAATGCACTCGAGATAATTGTCGAGTACAAGTACAGTAGGAAGTCACGTAGCGTCCGTGACCAAGGTCCAACGAGTTTATCTTGTATCTCACTACTGTACGTGACATACAAAATAACTCTCTGCTACCTTACTTTCTGAAAGCAACTTTAAATCTTAGCCTAAAATCTTAATTATTCTTAATTATTTTAAGCTCATGAACGTTAACTGTTTTGAACCCTTGTCTTACATAATTTAATACATAGGTATATACAGAAAACCTTGCTAATTTATTTCGTTTACTTATTAATTAACAAGGCCATTGCCTAACTTCACCGAAAATGATATCAATCACGCCCCCTTAGGAGTTAGGATGGGCAATGAAAATCATGTGTCATGTGGTGGTCATGTACTCATGACTCACACGTAATCATCATCATCGTCGTCTTCAATCCATCGCCGGCTCACTACTGAGCACGGATCTCCTAACAGACTTCACACACAGCCGAGAACATTATAGAGAACTTTCAGGAAAAC
This sequence comes from Maniola jurtina, assembly GCF_905333055.1. Taxonomy (NCBI): domain Eukaryota; kingdom Metazoa; phylum Arthropoda; class Insecta; order Lepidoptera; family Nymphalidae; genus Maniola; species Maniola jurtina. The sequence goes on from NC_060029.1 coordinate 5,576,817, forward strand.
TCTCATGCAAGTTGCATGAGAAATATAATGCACATATAGTTGCATAATAAAATGCACACTGAGGATGCATGCCCGATATCAAACCCCGGACCTCCTTCTTAGAAGGCCGACGTCTTAACCACTAAGCCATCATCGCTTTAAGCTTCTTAATATTAGTGGGTAATATCGACCATAAAATTGCCTAAGGTTGAATGTCGTTTGCACATCGTAAAAGTACAAGATCTATTTTCCCTAATTTAAGGCCTAAATACATACATTTAGAAAAGTCTGAGCCTTAGGGTGTTTGTGCACTCATTCTTATTCGATTCGTATTCGTTTTCATTCAAATAAGATTTACGCAGTGGCCGTCCTACTACAAACCGTGCATAAAGTATACCGATCGATATTAGCCTAAGTAGTAGTAAGTACCTACTTTGTGGTTGCAATTCCATGAAATCACGGTATGATGAATCATTATAGGTAGATATATGGTATACCTAGACTAGAATAAATCCCAATCGAACGTCATACGGCTTTATAGGGTAACAAAGGGTCACGTGTTATGAAATTAAATTAAGTTGAAGAGAATGGCAATTTATGAAGTGATAACTTCAATTTTACAATAATTAAATGAAATGAAAAAGAAATGTTCACAAAAGGTTCAATAGTTTTTAGGGTTCCGTACCTCTAAAGTGAAAACGGAACCATTATAGGATCACTTTGTTGTCTGTCTGTTTGTCTGTCCGTCCGTCCGTCGTGTCTCTCAAGAAAACCAATAGGGTACTACCCGTTGACCTAGAATCATGAAATTCGGAAGGTAGGTAGGTCTTATAGCACCAGTAAACGAATAAATCCGAAAACTGTGAATTTGTGGTTACATCATTAAAAAAAATTAAAATATATTTCAATTTTCCAAAGTAAGATAACTAACTATACCAAGTGGGGTATCATATGGAAGGGCTTTACCAGTACATTCTAAAACTGGTTTTTATTTATTTTTACGCATAATAGTTTTGATTTATCGTGCAAAATGTCGGAAAAATACCCGAGTATGGAACCCTCGGTGCGCGAGTCTGTCTCGCACTTGGCCGGTTTTTTATCTAACGCAGAATCGAATTTCTCTTGCTAGGAATCATACTCCGATGAAATACTAGAAGTCGTCGCTGTAGCTTGGGGGACAGAAACGGCCGTTATCGCCCCAGATATCTAAAGTTGCATTTCAACCCCTTTTCACCCAATGCGATTGCAAGCCGGTCTCTGAAATCTATAGGGTGAATTGACTATCGCTATTACTGGATATATAAGTAGGTAGTTACTAAACTAATGTATCAGAATTAAAAGTTAAACATTCCAATCCTAACGTGTATAAAATGAACAAAAAGAAGGAAAATCAATTTTTGAATGTTGTGTGCAGTTCCATCCAAATACATGAAAAATAGAAACTCAAAATATCTGACGATCGATGTGAACAATAATGAAGTAGGAGTCGTTACATAAATTTCAGGATTCATTGTTTTCTAGCTGATACCCGCAACTCCATCTGCTAAGAGCCCGCGAGGAACAAACCTTCGTTATTTTATAAAAGCTGAAAGTTTCTCTGCGAAATTCCCTAACACAGGGAGAAACGATCAGTGACTATGAAGTGTGGATCATGGTGGCTTTGGGAGATAACAGGGAACAAAGATGTAAAAAGTCTTAAAAGTCAAAGTGTAAAATTCAATTCTTGTATATTTTCTTAGCAATAGTATTAGAAATCACGTCATGAATGATAATATTATGGCAACCCCCTGCCAGACACCTTTAAACTCTAAAACTTTAATGTCAAAAACGCAATCTCTCGTAGGCTCTACAGTAGTCAAATTATTAGCTTGCCCCTGCCTGCCATACATTTTCTAACATTTATGTTTATAAACTTATCAATTTCTATTTTATAGAATACAAAGCTTTTCAGTAACCAGTTACTATTAATTAGCAGTCGGGTTTTTAGTTTTTTTAATTACGTAATTTTTTTAAATCCTGTAGTTCGGTGCCACTAACCTTAGCTGGACGAAATCAATAGTCGAACAAATAATCATAATATAATCAATTTTCCTACTATTTATGTATAGGCGTGCAAACTGTAAACAATTAGAGCTATGCAAGCTGATAACGAGCTGTAGTTTGCTCAGACTTAAGACACTGTTAAAACGAGACAGCGTTATACCGCTGGCATAATATATCAGTCTCATTTTAACTCAAACTTAAATCTAAGCAAAGTCAAAGTGCGCTCTATAGATTTCAACCTAAGTGTTGGCAGAGGAGCAGGTGTGTCGGTGTATAATATGATGTGGTATATAGTGTCAAAATTTTTTCAAAGTCCAAAATTTATTTGAATAAAAAGTCTATCTATTTCTTTTTGACAGGTTGATGCTTCGAGTTTTTGAGTATCGAGATCGAGTATCGAAGTGTTGATGGAATCAACGGGAGGAGATTAATGTAGATTATAGCTTCTTTGACGGGAAATATAAAAAAAAGTGTTGCCCAACGAGGTCCAATGCTCGTTTTCCAACTTGAAACTAAGAAGAAAAAAGTTTCGTAGCGAAGATGAAATTCGATGAAAATTCTCCGAGTCTACAATTTGCACTTTTCCGACTGTCTGTCTGTTTGTCAGATCCTTGATACAAGTTATTTTTGAATTAGCACATAATTACTTCTGTACAAATAAATTATGTGAATCGATGAATTACAGCTGATACTATGTAAAAACGAATATTTATACATCCATGATAAAAACCTACAAAAAATATTTCAGGGGGGCGTTCATACAAAAGCAAATTGGGGTGAAACAATTTAATCTACCTAGTACCTCTACCTACGTCCTACATACATAAACTGGTGGGGTCTCGTTGAAAAATTTTTTCAAACTGAATTTTTCAATTTTATTTTTAATTTCAAAATTGACGATTTGGAGTTTATCAAAGTCGCTGTTATAAAAAGTTTTGTCCCGGCGTCTATCTGAAAAACGGTTTTATATTAAAAGCTGTAATTTATGTATAATTTCAGTTAGGGGCGAACCTCTAAATAAGTCTGTAGTCATTCATTATTTTAAGCATGACAAAAAATGCGTTTGTGTTGGAACCATGAATTTAGAAAATATTAGAATCGTAAGGGGTAGTTCAAATAACAATGATAGTTACTTTTAGGGCATTATCTTTTATTCAACCCACAAAAACTATACCTACTTAGTACTTACTACACCATACATTAAACGAAATACTCGTACTTACGAGTATCTACTTATTGTAAACATTGTCTAGAGTAGCAAGGCTTCTAAAGTCTGCGCCCTAGGGAGTCAAGAATCGAGACGTTCTTCTACCATGGACAGATACCTACCTAATTACATATGTGGTTTTCGAAAATGTATAAAATTAGTTAATAAGATATAATTAATATTATTGCAACAGTATGTACTATGTAGTATGTGGGTTTAGTTCTATGACATTTATTAAGGAAAATATATTATTGATTACCTAACATAATATTATTATTATTAATTTAAATTTCAGAATTTCAAGTAAAGGTGAATTTCATTTGAAAATTAAATGACTTTTTTAATTAATATTCTATTATTTACTGCGAAGGATAAAACATAGAAGTATTTAATATGTTTCATTATATGTAGCATAACGTAAACTCTACCACGGTGGGCATTAAAGATACCGAACGCGTCTTCACTTCGTTTGATTAATTGAAGTCGCGTTTAGATCTCTATTTTTGAATGTCAATTGGTAGAAAACCTTCTTCTATGTTTTATCCTTCCCTGATTACTACGTTCCCTTTCCTAAGATTATTTATTTATAAGAGTTAGAGTACTGTTGCTGCAAAAAATGTTAGTAGGTAAGTGGCAACTATACCTACATCTTTCTATATTATGCAAGTTATCGAACAGTAAATAATAAAGATAGAGTCAAAGCAAGCATGAAAGTGAGCATAAAAAATTAACATGAAAAACTGTAAGTTTCACTATAGCATATAACATAAGCTCTACTGTGGTGGATGGTACGCACGCGTTTTCAGTTCGATTGCAATTCTGTAACTGTCACGTTCGATTCGATCCGATATGTAGGAAATGTAGGTAGCTAAAATCACACTATCCATACTAATCCATACTTAATATTATGAATGCGAAAGTGTGTGTCTGTCTGCTACGTTTTTACGGTTCAACCGCTGAACCGATTTTAAAGAAATTTGGTACGTAGTTAGCTTATATCCCGGGGACACAGGCTACTTTTTATCCCAGAAAATTAGGGAGTTCCTACGGGATTCTTAAGGGTCTATCCGTTTAACCGATTTATATGAAATTTGGTATAGAGGTAGCTTACGCCCCGGAAATTGACTTCGGCTTTTTATCCCGGAAAAGCAAAGAGTTCCCAAGGGATTTTTAAAAACCCCAAATCCACGCGGACGAAGTCGCATGCATCATCTAGTAAAGTAAAAAAATAAAGGCGAAAGCTTGTATGTGTGTGTGTTTGTTACTCTTTCACGCAAAAACTACTGAACGGATTTGACTAAAATTTGGAATAGAGATAGATTATATCCTGGATTAACACATAGGCAAAGAGAAGCCGGAAAATCTCGGAAAATCAACGAGTTCCAACGGGATTTTGAAAAACCTAAATCCACACGGACGAAGTCGCGGGCATCAGCTAGTAGGTAATATTAGTAAGATCCAAATGAGTAGAAGTACGTTAGTACTATTATATATTCTGTGGTAGAAGGTAAACAGGAGAGTATCACCAGTCACCACGAAAGGCCTTTAAGGGAAAACACTTTTATCTACGATCCATGGAGCGAGTCGGGACAAACCCGGCGTGAGTCATCTCGATTCTCGACACGTCGTCATTCGATTACGGGTATTAGCACGGAATTTCTTTATTGTCATTCCGCGATAAGCATTTTTGGCTCAAATTCAATGCAAGCTCACTAAACGATGCGTATGTGGAACGCCTGAGTATTCTTTGTTTCAAATAGGTAGGTGCCTATGTAAGTGTTTCACCTTCAGCTGTCAGACTTTCAGGTCAAAAAATTAAACGCATGCAATAACCGTGTGCCTATTTTTTTTCTTTTCTAAATAAGGGTCTGTTTCACCACCATCAGATAAACTTTATCTATCGAATTTTGACGCTATGACTGTTTTTGTATTGTTGAGAATCTGTCAAAATGTCAAATTTATCCGTTAGATAAAGTTTATCTGGCGGTTGTGAAATATTATTAAAAGTAACCGATCTATATTTTTTAATTAATTTACATAATACCTTATTATATGTTTTGTTCTCGTTCATACCTATTTACTCTTATTATTTAACTGTTTTGAAAACATCAGTTCCTATCGGCTTTGCATAGTTTTCGGAAGATGAAGATTATTAAGTAGTAGAAGTACCTATTACAAGGCAAAGGTACGGTATAATTTGTTAGGGTAGGACCTAAGGTTTGTTTGTTTATTCCTTAGGTACCTACCTATTATGGGTACGTTTTCTTTTAGTAAAAATAGAAAGAAGAGAAAGATCGAAATTGCCGAACATGATTATTTTGTGTAAGTACAAAAATATGAATTAGGTATAGATATGTCTATTACTTACAGCTATACATAGTTAATTAGCATGAGTCATTTGCATTCGCAAAGTTGTAAACTCTCTGTAGGTAGTAACTACATACATTATAAAATTATGCGTCTAGTTATAGTAACTAGTTAGGTAGGTAATATGTTCTTTATTCTATAGATGCACGTAGGCATAAAACCAGATTTCCTTTTCAGTACCTACATAACATAATGATTGGACAAAGGAAGGCGATAATTAGTTGTGGACAAAAATAGTCGTGCAGCCGGGCCCTGGGCCAGCTGACGTCAGCGCGCCAGGGCCGCGGCGGGGCAAGACGGGCCCCGCGCCAGTGTCGCGCGCGCCGTCAGTCTGGCCGCACGCCGTCTCGCTGCCCGCGCCCGCACCGCTGCCGCCTGCCACCGCACCACGCCACTCCACTCACCCTCCGCTCCCGACGCACCACCCGTGAGTACTGCCGCCCCTTTATCCCTGCGTACATTGTGTGCTCGTCCGAAAATCACTTTCGAATCGATGCACCCTGGCAACGTCCGATGCAGTTTTCACTTCTGGCGCTTCGATAGAACCATGGATACCCACGCAAGGCGCAGTGCTCTCTCTTCCTTTACCATTCGCCTGCAACCTGCTATGCAATATACTACGAGACCTAGATTTCTCGTGCTGGTGGCGAGGAGCGTGGCAACCTTGGCGCATCGTGCAATGCAGCGGGGACCTTGCAAGTCACGCGTCACAGTAACCTCGGCTCACGGCGTGCTCGTGCCGCTACGGTGACGTCTCACGTCTATATACTTATTGATTTATCGCCTTGAACGTTGTACATTGCTTTCATAGCGACCGCTATCCACAGAGATGCTATTTTCACCAGGCAATGTATTATTAGTAAAACAGATTTCGCGCGTTTTTGATACGTTTAATTGTATTCGGTTTATACGGACATGATGATAGACGCGTAATAAAGCGAGCATAAACAGCTGACTGATCGTCGACGTAGTTCTTTTGACAGATAAAAAATAAGACGCGGTCGCTCAAGGACGGTCAACAACTATCGAGAGGTATTTCCTGTTCAACGGCACCGGAGCACACCGGAGCGTGCTACACAAATGACGTCTAAACGACAGTAGTCATTATCGCCGCTAATGATAATTCGGCTTACAATTCACGGGTTTTGGGTCATACTTCGGCAATATAATGTTGCAGTTAAATAGGCACGTGAAGTGAGGGCCTCAACCGCGTTTCCCGAGTTATCGCGCTGGAAAAACACGCCACATTTTATCGCGTGCTGTACTAGTCACTATCAGCTGTTGCGCTGCGAGCGATGCGGTGCGCGATCGCCAACACGATTAGTCATTGTTGTTTACGCAAATACCCACTTTATAGCGTCGTTCACAAAACGCTGTTTTCGATTTTGCATATTTAACAGCTGACCGAAAATACGTCAATCCGTACTTACAATTAATTATTCACATTGGCATGATGACTTCTCCTAGAGGAGCTATAGTATATTGTTCTATGGATCTATATAAAAGGATAGACTAGCAGACATTATGTCAACGTGGTACAGCTCCTACAGCTCAAACAGCTTGGTCTAGAAAAATCGACTTCCAAAGCCACTAAAAAGTTAAAAATAGTTTTTGTAGATAGGTATTAGGTAGGTACCTACACATAATATTCCTCACATAAAATAAAACTAGAGTTTGCGTTGGAATACTTATGTCATCCCTATTGGGAGTTGGACGTCTTTGACTTTGAGCACCGAATATTTTTTTTTTTTTTTCGGTTTATTCTAGTCTTTAGATTATTATTGGTACGGCTATTTACAGAAATAATGAATAAATACTTAAAATGAATGGGTAGGCAATGTATCTATGCTGTTTAAAAGTATAAGGCACGTAGAGGTAGATACTCTGTCGAAATTGATTCGATGAACCCAATAAAATAATGAAAAAGTGATTAATCAAATCAAAATGAATTTATTTATTTTTCAAAATATGGTGACTTTTTGAAGTCAAATAGGATGCAAATAGATGAATTACCTAATATAGGTAGGTAGGTAATAATTTAACGTCAACTTAAACTAAAGCGTTTCAAACGTGCCCGTCTGATAAGAAACCTACAACAAACTAAAGCGAAAATCAAATTCCTTTCTTTGAATTTTGCAATTTCTGATGAAATTACAATAAAAAAGATTCAAATAATAATCTTATTTAACACTACATACCTACTGGATAAAGATGAGCCACATTTACATATTCATGAATATTACTCCTAAGTTACATTGGAAATGGCCTCTAAAACGTCTCAACCATTGCCTCGGCTCGACATTGGCCGCGCTTTACAAACCGGTAGATAGGCCACGGTTACCCTTCGCCGGACACCGCAGAAGCAGGTGGCAAAATTATATACATATCTACTTAAGTTATCTGTACATAATTAAATAGTTTACTTTGCTTATAAGTAAGGGTATCCTTTTCAGCTTTTACATATAGACTTTGCTATCGAAATAAACTAGGTATTTAACAATAGTTCCAACGTCCAAACTTTGATCATGGCCTCATTATACATTGTGACACTCGGTTACGCAAGACTTCCTATGTTCAACAAGTTCACCAGTCGACCGGTCCCTCGTTTATACTTTAATACTTACTTACTTAGTCACTTATACAGAATTTCGTTTCTTTTCAGATAGTCATGGTACGGAAATACGAAAGAATGAGTGGTCGTCAATCCTGGAATGAAGAAGAAATGGCCAAGGCAGTGGCAGCCGTGGTATCTGGTAAAATGGGCTACAAGCTAGCCGCCAGAACCTTTCATATACCTCGCTCCACCCTCCAAAGAAGAGCAAGTAAAGTTCGCTACCAACAGCCCGATGACCCGAAACCGCTCATGGGACATTACAGACGTGTCTTCACAGAGAATCAAGAGAAAGACTTAGTCGGTTATATTAAGAGTATGGAAAAATATTTCATGGGCGTGTCCAGGAGAGACATTAGGGAGCTCGCATTCCAGTACGCAGAGGATAATAATCTTAACCATCCTTTTGATTGCAACACGCGGATGGCCGGTGAAGATTGGGTGAGGAATTTCCTTAAAAGAAATCCAGAGCTGCTACATAGATCAGAAAAGGACTATGAACTAGAGCCGGTGAACTTTGACCAGTTCTATCACTTCATGTGCCAATCATGATCGTAATTTCAATTAATAATTTAGTTCTAATATCCAAGGTCACTTGAAGCCCACCCAACGGAGCCTCAAGTTTATTGAATGTTGAAAACACAACCTGTGTACAATATAGTAGAATTTATATTCGAAAAATCTTTTTTACGCACTGCAAGTGGTTTAGGCTAATTTTAACTTATCAACGGAATTTATAGATAAAGGCATGTAGGAAAAAAATTAAAACTTAATATATACGTTACATTAATAGACAATTAAAATATTTAAATTAAAAGAGCCTAGCTCTCACGATATTTATAGCTAATACTTAGTGATAATTACTTAATAGACTTTTTATTCATAATATTTCATTCGTTCTACTACCTACTTAATTACGCTGTTTTGAAATTGAGTACTTATCGAAACTAACATTCTGCACATTATTGAAGTTATTCTTGTTTATAGTTTATATTCTGTTATTTAATGGTAATCGGTTATTATAGGGCTGTGATAATGGAAGAGGTGTAAATTAGGGAACATATCAAGAGTAAAGTGTTTAACAATAATTAAATTATGTTTTCCTTCTTCTACCGCTTTTGTCAATTGTTACCTCACAGTTCTCATTAGTTTTCTAAACACACACACACATGACACACACAAAATCTTTGTGTTTGCCAAATCAAAATGGTAATTTTCCTAATTATAATATTTATCTTTCTTGCTTTGTTTGCAGAATTTACAAAAATCTGCTTCACTAAATTTCTCTAACTAAACTAAAAGTCTTTAACTAAATTTCTCTAACTAAACTCTACTCTTGACAGCTTTTGCCTCTTTATTTATTTCTTTATAAAATGATAACCAAGGTTATTTATTAATATTATTAGAATCTTCTCAGATGGAACACAATATCACAAAATAATATTGATTATACCCAGTTTATAGTTTATTATGATAGTGGCTCTATTTTTGTTCTTCATTGGACCGATTTTAAAATCAAAAGTCGGCCGCTTTTTGCAACTGGGTACATTCCAATGAATAATAATATTGTAATATTATTAAAGCGCGATTATTCCATCGTCAAATAACTTTTAACTGAGGAATAACTTTTATGTTTTGACAGATTTTCTGAACAAAAACTGTCAAACCTCAAAATTCCTCAGATAAAAGTTATTTGACGATGGAATAATCGGCCTTTAATCTTTCAAAAATGTATTTGACTGGCAAGGGTTTAATTGTTTTACAAAACTTAAGATTGTGGAACAGTCTACATTGTATTACATGAATATAAAATCTTTTATTGAGAACCCCTAATGAAGACATATTGTATTGTAATATATTCTTCTATACCACGAAGAAGTAAATTATTAATAAGTAAATTGTGATAATGGTGTATGGTGATAGTAGTGGGAATGTTACGGTAATTTTTTTTGTAAGTTTTATATTTGAAATTCTAAAGATGTAAGTGGTATTTTTCTAATTTAAATTAAAATATATCAACGTTGTACCTTTGAACTTACCTACAAAGTTGTCGTTACCTGATATAAGTTTTGATCTCTTATAACTAGTTTTAATAAATAATACATATTAAAATATATTGGTTGTTAATACAACAGACTTATGTTGAAAAAATTGATACAAATTATCGAATGCCAAACTACGTTATTATTTGAGATTTATATATAATTTATATTTTTAAGTAAGTACTTAATAAGTTTAATTTAATAAAAGGTATTAAAATGTGATATTGACTTTTTAATTTACTAATAAGAATTTATATTAGAAAATACATAGGTATATCTTTTAAATATAGGCAAAGTAGGGAACAACCTATGGGCCCCGCCTACTAGGGTCTTTATCCAGCCCCAAGTGAAATTTTAAAGTCGCATTGAAAACCACCTATCAAACCCAACGTCCCTGAAAACTGCGAAAAAAATAAAGAAAATCGGTTAAGGTACTAAAAAAATCACCATAATATAAGCTTATAATATGTAGATATGAACTGTTAACTTATTTGAATTGAAAAAGGGTAAAGGGTGCCTTAGGTTGGCATTGCCTCGGGGCCTCTACATGACTTAATCCGGTCCTGGCCTGCAGGTTCGCCCATTTTTTACTCGAATACGGTAAAGCCAAACGTAAGGGTTGTGATTTTGGCAGTCTATGCATCTATGTATGTACGTTGGTATCTATGTGTGTTCCACCGTAGCGCCTAGACTGCTGAACCGATTTTGATGAATGAGGTCCGGTGAGTGATTACCATTGATTTTGGAACGCCACCCTGCCACAGGTTTTATTTATTTCTATGGTGATGACCAAGTGACAATCACAGTAATATTATAAAGGCGAAAGTTTGTATGTGTTTGTGTGTGTGTGTGTGTGTGTATGTTTGTTACTCCTTCACGCAAAAACTACTGGACGGATTTGGCTGAAATTTGGAATAAAGATAGATAATATCCTGGATTAGCACATAGGCTACTTTTTATCCCGGAACTTAAAAGAGTTCCCACGGGATTTCAAAAAAGCTAAATCCACGCGGGCGAAGTCGCGGGCATCGGCTAGTATAAAATAAAATAAATAGGCTACAATTTATACCAACACAACCAGTACCTATGGCAGATGTTATCTAACTACATTAAAAAAGTGAGGGTCTCTGAAATATTTTTTTTTTGGCATCGTATCGAGTGAGATATCAAATGAAAGAGGAGAAAATTCTGAGTTCATAAATATAAATATAGTACAGTGTTAAAGTACACCAAGCGACAAAAAAACAATTTTACAATGTACAACTAGAGCTTTCTACAGTTCTTGGCTAGCAGTCCACTTTTAGTTCTGTTTTTTTAACCCCCAACTCAAAAAGAGGGGTGTTATAAGTTTGACGTGTGTAACTGTGTATGTCTGTATCTGTCTGTGGCATCGTAGCTCCTAAACGAATTAACCGATTTTAATATAGTTTTTTTTGTTTGAAAGGTGGCTTGATCGAGAGTGTTCTTATCTATAAACAAAGAAAGTCAGTTTAGCCGTTTGAAAGTTATCAGCTCTTTTCTAGTTTTCTTATAGAATTTTTTGTCGGGGGTTTTTTAAATTTTGAGTTATTTATTTTATGATCATACAAGTACATAATGACTCTAGAAGCAGCATCTGTATGATTAACTAGCTGATACCCGCGACTTCGTCCGCGTGGATTTAGGTTTTTCGAAATCCCGTGGGAACTCTGATTTTCCGGGATAAAAAGTAGTAGTAGATATTATCTATCTCCATTCGAAATTTCAGCCAAATCCGTCCAGTAGTTTTTGCGTGAAGGAGTAACAAACATACACACACACACACACACATATACAAACTTTCACCTTTATAATATTAGTGTGATAAATATCTCATGATTAACTTAATTTTAGCAAAAGTATCTACCTACCGTAGTACTTGCAAAAGTTTAATTGAATAAAAAAATATTTTAATTTTTATTTAATTTTATAGTTGCTGCTATATTTACCTATATTTGCATAAATTCAAAGATGTGACATTTCACCGAGGTTAATTGACTCATCTAGTCACAGAAAGAAGGGCTGTCTCGTTTTTTTGCAAAGAATCAGCCTGGTGGTTCAGCGCGGAAATGCAGCCAGTATTCTTGGCAGTATTCCACGCGGGCATGATTTGTAAAGTAATTGTATAAAGCTTGCTTTCCTTGTAAACTGTGCTACGTGAAATAATTGATAAACTAATGCCTACCATAAATATGGTTTTCAGCATGCATTCATTTGAATTAGTGTTAGAATATTTACATTCTACGACGAAAATATAAAAGTAATAGGATAGCTAAAACTATATTATGATCATGTTGTCTATCTAACTGTGTCGCCGTTAATAGCGTCGTCGAGTGGCTGTCAGCCCCAGACATCAGGGTTCGCTGTGAGTGCAATTTGCTCGCTAGTGGGCTCAAAGAGAGTGGTAGTTACTAGTTACACTCATTATATAGGTTTATAGGTATATCACAATATTTACAATAATAGGCACGGTAGCCACTACGGGCCCAAAAGCCCCTCAAAATCTTGAGGAGGTGCATCATTATAAACTTCTATCTTCCCTGAATAAGGAAAAAAACGTTTTAAAATGCAAGCGCAATTTTTATATGTGATAAAAAGGTGTTTTGTATATAAATTTAAAAACGGACTTATCAGGTGACTCGTCGAAAGTACCTTCCTACTCACATTGTTTTGCAGGTTAAGACGTCAGTCTTCTATTCTTGAGGTCTGGGGTTCGATCTCAGACACGTACCTCTAACTTTTGTGGGTTTTAAGCGGTTTAATATTACTAGCTTTAACGGTGAAGGAAAACATCGTGAGAGTTCTCCATAGTGTTCTCAAAAACGTGTGTCCACACTTGGCCAGCATGGTAGACTAAGGCTTAAACCCTTCTTATTCTTAGTTACCTATTTGAAGATTACCTCTTCCAAATGACATCTGCTTATATACGACAATGCCAAAAGACAAAGTTCTTGAGGCGCGAAATGTCAGTTGATATGAGCTAACTATTAACCACTAAAGCTAACTATTAACCTAGACTTGATGTTCAAAGCGTCTGTCACTGATAATCTAGTAACGGGGTAAGTACGTAACGGCATTAGAGAGTTATTAAGGCACGTTGGTGGTTTGACGCGATCTCTCGGAGACAACGACGGATATTGCCTTCGTAATCAAGTTACTGAACTGCCTTCTCGGGCTGAGATTTAAGCTATATTTACTACGTGTTAAATACAACTTTGAACTCTGTTGCTGTATTAATTTTTAAACAACAAACACAATATAAAAAAATTAAAAATATTAGTAAGCTTGTCTTGACTACCTGATAAGACAAGTCTTTTTATATATTGTATCGACATCGCATCGTGAGGAAGCCTGTATGCCTGAGTTGTTCCATAATGTTCTTAAAGGTGTGTGAAGTTCGTCAATCCGTGCTTGGCCCGCGTGGTGGATTATGGCCTAAGCCCTTCTCATTCTCAGAGGAGATCTGTCCTCAGTAGTGGGCTGGCGATGGGTTGATCATGATGATAATTATAATGACTATCTATCAACGCAAAGCCTAAACTGCTGAAGTCAAAAACTTGAAAGTTTGACAGTAGCTTCCCTTTATAAAAGGAGCTACTCACTTCCCTCACTAAGAAAGGATTTTTGGAAACACCCGTGATGGAGTTAAATAGGGCTTTAAAGTTTGAATGAAAATCCGTATCATGAAAACTGGCTTTCGGTTAAAAGTAAAGATGTAGGTACCTGCGTATAGGATTTTTGGAAATTATCAGTGGACTTGAGTCATATTAAGTACCTTTAATTTAATTTTATAAAACTGAAACCAAACTAAGGTTATTGAACATAACACTGGTATTAACTACTACTATACTATTATAATACTGGTATAATATTGTCATTCATTGTTAGGCTTTAGGCGATTAGCTCAGGTAAATACAGCAACTCAACGCCTTGGTTGTTAAATTATTTAAGGCCAATACAATTTTATAGAACATTACAGAATTGGCGTCGAATATAACAAAAAGATGATTCGCGAAAGAGGGCGGCGAGAAATAAACAGCGTTTTGAGGATTGAGAAAAACATGTTTTTAGGATAATCATGATCGTTGAGGTGAAATGGGGGAGTTTATTTTTCCAGAGTTTACTTTGAAAACATTCCTAGAAAGATTTTTCAGTTTTTTCAGTTTGTCTTTTTATGCGGACTCATTTAAAGTGTTACCAAACATAAAAATGTTGACTGACTAGACCATGTACATCCTTCCTATATATGAACCTTCAATTCAGTTTTAGGTAAATCTGATGTTTCAATACTGCAGTATGTACAACCCTGTGTAAGTAGGTAAATGCTACAAGATTGCTACAACGCAACGCGGCGCTACGAGTATCGGTCGTTGGTTCGTAGTCATTGATGCAGTGGTTGTAGTCGTACGAGTACGTACATCGAGATCAAACAAGTCTCTTGTTAGGGTTTCATACCCTAAGGGTGCCAACGGGGCACTATTGCGTCCGTCCGTGCGTCCGTTCTACCGACCATCCGTTTGTCTGTTGCAGGCTGTATCTCGTGAACTGCAATAGGTAGAAAGTTGATATTTTCACAGAATGTGTATTTCTATTGCCGCTATAACAACAAATAATAAAAATTTCAAAATGGCCGCCTTGAAAATAAAAAAAAAATATACTAAAAGGCTTATGTCTTGTATAGGAATGTACGTGTTCGAGTCTGACTCGCATTAGCTTTCTAACTGCATTAAGCAGAAACTCAATTTACTGTTTATTTAAGAATCTCGAAGCAATCCAATTATACTGATGTTTGCGCTCTCAAAGGACTCGGAGACGGCAGTGGCTCGCTTCTGCTTCGGTGCACCTTTCAAGACATGGAGAGATCGCTAGCAAAGGCCCTTGGACCTCGCTCTACAGTCTACACACTACACAGTACACAGCAGTCTACTTCAATGACTTATTTCTTTTATGACTTATTTTGTGTACTCACTCATTATTACTAAATTGTTTAGCTTACCTAATAGGGTTATGTTAGAGTAAAAATAATATTTTTATAATAAAAGTAATATTTTTTTACCTACTTCTATGAGAATGCGAGGACAGGCGATAACCTTTCTGAGCAGCGTGCTCTCTCTTTCCGAGCTATAGGACCTACTGTGTTCTGAGATAACATTAAACCTTTTTATCCAATGACAAGTTAGAACTTGATTGGGATATCACTGGTGTCTGGTACTAATCATAAAAGCGGTGATGGCCTAGCGGCTAAGACATCAGCTTTCTATTCAGGAGATCAGGGAATGGTGAAGGAAAATATCGTATGGGCTAAATTGAGAGGAGACCCATGCTCAGTAGTGGGCCCCAGCGATGGGTTGTGATGACGATAAAGGTTAAATGGAGACGGGCTAACTTAAAGCTATTTCGATAAATCAAAAATATTTGTTCTTGATTATTATTATTATAATTTAGGTAAATACCGAGTTGGCAGTCTTGGCTCCCTCTTTGCTTATAGTGTATGTTTTACATTTACGCTATATTACGACACGACTGAGAACTTGAAATGAATGCAACGTTGGACCGTTCTGCGTCAAAGGCTCCGGAATGAATTCACAAATAGACGACCGACCGTAAAAGTTTCAAATACTCCGCGAAACTCCGACTTTCCCCGAACATAATTTCGAACATTTCGAAGGCTTCATGTGAACGGGCTTTGATGATGTCGTTCACTTATTTCAAAAACAAGAACAGGGTGGAACGAAATTGGATGCATGTTTTTCTTTATTCTCGCTGGAAAATTTAAATTTTAATACACACTGCAGTGTGCTCGTTGTCAGATAAACCGGCTCTTAAAAATGTCAAGAGACACCTGTGCGAAGCTAAACGACCAAGTGCACCTCTGTATAGGGTTGCCTTGCAAAGGTAATAAGAACAGTACTATAATTTTAACTCGTTAACTTACCATGTCTTGTAAGTATCCACGTCTTGAACATAAAACCTCTTGAAAATAGTACCTACTATATTAGACATCTATTAGGTTATTAAATTTTCGAAACACATGGCACCACCATATATTATATCAATTTCTTAAACGCCAAATGACAAAAGTTAGGTATCTATATGTAGGAGGTACCCACCTGCCCACACTCATAAAAGGGTTCTCGCCTCTTTAACACACAGGTAAGTAAATTTTCACGTAAAGAAAACTTTCGAACCCTATTCCGAACTCAGGCGGAGGGTAGAATATTCCTTTGTCGTGGAAAAGAATGTGAAACTCTATTCGCCGTAGATATTGTATGCTACGTATTAATTTCAAAGCATATTTTCCTTTTCTACAGCGAATTTGAATTAAATAAAAAATTGTAGTAGTTCATTGTTTAGATACTTTCTTAACGAAAACTGTACGACATAGTCAGGACTTTGAAACCTTTACCGTTATGTAATGTGCATTTTGGACTGTGCAAAATTGCGGATGTGAAGAAGGTATAGATAGACTTAGCAAGTTAGAAATGGTGCAAGAGATCACAAAAAACCTGAAGAAGGTGGTGTTGGATACAGCTAAAACAGTATAGGATGACTGCGTTGCATAAGTATGGTGAACTAAACCTGCCAGCTGGCTCGTGGAAAGTTCACAATTTTTAATTCGAGGTGAACGACGAATTTAAATGGTGTGGAAGAGCGTTCATAAAATAGAACAAATTGTAGCAAAATGAAGCAATTATGCTGGAAAATGTTATCCTGTTAAATAGCATTGTATAAAAGTGCTGTGTGGAAGAACCATACATTTTTTGCGTAGCATCAACACAGTTCTGCGCCATATATTGCACATCTTTTCTCTACAAAGTACTTGTTTCAAAAGTTTAAGGCATTTTCCACTCGTGAATTGAATTCTACTACCGACATACATAGACATATTTTGTGTGTATCTTTTACATACATAGCTGATATATATTTCAAAAATCCATATAGAAAAAATTATAGAGTTTTGGGAGTTTTAATAGTATTTCAATAAAAAAATACAACACCTACTAAAAAGAATGAGAATCAGGGCTCTCTTGAAGAACAAAGGCCCTGTATAATACATATTCATGTAAAATGCTGAAAACATTTGAACGTGAATTCTATCATCCGATATTTAAATCCGACAGGAGCGGTGCGGTCGGGCGGGCGAGTTTCCCCGGGCGCGGGCGGCGGGCGGGAAGCGAGCGGGGCGCGGGCTGCGGGGGGCGAGGGCTGGTAATTAGGCGGCCCGGCGGAGGCTGTATTGATCGCCGCGTATCCTAGCAACGCGCGAGATGGCAGCACAGCCGGCCCTCGCACCGGGAACGATCTTTTTGTTCGAGCTCACTCTAGGTGAGACCGTTTTGATATAATCTCTAACGAGATGATTCAATTCGATTCACCCGCAACATTCGGTGGGAGATTATGATGCTATTAGATGCCTTGCGGCGAAACCTTCGAGAGATCGTTATGGAGGATCGGGGATTACGTTGAATTTTTTAATAAATCTTTTTCAGTGTTTATTGTTGAACAAAGGAGCGCGAGGAAATTTAATAAAGGCTTAGAGATGGCAGCACTCCAACTGGGGCCGAGATGAAAGTTGTATAAACATAATTAAGAAAATATCATGAGTAGACGAACATATCTCGCTCATCCGAGGCAGCCGCTGCAGGGCATGTCTTGGATCTCGACTCCTCATACGGGCATTACATGCAAATCTGCTTTATAATTACATTATCATATACTTTACCTAATACGCTACATTTTCATCAATTTTGAAGCCAAAATATCACAAGGTTTCCAGCAATCATCCCGATTTCGTATGACAATGTTGTAAAACTTTTCTTTACTCAATTGTTCAATTATTCCCTACGAGGGTCCCAAATTTCAAGTTAAGAAGCCCTTCTTTGCTTCCTTTGATTTCACACCCCCTTTCAGACTTATTGGGGTCGAATTTCAAAAACTTGTCTATCTTCTATTCATAAAAAAAACTGTTGTTCTAAAAACTACCAACAACATCTTTCTTCTTGAAAAATTTAAACGATATAGTCTAATTTTCAACCCCCAACCCAAAAAGAGGGGTGTTATAAGTTTTACGTGTGTATCTGTGTATCTGTCTGTGGCATCGTAGCTCGTAAACTAATTAACCGATTTTAATTTAGTTTTTTTTTTTGTTTGAAAGATGGCTTGATCGAGAGTGTTCTTAGCTATAATCCAAGAAAATCGGTTCAGCCGTTTGAAAGTTATCAGCTCTTTTCTAGTTACTGTGACCTTTACTTGTCAGGGGTGTTATATAAATTTTTACTTTACACAAGATTTACACTTGTAACAAATTACTTTTCTATCATGTAAACTCTTTCAAAATAATATTTTTAGTTGCGTAAAATTGTGCACATAGTAGATAGGGCTGAGTTAAATTTGTTATTATGTTCATTAATAAATTAACAGGTGACAAAATATTGAAAATACATATTTGAAAGAGCTTGTCACCTGTTTCAATATTTTCAATCTTTGCGACAGTAATGCAAAAATAATAGCAACCAAATAGCGAGAATTTAAGAAGCAACTTTAAATGGAAATTTCTTTGATCTTACGGAAGAAAATGTTCTTCGTAAGAATTTCTTGAATCTCGTGCATATTTTTCAAATAGCAACGTTCTCGGAAACGGGAAAATGTAATAATGTTACGGTGCGCCCTCCTCAAGACGTCCTGCATTCTATTCAGCATTATACAAAGACGCGTTCCATTTCCTTATAACATTTCTGCTGTAAAATATTATATGAATACCTGGCAATTGTACTGTGATTGACTGGACACGGTGAACGGAAACAAGCAATTGTTACAATGTAGCGAGCGACATCATTTTGTCTACTGCGAAATATTACTTAACTTCTGCAAAAAAAAAATTGTTACTATTCTGTACTACTGTTACTATTACTGTTATTATTCATTATATGAGTGGTGATACTCTAGGGGTTAAGACGAGGATCTTCTATTCGGAGGGCCGGGAGTGCAATCCCGGGCACGCACCTCTAACTTTTGGAACTTTGCATTTTTAACCCCCGACCCAAAAAGCGGGGTGTTATAATTAGTTTGACTTGTGTATCTGTGTTTGACTGGTGTATCTGTGGCATCGTAGCTCCTAAACTAATTAACCGATTTAATTTAGTTTTTTTTTTGTTTATAAGGTGACTTGATCCAGAGTGTTCTTAGCTATAATCCAAGAACATCGGTTCAACCGTTTGAAAGTTATCAGCTCTTTTCTAGTTACTGTAACCTTCACTGGTCGGGGGTGTTATAATTTTTTAATTTACACTTGTAAGCAATTAAATATGATTTGATTTAACTGTGAAGGAAACATAGTAAGGAGGGCTCGCCGGCAATGGGTTGATTCTAAAGGTAAGATTTTTTAAAAGTTAGGCGAAATCGAATGCAAACTGCTAGTTGTTAAAAAAATACAGTTTAGTAGTTCATAACATTAATAACAAATGATTAGCTTTGTCCGTTGTAAACTTAGATTGTAGGTTATAAGTTCCGTCCTACGTCTTCGGAAATCTTCACCAAAATAGGCCACCCATAATAAGCCCATATTCTGTCACATAAAAATCGTTATTATTCACCTAATACAATACGTGATCGCTGGATATCCACGAACCATACCTACAATCTTGAATCTACATATTACACACTGACATATTATATTTGTATATACTTGCTCATATCTGTACATATGAGGAAAGCTGAAACCTCCCTTGAAGTTGGATAAAAATGTGTTAAATTGATTCGTAGATTTTGCAAAATAATATAGCTTCGCGGACTCTACGCAGTGCCGTAGCTGGTCCGTAGCTATTCAACCAACATTACTACTGACTTTTGGCAAATTATACTTAGAAATGTCTTACCCCAATAAGAATAGGTATCTATTATAATTCTTACTAAGTCTACAAGAAATGGAGTTCATATACTAATTGATTGAAAACTTTGAAACCAGTTTGTAGAATTCGTAGCAAGCGTATGATAATAATAATTAATAATATACATCAATAAGCTGCTTTTCTTTGATAATATTAATGATTTTAAACAAGGTATTCAACACAGGAAACTAATATTTTAGGTATTTCATATACAGATCCAAAGCTAAAATCATGATAATCCAAATTTTTAAACTGGCGTAGCAGCGACGTAGCACCAAACCTATTAACTAATGTGTAAAAATAAATCAAACATAATATTATCCTTGGTGAATCCTAGGGTTTACCGTAGTTCGAACTTTTAAAACCAAATCGTAAACATATTTTGCTACGGCTGCAAGGAAAATTCTGAAAATGCACAATAAGCAATTTTTCCGCTGGCGTCTTGCTTAACTATATCATGTGAGCTTATTAGTGCAGAAAATTGTTACCTACTACAAGAGGTGGTAAAAATCAATTTTCCGTAAACAAAAAAATAAACAATAACTACATAAAATAAATAGTTCACATGGATGGATTTTTGCTTCCCTATTTTTTTTCTGGTCGTAGAGAGTTGCAACGGCATAGAGATGTAGAGACAATCAACATAGCCTGCCGCAATTTTTCTCGCATACATACGAGTATTATTTGCATGCTCCACTGAGCGGAAGATTGCTAACTACTCGTGTCTACGAGTAGAAAAAAATTAAAGTTCAGTGACATTTCTGAGTGCATAAAAATTTTTTATTTCTCACCTTAAATTTTATTGAAAAGTTCTTCTAGTATACCTTAAATAGCAAATTCTACAGTACCAATGTACAATAAACAGTTTTCCCCAGAGTTGTCTTGGTTATATTTCCGCGCTCATTGAAGCTGAAAATTGGAGCAGCTACAACTATAGGAGAGACAGTATCGAGGAATTTCCACTTTCAGAGAACAAAGCTTCGGCACTTTTACAGTGGAAGATACATCGTAGCATAAAGACATTTAAGATTTACAACTTTCTAGTTTTTGGTTGACCGATGATACTACCTTGTTTGCGACCAGTGCTCGTCATATGGAAGAGCTACTTCTCAAAATGGAGCGCGTCAGTCTAGAGTTCGGATTAAAAATCAACCGCAGTAAAACTAAGATGATGGTTGTAGACCGTGCCAATAATAATTCGCCCGAAGTCACTCGAATTGCGAACTGCGAGGTCGTCCAATCCTACATATATCTTGGTGCTTTAATCTCGAACAATGGGGGCTGCGTAGAAGAAGTAAAGCGGCGTATGGCGATAGCGAGAACTGCAATGGACAAGCTAAAGAAAATATGGAAAAACAAAAACATCACAAAAGCTACGAAGATCAGGCTCGTTCGGACACTTGTTTTTCCCATTTTTCTATACGCTGCGGAGACGTGGACTTTGCGAACAGTCGAGAAGAAGAAGATTGATGCTCTGGAGATGTGGTGCTGGAGGCGAATGCTAGGAGTCTCATGGACTGAATTTCGCACCAACGTCTCTATACTCCAAGAACTCGGCATTAAACAACGTCTTTCGGCGTTAGTACAGGGTCGCATACTAAAGTTCTTCGGACATGTCTCCCGGCGTGAGAGTGACTCCATTGAGCGTCTTGTGGTGCAGGGCAAGGTGGAGGGTACCAGAGGGCGAGGAAGGTCGCCTACGCGATGGACCGACCAAATTAAGTCCGCTGTGGGCGGTGCCGTGCACGAGTGTACCAGAATGTCGACCAGCAGGGAGAAGTGGCGAATGCTCGTGAGGCGTGTAACATCTGCCCCCCAAAACGTCACTTCATGATGACCACGACCGCTCTGCCAAGAGTGTAACGACAAAGAAGAAGAAGTTTTTGGTTGAAGTATCGAAACTATTTTACTGTTTAGATCGGTATCTAACTATATATTCAAGTGGAACTAGCCTCTTACATTAAGATTTAAGTAGTAGTTTGCCATACGGGTTTATTTATTTTTAGAGTATACGTTAAAAACTGGAATCAGAAAATATTCATATCAATATATCAATTGTCAGAGTCATCAATTAAATATTGCACGTGTTAAAAATGCATTTGTAAAAAATTACATTGTATTTTGGATACGTCCGTCGAAGCGTCGTGTCCAAAATTTGTAATTTAAAACCTCCCATGTCAGTGACTGTGATGCCTGTCGAACTGATGAAAGCCTCGCGGGGCTAATTAAGGTCTTCGGATTGAATGTGACGTTGAAATAAAACCTACTCTATTGAAATATTTATAGCTATAAGCACCGGCATATCGATTTCGAAATCGTGGGTTAATATACCTACGATTAATAATAATTTAGGAAAGTATATTATTACTAGAGGATGCCCGCGACTTCGTCCGCATGGATTTAGGTTTTTAAAGATCCCGTGGGAACTGTTTGACTTTCCGGGATAAAAAGTTACCTATGACAGGGACGCAAGCTACCTCGGTACTAAATTTCATAAAAATCGATCAAGCGGATGAGTATTTAGGAATCCCGCGGGAACTGTTTGTTTTTCCGGGATAAAAAGTAGCCTATGTCCTTCCCCGGAATGTATCCTATGTCTGTACAAAATTTCATTAAAATCGGTTCAGCGGTTGAGCCGTGAAAGCGTAGCAGACAGACAGGCAGACAGACAGACAGACAGACAGACAGACAGACAGACAGACACACTTTCGCATTTATAATATTAGTATGGATGTCGTGATGGTTTCCCTTAATTATTCATGTATTACATAATTAAATTATTCAAGAGTGAGGGGATTTTACAAAGGTGCTTGTATGACAAGGAGGCTGTATCGAGAGATCGGTCGAAAAAAAGTGTTCATTAACATTTTTATATGGTTCTTAGAGCAGGTACCTAATCTTTCATGATATTATTAGATTAAAATACTAAGAAATAAAAAATAACTACAACGCAGTCCAACGTTTTAATCTGTAAGTAAGTTGGTAAGTATGTTCTTTTTTGTACCATCCATCTTAGAATACGTGATAGTATCAGATTTAAACGAAGCCAACTGAATAAATGACGAAAACTAACATAGGTAAAATTTATACATTTTCTCTGGGGATTATATTAAACCACATTGTTTAATCCTTAAAAGCCTGTTTCTAAAAACATCACAATCAATCAACCCTCGCAACGATTACTCCTTTGTCGTCCGCCTTGAAACCCGCGCCCGAATCAATTTGCTGTCCGATTTAGCTGGAAGCGTTTATGGCAACACAATGGGTATTGAACAATCGCCTACTCCGAAAGTAATTACTACTACATCAGCACTGTCGTGTGCAGTCGCAAACATAGCCGAATGTACTTATTAAACGGGCACAAAGCAAGCAGGCGGCAAACAGCCAGCGGCACACCCTCCCGCTGCCGGGAATCAGGTGGCGAGAGGTGATATGCAATTGACAGCAGGATACAATCGTAACTTTAGCACGTTTACCACGCAATTTCGGTCCGTATATCTGGTGAGTTTATTCGCTAAAATAGGTCGCAGAAGCGGAGGCGGCGGGCGCGGGGGCCAGACGTTGCCAATAGTTACATCCGGGCTCGAGCAGCGGCCGACATGTTCTAGCTGCTGGTGTATATGTCACAGCCAAAGTAATAAATCCTGATATTATATATATTATCTAGTCATTATTTATAATGTCTACCCAATTTAGATAAACTGATAATTGACACAGAATTAATCACATTAACTAGCAATTTTATATAATTTCTTTGAAGACTTGGATGATGTAATAAAACAAGTAGGTACTTACAGGTAAATATTATAAAATTATATTTCAATTTGCCTTATGCATACCTAACTATATGTGTAGCAATATTATACTGTTTTGAGACTTATTTCGTGGTTTAATGACATAATTATGTATTATAACGGGTACATAGGTTAGGTTAGGTTAGGTTAGGTTAGGTTAGGTTAGGTTAGGTTAGGTTAGGTTAGGTTAGGTTAGGTTAGGTTAGGTTCAAAGTTAGACCGTATTTATTACTTTGGCTAACTTTGAACCGCTATTATGAATAATATCCGGATAAAGTGATTAATTTATTACATTGTCTAGTCAATTTTGATATTATACATAATGACCAGTCATTATGTATAATAGCTATTTAATCACTATGACTGTAACATATATACAAACTTTACATACTGTTCGATAGAGCATTATTATATACTATGCTTACATAGCATTCGTACATGACTGCCGGCAATTTTCACTGCAAATTAATAACTTGTTCCAGGAATCTGAACTGAGTAATTACTGATTGTATGCTTCGGGCGTAGAGCTCTGCACTGGCTTGTTTCATATCCGAATTTTGTATAAATAATGACAATTCAAAGGGTTCTGCCCCTAACCTATATTAATCAATATTGCCAAATGACCCTGTAATAATCCTGTTCATCTATACAGTTACACTATTAATAGTAATATCATAAAAAGATGTATGTAAGTTTGGATGTAGGGTACCCTTCAGAACCAATGATCAGATTCTAAAAATGTTTTCACTGATAGATAGCTAGCTTCATTATCCTAGACATAGATGTACTGCGGACGAAGTCAGGCAATAACTAGTAGTAGTTAGTAGGAGGTCTTATAATTCACTAACTTCAAAAAAATACGTATATTATATTACTTACTAACTAAATAACAAGAATCTTAAATTACTTTATGTTTATACTGATCTACTTGTATACCAATTAAACATGCCCTTGATGTTCAAAGATTGAGTACATAATATACATATAAGTACAGTATACTATACCTACGTAGCTACTTATAAAATGACAAAGCGTTGGTTGGTTTGCCGAAATTGCTTTGAGACCACTTGTGTTTAGTCAGTCGCTTTGAGAACGATATTTACTAACGAGTCTAGTTATTGAGGTAGACATAACTATTTCGTGCTTAACATAATATTAAATATTAAATTAATATAATTATGAAGACTTTATTGTCAGATACATAATTAATTTCTAATTAGTTCAAGCATACCAATTATGTGGGAAGATCCCCACCTCTAAGAAATATCTATTAACTACCTGATGCCCACCACTTCGTTCCCGTGGATATAGGTTTTTAAAAATCCAGTGGGAACTCATTGATTTTCCTTGATAAAAAGTAGCCTGTCTCTTAATCCAGGGTATAATCTATATCAAATTCAAATCATTCCAAATTTCAGCCAAATCCGTCCAGTAGTTTTTGCGTGAAACAGTAACATACAAATTTTTGCGTTGATTTCCTTCAGATTAATCAAAAAATATTTCCGTAAAGAAATAAACAATATAAAAAGCGGTGATAGCCTAGTGGTTATAAACTTCGGCCTCCTAGTCGGGTGTCCAGGGTTCGATCCTGGGCTCGCACCTCTTTTCGGAGTTATGTGCGTTGTAAGCAATCACTGTAATTACTGTGAAGGAAAACATCGTGAGGAAATCTGCATGTCTGAGCACTGAGAGTTCTCCATGATTCTCTCAAAGGTGTGTGAAGTCTGCCAATCCGCACTTGGTCAGCCTGGTAAACCCTTCTGGCCAAACCCCTCTCATTCTAAGAGGAGACCCGTTCAGTAGTGAGCCGGTGATGGGTTGAATATGATGATTATGATAATATTTTCTTAAACAATTTCATTTAAGTATAATGCAGTGACGCTTCGCTTCAGCGGGGCTCGTGTTGATATTATTACATAGGTTAATATGTTGTTCATATAATATTATAAGGCCAGCAAATGAGCTTTATTTTGATCCCGGCGACACTATATTGAAGCTATAAATTTGATTGATTTACATAATAATATTAAACATACTTTAGGTACCTACCTAGTTGTACTGTGGTTACCTAAGATTTTTTTAATTTTAAGTCATATTTCACGACCTGTACACGACGGACGGTCGCTTAGTTAAAGGAGCTGCGATTGGAATGTCCCCGACACCCACCATACTCCCCGAACCCTGTTCTAACAGATTACCACTTTTTTCGGAATTTAGATAATTTCTCGCAAGGAAAAAAATTTAACATACCATAAACTACCGCTATACAAAACATCTTATCATTTTATTGTAGTCCAAGACCCTATATCCAATGAGACACTACAAACCGCCTTCAAAGATTTTACTGAGTCTCGCTCCCACAATTTTTTCAGCAATCAGAACTAGGTACAATCAAAATGGCGAAAGTGCAATAATGGTACATACTTACTTCTATTAATGAAATATAAATAATTTAATTATTTTTCCATATAAAACGCTAATTTTACAATGAAATTGGCTTAGATACTTCATTCACGTTTTGCTAGATAAAATCATTAACCAAAATTAAAAGCAAAAACAGGAAAATTTAGAGGTACCTACCCCACTCATCCCCATCCTTAGGAGGCATTAATCTCAACAGAGATTTATAGCGTCTCCCGGCCGCGTTGGTGTTTGCCGTAACAAAGCTATCAATTCTACCCCTTCGGCCTGTATGTTATCACAGCGAAAACGTGTCGTATAAATATCGCCGCTTAGCACATTACTATATAGGTACTTTATACTTATCCACGAACTTAAATTACAAGCTGAAAAAATTGCGTTTACTTAGGCACCTTTTGACATCTTTGAAGATGGTTCAAAAAAAGGGCGGCCCGTTACCGGGGTTGATTCTAATATGCTCAACCTTTGGATGTGAAAAAATTAGACTTAATTTTACACAAGAGTTTCAGCAGATTACGTTTTTGTACCTATATTATACCTACTGATATGTAGCTGACCCACTATTGCCTCGTATGGGTGGAATTTCTGAATATCCTTTCTTAGTAGGGGATCGTAAAACTGTGGTGGCGGGTCTACTTAAATTAGAAAGAAAGCTTGCATGCAAAATCTCAAGTTGCAACTGAACGATATGTTAGGTAGTTTCTCCTTTTAGGTATATCGTTATAGATTTAGTTATAATTGATGCTTAATTATTATGGTTAATATTAACAGTAGGTCTATGTGATTAATAGGTATATCTATTTATAAAATGAAAAGCCTGAATCGTCGGTCGCCCACACGTACCTAAGTACCTTCATTCAGCGCGTCGCGTCGCAAGGGACGGAAGGGTCCAATAAATCATTAATAAGAATGGATTCACTGCTCTCGTTGCGTCAAACCACCCTACTTCGCTGCTTTCCTTGAAACCAAATTTACTCGTAACTGAGTGCCAAAGGAAAATTCACAGCATTTATGTAGCTAATTGTGTTTAAAAATTGAAAGATTTTCAAATATACTAAAAATTCTAGTTTAACCAAACAAAATTCACTTCAAGTCTAGAATATAGAGTCCCTGGTCGACGATATAAACTCAGATCATTCATAGGTATAATACGCGACGCCTTGCACACCCGCACAGCCCCCGTGCTAACGGGGCCGGGTTTCGCGGCGGCTGACGTGCGGGTATGCGGGGCGTCCCCCCGCCTCATTCCCTGATTGCCATCTTGACCTGTCGCGTACTATTATACGTAAGTAGGTACTCTATTTTATAAGGTAGCAAAAGAGTAGGGCCTTCGTAGGTACCTACATTTCTTTAAATATTTCAAACTCATTATCGAATGGTGAAGACGTAGTTCGAATCGAGCACGTTGCCCCGCTGCGAATTGACACGTGCAATGCAAGTCAGAGTTCTGCCTCAATATAGTTAGTTCTTAACTGAGTACATACTTGATTTATACGTTCCAGAACGCAGTTAATGCACAGGAGTAGGTAATACGTAGACAGCTCACAGCAGCGTTTAAATACGTGACTACAAAGTGCCTTTACTTACATAATATGTAGGAAGGTAGAGTCTACGTAATGAATTCAGTACCTACCAGTATTCCAACTTAAGTATTGATGACTTTTTAATCTTAATACATATTATAACCTCAATACCACCTAAAGAGCCTAGTCCGTATGCCCGCGTCAGTAGGAATAAAATATCCCACTTCCGAAGCAGGTACCTAATCACCGCAAAGATTTTGGAAGGAGGGACATTTACCTAACAAGAGTTGAATTACCAAATATTAAACGAAGATATCAAAAACTTAAGATTTATTTGTTTATAACAATGTCTTTCTCTTTACTTATGTACCCATATTATCTGCCCTTCGCTGATAACTTTCCTACAAGCGTTAATTCCAACGTAGATATTTTTACCTGTGTGCAAATTTAATAACTTACATTTAGGTCCCATTCTTCATCACAAAGCCTTTGTCTAAATCTTTGTGCGTTTCACCTGAAAGTGACGTTAAAGGAAATAATTAAAAACCTTGTTAGTCTCAAAGCAATAAGAGGGCACGGCAAAGGAGCGCCGAGCGCAGAAAATAAAACACAATCTCTGTGTTAGAAGCGCTTGGAACCTGTATAAATGCAGCACATTTCCAGGCGCCTGCCTCTTTATTGCCTGCCGTGCAAGACAAAAGGGCTAAGACTGCGCCGGGGGAATTATAACACGAATTTATCTCATGCTACACGGCCATACCTATATATTCAAAGCTGAAAGAAATATATTTCATACCAACAATTCATGAGAGTAAAACCTCGCCTTTTTCATAGCAATATTCCAGATCAATGTTATATAATTCAGAACTGTCTACCGCAAAAATAACTAAGAAGCGATAAAACGGTGGCGATTCGGCCAACCACCCCATAATACTACCCTAGACGAACTGTAGAAGCTGACCAAGTTGCGAAGGCAAGGGGATCACCCCTATAACATCATAATAAAATGCAATTGCGTTTTTGACGATAGACTATTAAAATAATGCTGTAATGTACTTATTCACTTAACCAAAAGTCATCTAGGACACCTAACTTGAATGTACGAGTGTAGCCTATCTATTACTTACATTACTTACTACTTATTTATTACTAGCTGACGCCCGCGACTTCGTCCGCGTGGATTTAGGTTTTTTGAAATCCCGTGGGAAGTAGCCTATGTGCTAATCCAGGATATTATCTATCTCCATTTCGAATTTCAGCCAAATCCATCCAGTAGTTTTTGCGTGAAGGAGTAACAAACATATACACACGCACACACACACACACACACACACACACACACACACACACACACACACATACAAACTTTCGCCTTTATAATATTAGTGTAATCGTATCTAAATAGTTTATGGTAGATTCAACGCACAAGGAGACCCTTGAGTGGGTAATGTGCTAAATCATGAACGTAAATAATTCCGAAGACGTATCTACAAACGTGAACGTAGACGTACACAATTCGAAATGGCGTCACGCGGTCTGGCAAAATGGCGGCGCTAGTAACGTGAAATATACCGCCATTATTCGTCACGGGATGCTTCACTTTTTATAGAGATCACGGGACATGAAATCGAATAACAGACTGCAGAGAATCTTTTATTCAGGTAGAGTTAGAGTATAATTTAATTAATTTGTAAAGGGTTTTTTAAAAGGAAAGTACCTAACTATTTGTGTCTAGAGTCTCTACGAATATCTTTGGTGATGCTGTATGTAGGCAGGTACTTGTGCTAGTGCGGAGGGATTCATGAATTAGATGCAAGTATCTCCTCGAATTCGATTCCACTGATTGATTCAATTATAAAAGCGGTTTATATTGCAAAGAAAAGTGTTCTAATACCTATTTCAAACACTTTTAAAAGAAAATCCCTTTTATGATCGCAAGCAAAGTAACATAAAACCATTAATAAGCCTCTTACCCTATCCGTCTAAGTCAACATCGGTGTTCTCAGAGATGCGGCGGGGTGGCGAGGCCCGGGCGCGTTGTCATGGCAACGCACGGGGGCGAGGGCCCGAATTTTATCGATTCGGATACAGACAGCAGCCGGGTGAGCTTTAGCCTACACTGCCACGACTCAGCGCTCGTGTTTGCTGATTTTAGAGGTTAAGGGAGCGTTGACATTTGCTAACACGTACTTTATGTTTAAACAGCAATTTACCAACCCCGAGCGTTTCCAGCAAAAGCCAATTATTATCTTTATGTAGTTCAACATAAAAATTCAAAATAAACAAAACCTTCTGCTCATATTTAGATTTCTGATGCATAAACCTTTATTTAGGTACTTACGGGTACCTAAGTATAAATATTAATAAATACCTAGTTATCTCACGAGTTCGGTCTAGTAGTCACTAGTGCTTTAAAGTTCGGTCGGTTTTGCTTTCGGTCAACTTGATCTAGACTCTATTGAGAGGGATTGCCTTCCATGCATATCGTACAGTGGGTTGCTTGCTGGCTCCAGTAGAATCAGAAAAATCATCGATTCGTTGATCTAACGAATTATACGGCATTCATCATGTATGTTTCAGAATTATGTTATGCCTGCTTATACTTACCTAGTACCTATACCTAGTCTAATTTAGATTTTGTAGATTGTAGAGATAGGTACTTAGGTAAGTTAGGTAGGTACCTACCTGCTTAGGTAACTATCTCTACAAAATCTAAATCTAGAATCCTATTACATTACCTCTACACAAGATATATTTTAATAAGCAAGTACCTAAGCGTAGTCTGTATCACGGTATCACATTCACCGAATCCCGTAGAAGTGCAATTCCTTTAAAGCTCCTTACTTATTAAAGCCACTAGTGAAAGGAGAGTTGTGAACTTGCGCCGGTGGGAATATAAAAGGTTTCCTAAGCTTCTGAGCTATAAGGAAGATAATTAATCTTCCTACAATCTCGCTTCTAGTGTACATAAGCAGCTATGTACCTACATATTCGTATATCTAGACCTCAATAGCTCAACGGTTATAGGAGCGGACTGAAATCCGAAAGGTTGGCGGTTCAAACCCCACCCGTTGCACTATTGTCGTACCCACTCCTAGCACAAGCTTAAGGCTTAGTTGCAGGGGAAAGGGGAATGTTAGTCATGATTAAAATGACTAATATTCTTTTTATAAAAAATAAAAAATAAATCGTATACCTAATCTCTAAAGCTCAAACTACAAAATCGAAGGTTACCTAACCTCTCTATTTTGTGACTCGAATGAATTTTCGGTGTGTACCTAATTACATGGCTAAACTTTTGAACTTCAGTTTACGGAGTTCGCAAGGTCCTGAATATTTTTTGACTCTTACCTACCAATCGTTTTTTCAGGTCGATGATCATGGTCCTGGTGTTGTTGCAACCTCGTACGGTTTAATTGCTTCCATCGGCTTCTATCGGGGGCCAGTCTTGCAATTGTGTGAAATTTGCACTTGGAGACCCTTAGCTGGTCTACCCATCTGGTTGGTGAGCATTTGACTTATAGTTAGGTACTCATCAATAATCAAAATCATTATCGTAGATACCTATTACTTAGAGAAAAAATAAAATCACGAGCTTTTACATACAAAAGCTTTTACGATTCAAACGAATTGATTGATGATGCCACAGATAGATGCGACGTATCCTGTGTTTTTCAATGCAGTGATTCAATATCAATATTGCTATACCTACTACCTGGTACTCGTATTATTAACTAAAATATGAAACTTCACGTGAACTTAGAGAAGTATAGGTAATGAAGTAAAATGAATAGTAGTGGAGTAGTAGGTACGTAACGTAGTGATTACATACTCTTTGGTAGTACCTACGCCTCTGCGGCCTCTGTCCTCTATACGCTGCTCACGTATTACTGGTCGCAAAAAATAAAGGATAAGTAGGTAGGTAGTTTACGTGGCTGGCTAATTGGATACAAGATTTGGAAATACATATACATCCAAAATTCTGCTGCTTCTTCGAGATGACGTTTCCGAGACGTACCGCTAAGGTGTGGGAATGGCATCCGACGTCCGTGTTTCCTGCCACGTTTAACCTAAATACCTTCAAGGCAAGAGAGAATAGACATCTTCCAGGCAGGCGCGCTTCAATCTAATCATTGATTTTCATTAAGCAGAATTATCATCAAGCGCAACCCTATCTCGCAATAAAAAAAAATTAAGTAGTCATCATCTTCATCCCAGCACCGGCTTACAACTAAGAATGGGATTCCTCTTAAAACTTACGGTTTTCGGATATAACCCTTTACTTATATCGTAACTTGTAAGACATTTTGCCAAATTTCTAGGTCAACGGGAAGTACCTACCCTAAAAGTACAGCGAAATGATCCTATAAGGGTTCTTTTTTCTTTTTGAGATAGGTACGGAACTCTAAAAAATAAAAAGGACAAAGTGCACTTCACCCATGTAGCATAATTCCGTAAAACGAGACCAGTAGGGTAGTTACATCGAAAACACAAACTCTCGAAGCGATTTTTGAGTAGGGATAAAAGGAGCGTGGGGGAACAAAGGGTTTCGCAAGATATGAACTACTTTACCCTTGCGTGCTCGGGCTCCCCTATCATTGTTACCACTTACGCATATTTTTGCTTTACGCAAACCCTTGGGCCTTGGCCGGCGTAAGGTCGTGTCGCATTTGTGTTTTATGCGCACTACACGGCTACTATGATTTATCATAAATTAAGACTTAAAAGTTTTTTACTTTCGCTTTCACATACCTAATTATTAATTTGTGGTGTGAAGTTAGAAAACATTTGTGACATAAAAAAAAGCGACTTCAAATGCCACTACGAAATATATAAAAAAAGTAATTTTTATTTAAAAGTAGGTAAACATACTATTTTTAGTTGGGCGGGTATGATCCCACTAATATTATAAAGGCGAAAGTTTGTATGTGTGTGTGTGTGTGTGTGTGTGTGTGTGTGTGTGTGTGTATGTTTGTTACTCTTTCACGCAAAACTACTGGACGGATTGGGCTGAAATTTAGAATGTAGATAGATTACATCCTGGATTAGCACATAGGCTACTTTTTATCCCGGAAAATCAAAGATTTCCCACGGGATTTTTAAAAAACCTACATCGACGCGAACGAAGTCGCGGGCATCAGCTAGTAAATAGGTAATAGCAAAAGCCGAGTCGTATAAAACAAAGGCAAGTCTAGACTGTCTAGTAGGTATGCTATTTGTGTACTTTAGTGATTCGCGCTAACATTCCGCTACTGCTAAAATATGTACCTACATACGTGTGCAGTAATATCTAACTTTTCACGTTCAGGAGGTACCCTGAATTTTTTTTTCAAAATCTAAGCTTCTCTGTAGCGGTAATAGGTCTTGATTATGATGCTGTACTTTTGAACCTTATAAATCTTGCGGTTTATTTAAATAGTTATGACATAGACGGACGGACAGACGGACTGGACGTAGGTCATTATAAGGCTTCCTTGTTTTACTACGGAACCCAAAAATACGTGCCGTATTCTGTAAATGATAAAAAAGCATGGATTTGACTCGCTTCAGCAATGCGCGGGGCTGCAATTCCTTGTATAGTATGGCATATTATTGTAAATTGAACAGTTGATAAGAGCAACCGCCGAGTTTCTTGCTGGTTCTTCTCGGTAGGAACGGCATTCCGAACCAGTGGTAAATTATTTTGACGATTCAAAAGCATTTGTAAAAGTGTACTTGAATAAAAATCTATTCTATTCTATTCTATTGAGAACCATCTCCCTTTTGAAGTCTGTTGGCAATAAATTGCCAGGAATTTGATGAGACTTTTCAAAAAATTACATAAAATACGATTAATACAATATCCTTTCCGCTCACAAAAAAGGGTCATAAGGGTACAAAAGTCCCTGAAACATTTCTCGTCGAGGCGAGGGTGGGTGCGAGGGGTGGGGGCCGCGACACCCCGCTACGTGGCAGTCTCCAGCCACGGTATCCATAATTTATGCTTTCGAACAGACCACGAAAAATAAATGAGCATCAGAAACGAGAGGAAATGGAAACGCGAAATTATGTTTGAGAGTGAACAGCGCGACGAAAGCGATCTTGAAAAAACACAATCTTAATTTTGTTAAGGTCTACACCCTATCTCATTATCATTAAACAATAAGCATACTTACCTAACATTACTATATTATTACTATATTACTATATTATTATTATTAGACTTGACGCGTCTACTTTTTGGAAACACACTAATCACACTAATATTATAAAAGCAAAAATTTGTAATATGACCCCATGATATGTAAATTATATTAGTGTTGATAATACCGAAGTTGGTTAAAAAGCATCTACACACTAGATGTTTTATCAAGGGGCGCCAGCCAGGTAACCTCCCAGTGTGCCTGGATGCTGCTGGTCCCTTTTGGATGCGTCCGAGGGGAAGAGCAGTGTTCGGGCCGGTGCGCCCCGGTAACATGGCTAATAATTTCTCTTCGGAGATATTGTTGGCTATGGCTAATGACCTGGCAGGGGGGGAGGTTTCTCCGCGTGTCCCTCTGACTAGCAGAGGGCACAGTGGATGAAGCGGAGGATGGGACGCGGGCGACGTGCGCGTCCCAAGGTCGGGGGACGCACTTCGTTGGTGCGTCCCGGAGGTGCGTCGATGGGGACCGAGCAGGTCCCCGGTGGAGGGTCTGCCTTGGCAGACGTCGCTGGCTGGGTCGCGGTTGTTTGCTTCGGCCGTTCCCGTGACCCAGTCGCCAGGCGACGCGCAGTAGCGCCGCTGGGGTTTAGTGGGTATTCCGGTCGCCTCTCGGCCGGCGAGTCCCACATACCCTCCCTCCGGGGGGGATGCGTAAATGCATTCCCCAGCGTCAACAAAAAAAAAAAAAAAAGATGTTTTATCAATCCAGGTACCTACCCATTTTGGTACGAGAAGATTAGATAGCTATTCGAATAATGCGCACTACTGTATAGTCTTCATTCTATTAATGCAACGGATTGTCACCCCGCCATGGGTCAGCAGAGATCAGCGTATGAACGCAGGGACAACGAGGCATAATACATCACTGAATATTGTAACACTGTAGATACCTAGGTAGGTACATTACGTTAAGTTGCACCACCGTACGGGGAGCCACCCCGGGTGTTTTTTAGGGTTCCGTACCTCAAAAGAAAAGAAGGAACCCTTACTTATAGGATCACTTCATTGTCTGTCTGTTTGTCATATCTGTCAAGACAAGGGTAATCAAAACCTACTTCCCATTGACCTAGAATCGTGAAAGGCAGGTAAAAATCTCTTATAGCACAAGTAAAGGAAAGAAAAAGAAAATGTCATTTCTTATACTATGGTACAGAACTCTTCGTGTGCGAGTCTGACTCGCACTTGACCAGTTTTTATACTGTAATTAATGGAGACCCCAGCACTCGCTTATTTTGATTCTTTGTTTTTTTTTACTTTAGCTAGAGTTGAAATTTGAAAGATGGACACCGGCACAGGCCGCAGTTTATTCAATTTTCCGCTTGCAAACTTTAGTTTTGTGAAAGAAAATATTTTCGTTTAAAAGGTAGCCAGTACCGACAAGTTTATACTTTCTAAGAGTTATTGGAGTAGGTATACGCGTCAATTAAGACTGAAACACACAACGGCGATAGTTTACGGCAAGATATCCTGGAAGCAAGCGTGTGGGATGAGTGTACGTAGGTACGAATTTTCGATTTGTATTTCAAAGAATAAGCTGTTTACAGAACTCAGGAAAAAAGGAAATAAATATAAATGCCGACATATAAAAAAATATTTTAATTCAAATGCCATTCATTAAGATAGGCATAACTAGTATATAACATTAGAGATTATTACTTAATTTATAGGTACAAAAATATAAAATCCTGGCCTAATCCACATAAAGCGGGAGTTTATATCGCGAGACTCAAACTAGACTACATAGTTATTACATTACGTTGCTTGAAACTCTGGCATCGCTCGCGTCACGAACTGGCTCAAACTGTCGAACTCCTCCTGTATAACCGTGTTGAACCACATCTTATTCTCCGCTTCTCTAGAATCTAGTCCTAGTACTTTTACATAAGTGTAAGGCGCGAATGCCAAATGGTTCCGTATACTGAACTTGGAATCCGCATCGGGTATTAAATCTGTGAGTTTGCCGAGGATCTGCGGGTGCAGTTTGCTGAAGATATAGCCCCTCTTGCGCTCGCTGAGGATCTGCTCGTAGAAACAGCTGATGAAATCTATCGAGAATCGTTGTAAAATCTGCTTCTGCTGAAGGCACTGCACATCTTTACGATCAGCCCTCATTTTTGCACCAGAGAATATTTTCTTGTACCTAGAACAATTACAAAAAATGAGCGTTTTCTTCTGTACGGCTTCTTTAATCAATTATTAAAAATTATTAATGTAATTTTGCCACCGTCGATGTTTCCGGTCCTATTAAGCCACAAGTAGAGATCAGTCAAAATGACGATGGACCATTAATTAATTACACCACATGGGAGGGCGTCCACAAGGAGACACTTTAAACACTGTGAGAAGAGGATGATGAAATATATTGCTCTTATTTTCATCAAAGAAGAATAAAACTGTTCATTATAAACATCCAGAGTGAGAAGGTAGCTACCAAATACTGATAAAACGGCACTTAAATAAAAAGGAACTGAAATAAATAAGCGCGATCATACTGCCGCCGGGCGGCTAGGTAATGCTGCTGAAGTCGTGGGCACGCCACGCCCGCTGGTCACGCTGTACAATCGTGTGCATCGGAAAGCTTTCGTACGGTGCGGCGCCAGAGGAGTCAAACAACGTGGATCTAAAGAGGTGTAGTGGGAGAAAGTTGGTGAATCCGGAAGCGAAAGTCCACGTATCAATCAATCGCGTACACCCGCGCCGACTGATCACCACTCGCCAGCCAATCGCGTCAAGTTGTTTGCCGGCCACTGTACCGGGCGGGGACGCGACTGCCGTGATCCGAATGTTACTATAACTAATGACTTACAGCAGCAAGAGTGCAGCGAGGCTGTCGAGCGCGGCTGCCGACGGCGCCAGCAGCGGCAGCGCGAGCGTCAGCGCGCGCGGCACGGCACCCACCGCGCGCCCGCAGCGCGCCTCCACGCACGCCATTGCCACGCTCGCGCGCACCACGCTGTACATCACGCACATGCTCTCTGTAACACGATAAATCATTCTATAACCTACGTCACAATAGTCATTGACCGAATTCATGGTATTATATTTATGTTGTATAGAAGCAGGCGTTACTTTGCGGAAGCCCATGATATAGGTACAAGGAACCAAAAGTTTAATTTGCTATAATCCGCTAAACCAGACAAATCTGTATGGTGCAACATGCAGCATGCGATATGCACCACCCGTCCCACCACTGCTAAACATGCAGGAAAAGTCAGCCACCTTGGTTATTTTTAGTTAGTGCGTTCATATAGCCGTTTATTCTTTCTGTTTACTCCCAACAGCCAACGCGCAACGCAATAAGAAGTTTCGCTTCAATACTCCAGCACTTACCAGGAGAAGCTTGCAGTCCTTTGTTACACATATCGCTTATACGAGACGCGACCAATGCCAATGTATTCGCGAAGGCGGCCTCTGAGGGACGCATGCTAAGGAAATAATGCCGTTCCCGCGTACTTGCGTATACCTGAAATACAATGTCAGATTTAATTACATGGTTATTTAGTCACATACATACAAACACATAAAGTGAAACATCTATTTCATGGATATGACTCGGTGTTTTGTTTATCTTAGCAAGCAAACTTAGGGCCTGTTCAACAACTGTCAGATGAACCATATCTAATGGATAAAAAGACAGACAGACAGACAGATTTCCAGTGCAAAAACTGTCATAACGTCAAATTTAGTAAAGATTATCTGGCAGTTGTGAAATAAATAGCCTCTAAGAAAAACTAAAGTATAAGCAACTTATCGATAGATAATAAATAAGATTATTATTATTATTAAATGCTGTACAGTGTGATCTTCTAACCATATAAGTAATATCTATACAATAATCTATAAGTACAATATATACATGTATCTCAATGTGTTCCTACAAATAAAGCAGTGCTAAACCAACGCTCGGGTCGTTCGCTCATTTCCGACACCTTGTCCCAACCTAAGATTACCCTGCCACGCGGATTCACAGACTCAAAATGATAATTATTCCCATACAAATTGCCGCTCATTTCCGTCACCTTGTCCCAACGGTCACGGTTAGAAAGCGGCCGGTAGTGAGTCCTGCCAGGCAATACAACCCTTAAAATAAAATGTCAGTTGACGTACAAGGTTGGTGTACATGCGGGTGAGGCTGGCCAACAGCGCGCGCTGCGGCAGCGGCGCCGCGCGGTGGTAGGCGCGCGCCGCGGCGCTCACTATCGCCTTCACGTGCTCTGCGCCTTCCGCGTTCACCCATTCCATGAGCTGAAGAATCTAAGATAACAATAGTTTTCAAGTAGCACTTCTTTTAAAAAGTAGGACCAATCAACATTAGAAATAAGATATGCTGGTAGCTATGATGATGTAGACATCCGCTAAGCAAGGATTTTTGAAAATTCGACCCCTATGGAGGTAAAATAGGGGTTCGAAATTTGTTTAGTCCACGAAAACGAAGTCGCAGGCATTTTAATCATTAAATTACCTCAGCAAAGAAGTCCTTCTCATTCCAAAACGGTAGATAACGTGCCAAGAACAGGGTGACCACGGGCAGCCCTTGCAACAGGGTGGCTTGGCAGGTCGCGAGGCGGTGCAAGAAGTGTTGCTTCTCCGCGTAGCTATACGGCGAATGTTCTAGAAAACCTACAATATAATCATATACGTAAAATTTAGACGAAGAGGTGGATAATTTCGGATCAATTTAGTACGTTCTTTAGTTTCATTGCAGCTCCAAAATTACAAATCAAATTCTGGTGGTAGGTAAGTGGTTTAATTAGCTTCATTTAGGCGATTTCCGTGTTTCTGTAGTTCTGAGTCTGCGACCAGCAGTGCGAAGTCAGTGGAGTTGCATTGCAGTCTTCGCGCGACAGACGCAGTGTCGAGTGCTGTACTGCTATACTCACAATGATTGAGAACGCGATGCAGGTCGTAGGAGAGGAAGGCGTGCTCGGAGTCGGAGGCGGCGACCAGCAGCGCCAGGCCGGTGGGGTTGCACAGCAGTGCACGCAGGCGCGCCGGCCGCCGCGTGTCGTGGCGGCTGCTGTACTGCAGCAGCGATACCGGACTGAAAGAGAGCTATGCATATAAAAAGTCTGTCCTGACTAACTGACTAATCTATTAACAAATTACTCGATCGCCAGACAATGCTCCAGAAAGGAGAGAATGACATGTATACGGACAAGAAAGAAAAGAGGTAAACAATTTGTGGGACGTCAAAGCACATCCCAGGAGCCAACAGCCAAAGTACTGGCGAGTTTTTTTTTATCGGTAGCAAAACCGGGGTGACAGGCTAGTAAATAATAATAAACTAACTCAGAGAAATCTAAATAATTCTTCTTTAAGGAATCTTCATATTGTTGCGACCCAATATTTACAAATTCCATACTGGGTATCAGTGGGTCAGCCTTCTTCTTTTGAGATATCTGAAACAAGTTATATATTTTACATTTATTGCTTTACCAAGGCAATTGATTACCAATTATTTTAAGGCCACAAATATTTACACCTGTAAGTTTTACTCACGTCAGTAACTTATGTGATTAACTTACGATTTTTCTATGTAAACACTCTTATAAGTGTCAGTTACCTTAGTTTTGTTTTCAATTAATTACGTAAGCTACTTACGTGAGTAAAACTTACAGGTGTAATTGCAGCCTAACGATATGCATGATTTAAAAATATTAAAACTTACCGAATTAAAGGGATTACTCCAAAAAAGATGTGCTGTCTCTTTGCTTATACTGTTTCTTTTGCTCTAAAAAAAAGGT
Source organism: Maniola jurtina (assembly GCF_905333055.1). Classification (NCBI taxonomy): domain Eukaryota; kingdom Metazoa; phylum Arthropoda; class Insecta; order Lepidoptera; family Nymphalidae; genus Maniola; species Maniola jurtina. The sequence continues at coordinate 5,616,637 of NC_060029.1, forward strand.
CCTTTTAGTATTTAACTTTGGATAATAATTTAAACAATTAGGTATTGTTCACACTAAAAATATTATTAGCCGCTGAAAGTGCACAAGAGCATTTTCAGTTGAGCGACGCGACGCGCGTCACGTAGCATGCTATTTGTCGCGTACCACAGACTACCTTGATCCCAATACGTTAGCTGAATTTCGGCGGCTTAAAACTTTTAATGTAATCAATACTTATACTTGATAGTAGTAAGTACCTGACTATTTTTGAACTGTGTAAGTAATTGAACATTAATGTTTCTAAACGCTGTGTGTATAGATATTGAGGGCACCGCCTCAGGCACACACTGCGGTTTGTACGATTTGAACAGACCAAGGAGGACTTGGATCTGCCTAAACATATTCTGGAAAAAAAAAAAACATTCAAAAAAATTAAAATTAAATTAAATGAATAATTGTACGAATTTGATTGTCCTCTTAGTCTGTTATATATTCTAAGCTAGTACCTTAATGATAGATAAGGTGTGTGGGTGTACGATAAAAAAAATAGTTTTTGTGCAAATTCGAAGCACACCACTGAACGTACTGGGAATTAAAATTGATACTTTGTGTCAATTGTGTCTTGATGGTGTTAACACCATGGCATCATCACTAATAGTACACTTCCAAGTACGCTCACATGATGTTATAAGCACCAAAATGGTGATAATCAAGTTGCTTCTTATAAACACGTTGTCGATTGCATATCTACCGTACTATGAAATAGTATTAATATTATATGTCTATCATCTATGCCTTTAATGGTTTCAGGGTCAACTCATAAATTCCACAAGTCTGAACATTAAACAACACATAATTGCAACATTCAAGCTAATCTTCCCAGAAGATTTCACTGTGGTGTTTAACTATAATGATAAATAATAAATACCTTTTTACCCTCCCTTTTTTTGGCTAAATCTATTAATTCCAGAACTCTTTTCCTAGTAACATCAGCTGGTTTTGTCAAGGTGTATAAAAGCTTCATAACATAAGGTGTCTGAAAACATTATTAAGTTTAGTGATCTCTGATCTTCCACTACAAGGTGCTAGGATCAAGGAAATTAAGAGCAGAATTTCACTATCCAAAAACTGAAAAGTTTTTTCTAAGCAAATCTTTAATATGCGAATATTAGTTAATTATGAACTTCTCTAAGCTGCAACTTGTAAGTTAACAAAATGAGATACTTGCCAGTGCTTCGTATGTCAGCAATGTGTAAAACACTTCATATCCTATGTCCAAAGCAGTCATGTCAATAGAATCAGTGTCCATAGCAGCTAAAACATTAATAATTTTATGTACTTATCTAACTAATTAATTTTATTTAAAAAAAACCCTTTTTTACCATTTTAGTATAGACTCCTAAAAATGGCTATGATAGGGACAAACTGGGTGAAATCAGTTGTATTTAAATAAGATTATTAATTTAATTTTAATTAAATAGCCCTCCTGGTTCCTACAGAACTCTAAGAAGAAAACATGTTCTGATCAATTAACTAGTGAGAACTAGTTATAATGAAGAAGGGTATTAATTAACAATAAATACCTGTAAGCCAATCAAGCAAAAACCCAGTTTTTGTTGTGTTATTTGTAGTGTCAAAATTTGCAAGGATCCATTGTAAAGAGTATTCCACTGTTTTTTGTTTGACTTTTTCTTGTGGCACTATGCAAGCACCAAGGTCTACCCATTTTGGTATAGCTGTAAAAATAAATTATTAATTAAGCCTAGATAGTTAGGCCCTGTCCCGTCTATGGGTATCACAATAGAATATCACTGTCGTTTTTCACGGTGCATCCAAATGTTTGATCTCTGTTAGCCAACTCAGTTGTTGGTAAGGTCATTGCAGTAGGTACCCATCATGCAGGGTAAGTGTTATATGTAATTTCTGCGACACTTGAGCATCGACAGTCGGTTGGCGTATGCTTTAGCTTTGATAATTCGGAGTAAGTCTGAACTTTAGCTATCTAGGTTTAGATGTACTTAATCCTTAAAATTCATAACAAAATCCCTAAATGTTTCTTAGTAATAAATATTAAAGAAGAGATCTCAGTAGTTAAGAGCCTAGATACTGAACAGATTTTAATCGATGATATGTGCTTTGCATGGAAGTAGTATTAATTGTTATTCTTTTACAAATATACCTAATACTACTAGTACTTACGTATACTCAAGTTTAGCCATACTTTAAATAAAGTATGAAAGTCCGTGTAGTCTAAGCCTATGGTACTAACGAGATAGCCCAATTCGTCTACCTTGCTTTGAAATAATTCTTTATCGAAACCTTTCTTCAGTGATTTAATATAGTCTATTATTTCGTCTACATCTGCCATCTTTTCAAATTCAGTTTTATGTATTGAAACGGTTCAAGAAATTTAAGAAAATGATAAAATTATGTTTCCCGCATCTTTGTTAAAAAATCACAGATCACTATAAACTAGTCACAAAATATAAACATTTATCATTTTGCTTGCATCTAAAATCTAAATTCAAAATTGAAAATTAAACGTTACCCAAATGACAGATCCATTCTATATTTTTTTTACTGGTGTTACGGCTCTGGGTTCTAGCCTTTTTGAGCCTAATCCATGCCACAGACATACCACTAATACCAAGCCACTGCATGGCCACATGGCCACTGCCCAGTACTGGATAGGAATATACAATATAATAAGTAAATTATAATTCTTCTTGTTAGAAATGGTAGGTAATTCTGAAACTAGAATCCCTAAAATTCATAGACAAAAACTATGTACTCTTTCCGTAGACTCTTTCGGAATTCGAAATGTCAATCAAAGTAGTGATGTAAAATTTAACAACCGAAGTAGAGATGCTGTACTTTGTTGTACGAAATCGATTAAAATATACAAAATAGTTACATATCGATTTTCATCAAAACTTCAAAACTTTTTAACAATAATCGGATACGTTCGATTTTAAACGTTAGAAAAAATTTGCAAGCATATGAACAAACACACTTACACATATTTTATAATAATAGTATGATATTACGGTTAGAAGTCTACTTTTTACTACTGTACTGATTGCGATCGGTTTGCCCCGTTGAGGAGTTCCGTGCTCTACTTCAGAAACTATTGATCAGATCGTTAACAAGCTTACATGGTACTTATCTGATAGTATAAAAAAATTGTGTGATTCTTTGAAAGAATTAATGGAATTTACTCCGTAAAATCGATAAATGCGATAACCTGTTGAGGAGTTTCATCCTCTATTTCCGAAACCATTCATCATATTATCTTCACCAAACTTACATGGTATTAACCTGATAGTAACTACAACCTTTGTAAAAAAAAAGTTGTTAAAATCGGTTGACATTAATTGATAGACTTATGGAGTGAAATCGATAAAAAATTTGATCCCATATCCCGAAGAATCCCTACTTTTCTCGGGATAAAACTACCCTATATGTTAACCCGGAGTATCAGCTAACCAGCCTACCACTGTACTAAATTTCATTTAAATCTGATGCGGGTACAGACAGACAGACCGACAAAAATTCCGACAAAAAAGTTTTGGGGTCTAGATTGATAATAGCGTTTCCTTCAATTAAAATTTTCAAAATTTATTTAATGTAGGTAACTACAGAAGTATAGATAAAATATACCTCCGATACACTTCGATCTAAAATAATATCGAGTAAAAACTAAAATCGATTTAGACGTATCGGAAGAGTACTCGTATTTACATGAATCGGTTATCCCTAGTTTGAAGTAAACAGTATGGATATTTCCCAGTAGATTATTTTAATAAAATATGGTTAAAATCATTCAAATAAATACAGTTTTATGAGTGTTATGGATTAAGGATTAAACATGTGGCCTATACTTCTTAATATGACACGCGACGAATGTCGACGGACGCTTAGAAGACTCGGTATATATTTAGTCTTATAAATGGCATTCGTTTTCCCTCCTATGGTTTTCTTCAACAATGCTTAGAGCGATGCAACTTGTATTGTTGCTAATTGTGACTGCATTAATGTCTCATTTTCATGAATGTTTTGTTTTCTTGTAGAATTAGAAGCCTACTCGAATATGATGACTGTGTTCAGAGCACAAGGGGAATTAGAAGACAACAGAAAAAAGTTGCTCGAGGAACTACGCGCCGTTTTACATATAAGCAGCGATCGCCACAATGCTGAAGCGCGTCGCGTCTCTAATGACGAGCTCTTAGCTACCATTGCAGAACAGTAAGCTTACAATATGATATTGCATTGAGCACAAGATTTATTTTTAAACAGTAGTACAACAAACTTTAAGATGGCTGAAATCTATCAATATCCATATGTATTGTAGTTGCATTGTGCTCATATTCATTTCTACAGAATTTATAACCCTTTCCTAACTGAATTTATGATAAAGTATGACATGCTGTACTATTTTATTTCTTGATTTGTCTTGGCCCTATAGATAAATTTAAAGTTTGTCATATTTGATACTTTATTAGAATCTCATACATTAATGTTAGGTTATAAATAATAATCAGTAAACGCTATACTTACAATACATAAATAGGAATATATTTTGTTAACCCTATTTTAATTTTCAAATGCATATTAATTTCAAGATATGAATCTTTGAAGTATTTAAGTGACTTGACAAATTATTATATTTAAATGCTAACTAAAAATAGTAAATGTATATAAATGTAATAAAATTAATAATGCAATAAAATCATTTAGCACAGTTAATAAAATCTCAATAACTAAATAATATAAGTTTTTTTTCTTGATCGTAAAGTGCTGGTAGCAGTTCTCTACTAAGATTACGATCTAGTCTATAAGTGAAGCTTATAAGTAATAATATTTTAACTTAAACTTATAAACATACTTATACCTAAGAGTTGGTCTTTGTTTATGGTTTAGAGTTTCTAGTGGGAGACACTTTGTTCTTGTGTTCTTAAATAATAATTTATTAGTGCCAAAATTTGTCAACTTCAATGGTTTGTATCAAATTAATTAATTTAATAGGAAATTCAATTATATTCAAATATATTAATTATTTATAAATTAGAATTTATAATTAATTAATAATTTATTTTAACAGTAGTCCATGTTTAACAATATAGTAATTAATTATTATATTATTTTTGACCATTTTACTCACAAAAATATCAATTTATATGTGAGAAATATCAATTTATTTGGTAAACTTTTATAAAAACCATTTTATCCATCCAGGTAATCATTCATCTGGGATTTTAGTAAAATATATTGTGTCAAACTCAAACAATAAAATAGCTATCAACCTATGTACTTTGAAATCTTGAAAGAAAAAAGAAAGCTTTATCACTTTGTTGTCTGTCTCTCTGTCTGTGTGTCTGTATGTCTATCTGTGTGTCGTGTCTGTCAAAAAACCTATAGGGTACTTTCTGTTGACCTAGAATCATGAAATCTGGCCGGAAGGTAGGTCCTACAGCACAAGTAAAAAAATCCAAAAACTGTAAATTTTTGGTTACATCACAAAAAAAATATCAAAATGTACAAATAAATTAGTACTTTCCATTTTCAAAGTACGATAACTATACGTACCAAATGGGGTATCATAATATGAAAGGGCTTTACCTGTACATTATTTATTTATTTGCTCAAATGCAGGTTAGCATAGAAATTACAATTCATTTTAGTATCACTACACTTGCCATGTACAAATATTTTACATAAGCACCTGATATTAAATTGACTGTACTGTAAGAAAACTATAAAATTTACTACATAGTGGAGAATAACAAAGAAACAAAATGTACTATGTAGTAACAAACGAATTAAAAGAAATCGATCGTTTTACCTTCTTCTTCTTCTTCTTCTTCTCTCTGGGCTGGTTTCCGCACTTAAACGTTTCCGTCTGTTGTGCGTGTGTTGCCCCTCCCCGCCGAAGTCGTTTTACCTTATAAATTTGTAGAAATAATTATGAAACATTAGGAATTAACATATTATAAAATAGATTTTTATTTACTTGTATTATAATAGTTTTTGATATATCGTGAAACATCTAGAAAAAATACGACCATAGTATGGAACCCTCAGTGCGCGAGTCTGACTCACACTTGGCCGGTTTTTTTATTTCTATCATACCTAGCTCACACTTTGATTATATGATACATAATCAAATAGATCACCTGCGTCAACCAAATAGAGATAGCAATAACTGGCAGATTTTTGCATATGCCTTGAGTAAAAATTGCAAGCGGTGTACGCCACATTCAAAATTCAAAATATTTTTATTCAATTAGACTTTTACAAGTACTTTTGAATCGTCAAAAGCATCTACCACTGGTTCGGAATGCCTTTCCTACTGAGAATTCTTAATAAACATAAATATTGAGTATTTATAAAACATTGCTTATATTATATGCTACATTTTTATTTTTTACTTATTATCTAGACTGATAGCACAAGAAATGTAAGGAATGAAATGTTTGGTAGGTTGGCTGGTCCTAACACAGCTCTAGGATGGATCAGCGAGGGGCGCCGGCGCGTGCCGCTCATGCCGCGTGGCGTCGCGCAGACCATGTACACGGAGCTGGCGGATAGAGCCGCCGAGACAGCGGCCGCCGATAACAAAGAAATCAAAAATAGAATTGAGAGTGAAAAGCTAATCGCTCCAAAGACTAATGAAGAAGAAATGCTGGATGCCGAGGGCCAAACTGCTGAGGCTGCTCTCCATACAAATGAAGTTATGGATGAAATGTTGTATACCCCTGTAGCCATGGAAGATCACACTACAAAAGTAAGTTAACTGTATGAAAAAAAGTTATGTTTGATCCACAACAAGAGTAAACTATTAATGAGTATATCTTTTTTTTTTTTTTCTTTAAATCTGGCATTACTCTGATTAGCCAATGTCAAGTTTGTGATATTTTCAAGTTATTCTATATCTTTTTTAGTCATTGTTAAAATAAACTTGTTGTAATATAATATAATCTATATAATATAATAAAATCATTATTTATAACAATATTGCTTACAACTAAGCAATATTGTTATAAATAATGATTTTATTTGACTTGTTTAAGAAATCCTTGTATGTTGAACCTTTAGATTTGGGAAACAGAGTTGATTTGCCGCAAACGAAAATTACCTGAAAGTGGAGCTATACCAGACGAAGCACCACCACCACCAATCAAAAATATGAGAAACATACCTGTTAACACTAATCAAAAGCATCTCAATCTATCACAAGTGTATTCACGCTTCTCTCAGCCGGCAGCGAGTATGTATAGATTTAGTTCTGTTTAAACAATATTTATTTGTCATATTTTAAAAATTATCAAATTTGGTCCTTCACTTTGCAGGTAAGGCGACCGGACACTCAAAACATTCTTACAATCAAGTGAGTAAAGTTTCAACTAGTAAATCGAGTCAGCCGCACGCACCGCGTGCCGCACCCAAGCCGCGCGCGCAAAAACAGAGCGCCCGAGCCGCGTCTAAAGCACAAAAGAAAAAGCAAGAGCCGCCGCCATCGCCCGACAAGCAGTATCCCGGGTCCGGGCAGCTCGACTACTCGGGCCCACCCGGCTCCTTCCAGGCCAGCTACGCGCAGTCAATACTGGGCGGCAAGACGACGGCCGACTACAGCGACGACATGATCCCCAAACCTTCGCCCGGCGTGGCGGCCGAGGCCCCGCCCGACGCGCAGGCCGCGCCCGCCGCCAAGCAGCTCGTCGCCAGAAAGCCTTGCCACCTTATTATCAAAAAGCGTGGTGACGTCGCAGCTGATAAAAAAGTACATATGTCCGATTTCAAAGTCATACAGAAGCCTTCGGACGAAATAAAACTCGTGACGAGTCGACCTTCCGTCGCATCTGCGAGCCCGATGCTGCGACCGGCCGGCCCGCCTGGCAAAATGGTAACCACCAAAGTCATCGGCTCCCTACCGAAACCTCGTACTTCCGTTCTGCCGCCGGAGAAAATGATCGTCGTATCTAAAGCGTCGATAGAAAACAGGTTGCCGAATTCAAAAATTGTAATCGCTTCCTCGGCGATAACCACACCGAGCAGAGACAGCCCGCAGATAGTTACGAGTGGCGCATCCAGTCGAAGCATTCAAACGTCGGAAGCCCTGACCCCGAAAGGTATACCGGCGACCGACCTTAAAGTATCTGCGAAGACTTTCGTTTTGAATCCGAAATCGGGCCAAAAGATGGTAGTGGTGCCGGCAAAAGCCAATAAAGAGGGCCAGCTCCCGCTCTTTCACTTCAAAGGAATACCCACTGGTGTGAAATTGGTAACTGTTAGCTCACAACTCAATACTCAAGTCACAAAGCCGACGGGTATAACTGGTGTATCGAAACCGACTATCGTGAACGCGATGCCTTCAAATGCAAAGATTGTCGGAGTGGAACCTATAAAAACAGCTAATATGGCGGATATCGTACCCGTGAAAGGTCTACCGACGGTCTCTTCTCCTAAAATCACTAACCCTATAGTGAGGCCTATGAACGCGAAAGGTAACCTTATAGTCGTACAGAAAGGCGCTACGCTGAGTAAGACGCTTACGTTCGCTAAAAATGGTAGTGACGTTTCTAAAATAATTATGGGCAAAAATGTGAATAAGCTGTTACAAACGTCGAAACCAGATCAAGTAGACGGGTGCAAGGCGGGAAATGTCATAGTTTTAGAGCTCAATAACGAGCAGACTGCCCGAACCACAACCATGTCCGAGATATTGGAGAGCAGAAACACTAACGCGCCGTGTGTCGCCGAGCAAGATACATCTTGTGCCGCGCGACGGATAACACAGGACACGCCGGTACTGTTCGAGGCACAGATAACTCCCGACACTTGCAACACCAGTAGCTTAGATTCCAGCACGAGTTTGCGAGAAATAGAGCATCTAGAAGAATCTAGTTTAAGCTTAATGGACAAAAATGTTAAGGATAAATCTAGCTTTAGTAAAAGCGTCGAAATAAAAGATACGTCGAGCGTCACCGATTGGGAGCTCGACTTGGAAACGTCCGGGAAAAGTAAAGAAGTTGATAAATTAAACTCATTACATTTAGATCTCGGCATGTCGAGCGATAGTGAAAATGAATACATCGTCGATAGCCATGAGACGAAGATCCAGCACTTGCCTGCTCAGAGGATACAGACTGCTACACCCCCTGGTGAGTTATACAGTAAAAACAAATGCTGCATGAGTAATTAATACATATTTCTTAATCAATATCATTTATTACCCAGATTAAGAACTGAAAGATTTACAGATTTTTATTTATTTTTTCATAATTAAAACGTTTACATAGTATAACAAGGTTTTATTAATATTTTTTTCAGTAGATAACCTGGACAGATATAGCAATTCAAGTGCTCTAGCTCGAACCACGAGGACACTTCTCAGTCAGCTACAAGACGACGGCTCGTCCAGTAACGATTCGTCGTTTGCCATCAAAGCAAAATGTACTAAAGTAAAGGATAGCGAGATAAAATTGGACAAATCGGAGTCGGAAGCGCTGTCCAAGGCCCGAGCGAAGTTGTCGGAGAAAGTGGCGGAGGCGCGGTCGCAACAGAAGCGGATAGACGTGTACAGCACGGCGATCACGACGTCCGACATCAATCTGGACTCGTTCGCGTATCTCGACGAGAGTCTGATGGCGGGCGACGACGAGTTTGCCGCGGACGGCAAGCGCGAGGCGCGGGCGGCGGACGTGTTGGACGACCAGCTGAGTCGACTGCTGGGCGAGGACTCGGCCAACTCCGCAGACTCGCAACCCGTAAGTGAAACTTTGCCTTTACACAAAAATGAGCAATAACCTAGTTGTATGGCGTATGGGTAAAATATTTCTTTAAAATGTAACAGTAACTTGTGTTGGACTGCCGCAGTTAGTAGACTTTTTCAAATGATCAGTGACTAATATGAGTTTATTGATGGACAAATTGTTCAAGGTCACGCATCAATGCGGTTTGTAAAAATGTGATTTTTTGTATATTATTGAAAATATATTTTTTTAATGAAAAATGACCAGGAAAATGAGGCTAGAAAGTTAAAAATCGATGATTTGGAAAATATACTCCTATTTTTTAAAGCGCAGCTTTTTTAATATTATATTTTGGATGTGGTTTAAATTGTTCGTGTTCAACATACTGTGTTCGTGTTAACCTTACGTTTTGGTCGGTCGGTTAACCGTAATCGTCAAACATAATTTATAAAGTTATCAAAAATATACTAATACACCGAGCTCTAACATTTGAGAAGAAATAAATAATTTTCAATTATTTTAATACTAAATGTAGTTGACGTGGTATTTTAAAAAAATGCATTTTCGTCAATGATACAGACAACATTATTATAATACGAGAATTCTGTACTGGGCACCAGTTGTCACCTGGAATGTCGAAGCATATCAAAAATCTTTTTAGTGTCCGACCAAAGGTCGATTACAGGTTGAGTCCGAATGGCTATCGCTACAACCTTCGATCAAAGCCGAAGGCTTCGTAACGAAATTCAGTCTAAAAGTGAATAAAGTTTTTTTTGATTTATGCTGACTGCAGTTGTCTTTGAACTTGTCATAAATAATAAGACTTCGTAATAATTTTCTATTCTATTACACTCTCGCGCATTCGCAACTGTTCGTACAATATATCGGCGTTTGCTAGAACCACTAGAATCCTTCGACTTCGGCCAAAACTTCTGGCCATTTTATCCGAAGCTGTAGGTTTGGCCGAAGGTGGCCGAAGCCAAAGCCGAAAATTCGGTCGGACACCGTTTACCTATTTTTTAAACAGTTCAAGTAACCTAATATTCAACAAGTAGGTACGTACATTATACAGTTTTGTTAATCAAGAAAGAAAAGAACTATTATGATAATTATGTATTTGCTCAATTTACATAATTTTATATGTGTAATATATTTTCGTATTAATGAAATTAAGTTGTAATTTTTACACTATGTAAAATATACAATATGTATATTTATAATTTTTATAACATTATCATTAGCAATGTGTATAAAACTATTGGCCAATGAAGGATAATTTAGAATGCTTATTGGTTTATTTTGAAACCAAACTTTTGGTTTAACTGCACTGGTGCACTTTCAACTTATGTTAGAGGCATAAAGTCTAGTTCGAACTGTTTAGTATTTTAGTCGAAGGTGAGCAATTATTAATTTAGTAGCTAAAATACTCACCACTCGACAAAAATCGTTCGCACTTTGTTTTGTGGTGTTGTACAGCGTCATTTTACGCGGGAAAAAAATATCACAGCTCCACGGTCCGGCTATCATGGCTCTTCATTCTTCTTCGAAAGAATAATCAGACTTAAATACTCAGTACTTGAGCGCGATCGAGCTTCGCTCAGACACACATTCATATGAATTTCAAAAGTTAAATATTTATCTGAATACTAAATGTCATCCATATGACATATCTTTAGAGCCGTTTCTGAAAAACCAATTAAATATAATATTATTTATATGCTTAAACAGCACAGTATATTTTTGGGGGAGCTACCCGTGCACTCAGCGGCTTCTACCGGTGAGAGTAGCCAGTGGGTGCAAGGGAAATTCGTATAATAACCTGTTCAATTCTGCATTAGGGTTGGAATTAAATTTAATTACAAAGTACCAGTACAAAAGATTGTACTGGTACTTTGTACAGTATGTCAAAACAAATCGGGGCTAAAATATATAAACTTTTTTTAAATAAATTAATATAATAAGTTATTATAACCTAATCTCCTTAATAAAATTAATTTCCTTTTTGGTACTATGGAATTCAACCACAATTGAACATTGTTTTACCTGAGACAGAAAAATCGTTATAAAATACAATTTTATTATTATTGATGAAAAAATATAGTGTGCAAATATAGTTTTATTAATTTATGCTTAATTAATAAGTGTTGTGACTATATTATAGATTTTCAATTAGTTATCCCAAAATGTTAATTTAAGCATCGTATCGCACAAAAGCAACGTAACATTAAGTTGATGTATACTGTAAAAAAACTTATTATAGTTGAGATATTTTTTGTAGAAATAACAATCCTATCTGTAATCGGTTAATAGATTGCTTAGCAAAGCTGTTATTTGTCGAAAATGCTAAGTAGTTACTTAGCAGCATTCTTATATGTATGTAGAATACGGGAGAAATTAATAATAGTTATATCTATCTGTAATCTGTTGATAAGTTAGTACTAATGTAATTTGTCAGACAGGATAAAGTTAAACAGCACTAAAACCCGACTACTACCCGCGTACTGCCGATAGATAGCGATAGATATAGTATTAAAAAAAAATCTACCGCTCGGTGTATTTTAACATTGTAGGAGGTACTATGTTTATATTTATGAACTCAAATTTTTTTCATTTGATATCCCACTCGAAAAAAAAAATTTGGAGACTCCCATTTTTTTGGATGTAACATCGGTCAGGTCGATTTTTTCGTATAAAATGTAGCATATGTCACTGGGACCATAATAACGAATCGATTGAGATCTCATTTGTCAGAACCGGCTAAGTACCGTAGCGCTACGGCGGCGGTGGCCTTTTCTTGCCGTAGTCGGATAGGGCTATATGAACTACCCTTAAGCAATACTATCAACTTAAATTGTTTGTTTTGGAAAACTAAGCATTTTAATTATTTGATAAAAAAAATATTTCGACACAAACTCGAATCTGTGAGAAACATTAGTAGTAGGCGGCGAATACGCATGCGCTCTGAGTGCAGGTGCCCGCGCCGCTCTGAGTGCCGGGGCCCGCGCCGCTCTCGGTGCAAGTGCCCGCGCCGCTCCGAGTGCAAGCGCCTGCGCCACTCCGAGACAAAGCGACCTACTAATACTGGTTCGCGAATTTTCCCAAACAATAATTTCTCGATTCAATTTTTTTTATTTTAATACTAGGGTTAATATGAATGGTCGAAATGGATAGTACTGCTTGAGGCAATTCACTTCGCCACGGCTCTCGAACCACTAAATTTTCACCGTGTATATGTACAATTTTTGACAAATGACAACGTTGCCATATTATTTATCGACAGATTACAGATTGATTGATACGGATGAATTTCGGCCGTTTATATGATCAATGTAATAGCTCAGTTTAGCTACCATACAGTGGGGCAACGAATTACATACACACTCATACAACGATAGTAGGATCAAGTTGCGACCACTATTTGAATATCTATGAAATAATTTTATTAATAGCAACATGACGAAAGACGGTAAATGATATAGTATAATATTTTCTCATTTCTTCATCAATCTTTTAAAGTAATAGAAAAATATTGTACATATACATAGATGCCTACGTAAATAATATGAATGGTGCATTATTTGTTCGGTTAGTATAATATTATACTTAACATAGATTGTGTTGCAATATAGGAGTTAAATGTTATTTTCTCTAAGCAGTAGAACTAGGCACTCCAATTTAATATCAAGATCTAAGAAGGTCGCTTGGTACTTGGTAAATAAAAACGCATTCGTTGTTTTAATATTCTTAACGAGTTTTCAGATAGGTAGTATCAGAAATATTGATTTTATAAATAAAACATTTACGTGTGTTCTAAATGCCTTACTCTTATTTATTAGGTATATTACAGTACTTCATAAACCGCCATGGCTTTACTGGGAATTTGGAATTTCAGAAAATCCTTTCTTAGTTCCAGTTGCATTATACGCGGTTAAGTTTTTTTTTAGAGAATATTAGCCACGCTTATCATGACTAATACTCCCTTTTCCCCTCCAACTTAGCGTTTAGTTTGTGCCAGGAGTGGGCACGAAAATAGTGCAACGGATGGGGTTTGAACCGCCGACCTTTCGAAATCCAGTCCGCTCCTCAACCGTTAAGCTATCGAGGCTCTGATATGTTGCGGACTTGCGGTTACCGTTAAACTTTGACCGTCAATAAAAGCAAAATGGTTTGCACAAGTCAGGGTTTGTTAACTTTGGACCAAAATATTTTTAATCTTAATCACAACTAATTTGTGCAAGCAACCGACTTAGTTAGAGTTCCGTACTACCGTACCGTAGGAAATGGTGAAAAATATGCTTTTGTGTGGCGACTAAATCCTTCCATCTGCGTCTGTCCGGCTGTAACAGCTACTTATTTCAAGAAACTTGAAATAGTTTTAGTATTTGTCAAGTATCATAATATTATGAAAACGCTTGATGTACACATTCTTAACTTAATTTTTTCAAATAGTTCTTTGTAAACATAACAGGAAAAATAAAATGGAGTCTCATCTATCACAGTTTTCCCAAAAACCAGAAATAAACTATTATAATCAAAAAACTTTTATATTTTTGTTTCCAGCTATGAAACCCTTGGTGGGGAGTTTGAATCACACTTAGCCAGTTTTAAAATTGTATAAATTGTTCTAAAAACCTAACATTGATATCTCTGTCCGAATATAATAAACTTTGCAGATTAGTTTTTTTTTTAAATTAAAAACAGACATTTTTAAACAAATCCTTTATCGATATTAAATAAACAATATTTGTGTTCTTAATACTCCACAACTTCACGGAAAAACTTGTCTCGCTTCGTACTACCAATTATTTTGTATGGTGGGCAAAGTTTAATATAACCGTAACGTAACTTTAACCGTTGTTATGCAACTGGCCCTTTGTGGGGGTCTATAAAGAAAACCTACATGCAAAATCTCAAGTTTTTAGAACCAGCGATTTGAGTACCTACAGAGTACATTGATAAATATATGTCAGTTAGTTTTACAAGTACATAATATATGTATGTATACACTATATTCATTATATAATACTAACGAACTTATTCAGTGTTCTACTTAATTTTTGTAAAGTTATTAAATTTTTAAGAATAATTTCGTAAAATTCTTCAATTTTAGTTCAAACGTGTTGGCAATGGTACATATTGGAAATGAATGTTACATTCTAAAGAAATAGTGCCATGAGTATTATAGTTAATGTTCGAATTGTGACAAATGTATATAGTTATATTGTTTTTATTGAAATATCATTCAATTTGACTATAATAAGCTAATCTAATAATAATTAACTTTAAATATATTTTTAAATATGTGTAATAATGTGTATGTACGTTTTACATGAACTAAATAAAATGTTATAGGTACATTTTATATATCAATGCAGGTTAATAATATGACGATTGTTTAATAAATATTAAATTAAATTGTTAAAAACTGTTTCCGAACGTATACATTTTAACAATATGAAATAAAGATAATACAAAATTTAAGATACTTACCAAAAAGATTTGGTTATTATCGATCTGCATGGATTCTAAAATGTAGGATAACATTGTTTGCGGGCTGTAAATATTTTGCGTAGACTTTAGTTTCGTTTTAGAATCATCGCAAATGTGTTATTACGATTTGTGTTTTCGCATTAAGTTTATTTTATTTACTTATATTGAAAATAAACAGTTTAATTAATATGTATTTTTTATTACAACCAAGTACCACCTGTCTACCATAACTCAATTTATCTTCTGAACATGAGCGTTCAAAAAGTGCATTAATTTTGACCTACTTCGGTGACTTAGGGCCGCGGCGCACATATGGCGGAGCGCAGCGCAGAGTATTTTTCACAGTCAAAGTATTGTCGACATTATCCTCATTGAAATAATATCTAAAATCAAATGTGCATCCGTGCGGATACTCGCTCATCCGCGCGCAGTCCCGCGCATTCTCTGGTAGAAATTCGCGTAATGTGTCACGCGATTAAAAAACTTCGCGGGCATGCTCTGCTCTGCGCTCCGCCATATGTGCGCCGGCCCTTAGGATGAGATTTATAGAGCGCAGTTTGACTTTGCTCAGACTTAAGATACGTTAACTTGAGACGACGACTTAAGACGTTTTAACTCTGTCCAAATCTAAGCAAAGTCAGAGTACGCTCTATGGATTTCACCCTTAGCTTAGTTTGCGATCACTACCACAGAATACGTAATAGCCTATAGGTATAGTGCGCGCAGCACTAGTCCAATCCAAACACGAGGCGTAGTGTCTGCGCATTGCACAAGAACGGACCTCGGCTAGGCTTGCGCATTTGATCTGTGCAAACTGCCATGTTGAAACTTTAGATCGAATTACTTGTTTTGCAATCATTATAGAGAAAGCCCGAGAGGTCTAGACCGTTTTATTTTATAAAAGCTGAAAGTTTCAACGGCAAAAGTAGGAACGATCAGCGACTATGAAGTTTGGATCATGGTGGCTTTGGCAGATAACCGTATAAAATCTTTCGTCAATTTGTAAAACGTTGTGTGACCAATTAGTGAACCCGGTCAGCCACTAGTTAGGTACTTTTGTCTGACATCAGGGCATAGAAGATACAGGTCCCGGCAATAAATATTGCACATCGAACTTTACAAAGAGATTTCTCTTCATCACTCATACATTATGTTTTGTCACATACTAAGTATGTGACGTTTGGTCGAGCCCAACGACAGAGACAATGCTCTATGAAACTGCAGTCTCTTTCTAAAGTTTGATGTGCAATATTTTCTGCCGGGTACCTACTGTAGAATCCGTCTAATGGATTATGGCTAGCGGAACGGCGAAGAAGTTGACCTTATCAAAATTGAATAATTTTGATGACTGCTCTGGCGCAGTGATCTTATCTTAATTAAATGGGAGGCCCGGGGTTCGATTCCCGGTAGGGACATTTAGAAGATAATTTCTAAATTGTCTCTGAACTGATCTAGTGGAAGGCTTCGGCCGTGGCTCATTAGCACCCTACCGGTAGAAAGCCTTGCTGCCATGCAATTACAATTGCCGTAAGAACAAAAGGATGCCACCGCTCTCTACTCATGTCTTTACTAATTACAACTCTATTCTAATTGAATAAGGTCGACGATTGATTTGCGCGGATCCTTGCAATTCTGTCAACCCTGGGCCTTATTTTGCTCTAAGGTTGAAATTTATAGAGCGCACTTTGACTTTGCTTAGACTTAAGTTTCAATTAAAACGAGATGGATTTATGCCAGCAGTATAATGCTGTCTCGTTTTAACAGTGTCTTAAGTCTAAGCAAAGTCAAAGTGCGCTCTATAGATCTGTCTAAGAATTTAACAGGACACCAAAATAAAAACATTAATCCAAAACAAAACTATATTTATCTTTAGATACACAATAAAATATCATTGATTCTTAAACAATAATTAATTAATAATAAAATTTTATTAAAAGTTCAAAACAATACAATGGGATAATTCACGCCTTGGGCAGACTGTCCCTAACTTTGAATATCAAAATACATACATATAAAAAGAAAATAGTGACCAGATTGTCGTTTTATGTGAAGCAAGATGTTGCCCTCTTTCGATAATATTATCACGTTACGTAATTTTACGACCTTATTTTTTATATAAATACTAGATAACCAATGTGTTCTTATAATACAGCAGACAATTCGACTTATCACTTCACTAGTATAAAATAAAGGCATAACAAAGCATATTTTGAATAGAGGCATTTTAATGAGCATCATCAACCCATTCTCAGCTCTCTGCTAAACATAGGCTCCCTCTCAGAATGAAAAAAGTTTTGCCTATGTGCACCACGCTGGTTAAATGCGGATTAGCAGATAGTGCAGTTATCTTGCGTGCATGTGGTGAAATATTGTTAGTGCTTACTAATAAAAATAAATGTGTATATTAACTTAATATGATAAAATAGTGTTGTGTCGATTCCCTTATAGGCATAATTTACTTATGGCAGTATAGTTATACATTCGATATGTTGATTAGGACGTCACTTTGTGCATGGCCTCCGCAACGTAGTCCACGTTGTTGGAAGAGATGCCTGCAACGGAGATGCGACCGTCCTTCGTCAAGTAAATGTGGAACTCCTTGGTCAACCGATCAACCTGAAATGATAAATTTTACATCTTCAAAAGTTCATCTTATAGGTTACGAACTGGAATGATAAATAATAATAAATGTCGCCCTTGATTTAAGTGGGAGTGTTGGCATATATTTTTAAATGATTATAGTTAGTTAGATATAAATAGTGAAAGGCTTATAAAAAACTAAAGTCACTAGTATGTCATGTTAAAAATGTCAGAAAGGCCTAACGCGGCAATACTGCGTTATAAGATCCATTTGGCACATTCGATTTTAACCACTGATACGTGCTAGGGCAGGTTGTTGCCCTGATGATGTGGTCGGTATCAATGCCAATCAGCCCCTCGATTGTGTAAGAAAAACGTATTCATCGCTATCTTAATCGACAGTAAATGCTGCGCTCTGATTGGTTGATTCGCTGTTTACATTTTTTCACATCCAATCGCGAGGCAGAATTTGCTACCGATAACCTAATACTGAATGATAGCCACCAAGGTTGGTTTGTTTTACATTGCTGCTTCACAGAGTGATATAAAAATATATTTTCGTAGAAAACCTTCAGTGGATCAAAAGATGAGCTCGGTGGCTAGTGTAAGAGACTGAGTTAGCGAGTCACCCCGCTGGCTGGTCGGTCGGTAAGCCTTAGCACGATACCTGGTCGGGCTTGAGGCCGGTGTAGCAGAACATGCCGATCTGGTCGGTGACGTGTCGCCAGGACAGCTTGTTGCCCGCGCCTTCGATGCCGGCGCGCAGCTTCGTGCGCATGCTGATGATGCGATCGGCCATCAGCTTCACGTCGCTTAGCCTACGTACAAATAATAACACGATTCAGAAAATATATAAAAATGAAATACGAGTAATTCCCTCTCACATATAGTATTTTTAAAGGTCTGAGCAGACGACGAACTATTCAAATTCAAAATATTTTTGTTCAATTACACTTTTACAAGTACTTTTGAATCGTCAAAAAGATCTACCACTGGTTCAGACTGCCTTTCCTACCGAGAAGAACCAGCAAGAAACTCGGCGGTTACTCTTTTCAAAGATTTGATATACAATATTATGCCATGTGTAGTAATTGAAGTCCCGCGCATTGCTGGATCGCTATTGTCCGCGGAAGACAAAAGTCCCTCATCTTTTACTAATGTGTTTTTCCGGACAGTATCCATTTATATCGCTCATCTGCGCAGGCCGTAATGGTACATCAGTGAAGTCAGGTTGAAGTAGTAGTAGAAGTCGCTGCTTCCATTGATACCGTGTCGCCACACAAGTGTCAACGCAAATTACAGTGTCAACGCAAATTATGTAGTGTCAACGCAAATTACAGTGGCAACGCAAATTACAGTGTCAACGCAAATTATGTAGTGTCAACGCAAATTACAGTGTCAACGCAAATTACAGCTAGAGTTCTGGTGTTCAAAAATAAATCACTTGCCACTGTTGCTTGAGCTGTGGGTTGTTGAGGATCTCGGTGACGAGCCGGGCGCCGTACAGCGGCGGGTTGGAGTACATGGTGCGGATCATGATCTTGACTTGGGACATGACTTTCGCAGCCGAATCCGCGTCGCCGCACAAAAATGTTAGCGCGCCCGCACGCTCGCCGTACAAACCTGCAACGGACAATATGATAATCCTTATCACAAATGGGTTGGGGCAGCAAGACTGGGGCTTTTTGAAGACTTAGTATTTTATAATTCGCATAGGATTCTGAGCACAATTAAATTTTAGAGTATTCACATCTTCCTCTTACCGATGTCATATGAAAAGGACAGACACAGTTTGACAGTTTTAAATTTAATTTAGAGCTGTCAAACCTCGTGATTTTAACTGCCAGTCGCTAGCCTATTGTTTAAATAGGCACGCGACGTGTGCACTAAAATTTAGAGCTTTTACATTTCTAAATTCGGCTCCGTCCTTTTTTAGCAATATTAAAAGGAGAGGGATGCAGATGATCTAAATTTAGTTTAGTAGAGAAAGTCAAGAGAATCGGCACCATTGTCGGCATAGTCTGGGTGGGAGCAAATCCGCGAAGCCCTGTTACGCCCTGTCGTAGCCTTATCTCTTTGCTGATCACATACCCATGTTCTTGGCGAAGCTCTGCGCGAGGAGGATCTGGTGTCCGTCGGCTACGAACTGACGAACGGCGAAGGCGTCGTTGTCCACGCTGCCCGTCGCGAAGCCCTGGTACGCCATGTCGATGAAGGGAAGCAGCTTTTTCGCTTTCACTGCCTGCAAAAATCCACAAATACCTAGTATGCTCTATACATCTCAGCCTGATTCAACACGCTGACCGTTACATAGAAGCAACTGGCTGAGCTTTCAATTGCCCACAAGATAGTGTAGTTAAGAAGGTGTAACTTTTTATGATTTGAAAAGAGCAACTGTTGAATTTCTTGCTGGCTCTTCTCGGTAGAATCTGTATTCGGATCCGGCGCGGCGCAGCGCATTATGAGTAAATCT
Organism: Maniola jurtina; assembly: GCF_905333055.1. Taxonomy (NCBI): domain Eukaryota; kingdom Metazoa; phylum Arthropoda; class Insecta; order Lepidoptera; family Nymphalidae; genus Maniola; species Maniola jurtina. The sequence continues at coordinate 5,636,911 of NC_060029.1, forward strand.
ATCAATACTAAATACCAGAGTCACGTTACACAGTAATAAAATTAACGTTAATCTTCCCTTCCTCACCTCAGCCCTCTTCAGCGTTCTTGCGTGCAGCGCGCATTTTCATTTGTAATCTAAACTACTTATTTCGACTAATCACGTGAGTCCAGCCGGATTTTGTTCACAATTCACATTTATAAAGTTAAAGTTAACTTGAAAAAAGGCGGAGCTCAGTGTCAATAAAATTAAAATCTAAGTATTTACCTCTGAGATCTGTTTCCATTCCTCGGGTCTAGGGTCGACGCCGGTTGGGTTGTGCGCGCACGCGTGCAACAAGATGATGGAACCTTCTGGAATTTTCTGAAACAAGCAATTGCTTACTCATAGAGAATGCTTAGTCGCTCTTTAAGATTATTAAAAACATGTTTAAAACCGAAATTATTTAAACGTCCGAAATATTGCTATATGTAAACACATCATTGCCTAGTTAAGATAGTGTTATTTGACCTTTGTGGCCTTTTAGCTGATCGCATATAAGAAAGCATGCCGCAAGCAACGTTTTTACCTCAAAAGGAAAAACGGAACCCTTATAGAGTTACTTGGTGGTCGGTCTGTCTGTCTGTCTGTCTGTCTGTCCGCCCGTCCGTCGTGTCTGTCAAGAAAACCTATAGGATAAACTATACCAAATGGGGCATCATATGAACCTGGCTTTACCTGTACATTCTAAAACAGATTTTTATTTATTTTTATGCATAATAGTTTTTGATTTATCGAACAAAATGACGAAAAAAATACCCGAGTACCCTCAGTGCGCGAGTCTGACCCTCACTTGACCGGTTTTTTTTAAGTACCCAAGTATTCGAAATTCGTCAAAGTAATGCTGGAGCACCCCATGTAAGTTTACTCTAGAACCCTACATGGGCGCTAGAGCTCACAGCAGAGTAGATGTATGCAAATCGGTATATGAGGTGAGCTTACCCATACATAGAGTGCTGAGAAGCCCCACCCCTATTTTACCCCTCTATAGGAAAACGGTTACCCAAAATATCTTGGGGCTTCAACGATTACTTTACGTCAGATGCAAAAAGTTCATGCTCATCCTAATCCATACTAATATTATAAATGCGAAAGTGTATCTGTCTGTCTGTCTGTCTGCTTCCTTTTCACGGCCCAACAGCTTAACCGATTCTGACGAAATTTGGTACACGGTTAGCTTATATCCCGGGGACGGGCATAGGCTACTTTTTATCCCGGAAAATCAAACAGTTCCTCCCATGGGATCTTTAAAAACCTAAACCCACGACTAAGACGAAGTCGCGGGCATCCTGTAGTATATAATAATTAGGTACCACTACCTACGTACACGTTTTTGCACGTATCTGCTTTCCAAATTCCATAGCTGAACTCTATTTTAGTAGTTTATCACGTTTACGTATTGTGACCGCGACCTGCCTAGTACGTACGTCCTATTAATCTTAATAGATTGTTACGTTATGTTACATTATGATGATAATAATATTATTATTATCGACATACAATAGCATTTCGTCACTAAGTACATAATATTTGTCATGATTTGCTGAGTAATAAAATAGGTAGGTTAATACCACCTTCAAGAACACCTTCAATGCTTATCTTAGTAAGTGTAAATTGGATAAACACATTAACTGAAATGATTAACGTTTAGGTGCTATGCAAATGTTAGATTAAAAAAATATCCAACGCGACTTCGTGAGAATTAATTTGATCCATTACTAAAAAATGTTGTAAAGCAGCATAATGCTAAATGCTGTCTTTTTCTTTAGAAATTACTAATGACATAAAAAGAGAAATCTGTGTTTTTAGAAAGGTCATTATTGTATAGGAAATGGATATTTATACCTATATTTAAGTATACCTATACATAAGAGATCATCTGAATAAGACAGCACTGCTAAGTTATGGTTAGAAATAATCATAGACTTTATAATTTCAAACTCTACTGGACTGTATTTAATACAAATTTCATAACTATAAATTTTAGGGTCATACCTAAGTTATAACTAAAGTTATAGTTATTTTTGGGTATACTTACACTGATATCCTCAAGAGCTCCTTTAAGATCGAATCCATTGGTCTTGGGGTCAAAGTAGCGGTACTTCTTGTGTGACAGGTTGAGAGTGTTGCAGATCTGGGGGTGGTTGCCCCATGTAGGGTTTGATAGCCAGACCTCCTTGCTTTTGGCGTAGTGTTTGGTTATGAACTCAAATCCTAGCCGTAATGCACCAGTACCAGATAAAGTCTGTAAAAAGGGACAGAAATTGGTATGAAATTATGAGGTCTCATAAGCACTTCGAAGGCTCTTGTGATGTTGCAACGAAGGACTACTGGGGTCATTATAAAATGCGTATGCGACGCTAGAAAAAGTCATGATACTGTGCCTATTAATTTAAAATATTAAAAATTGCTATTAATTTAACATATTAAAAATTATAACAGGGACTCCCAAAAACAGATATAAAAATCGAAAGATTTGTCTTTGAAATAAATATACATTATTTTTATTTACCTATCTATTTTCCATTTAACTACTTAAGGATGTTATTTGTGTAGATAACATGCAAGATACCATATCAGCTCTCAGTCACTAAGAAACAATAAACTGAAATAATATTCTAACTCAAGAATCCAGCAACATCCATATCATAAATGCGAAAGTAGGTATGTATGTCTATCTGTCTGTCAGTTTTTCATGGTCCATCCGTTTAACCGATTTTGTCATTTGGTACAGAGACAGCTTGTATCCTCAGGATGGACATAGGCTACTTTTATCCTGGGAAATCAGAGAATTCCCACAGAGTTTTTTAAGTTTCATCCATTTAAATAACTTTGACATGGTACAAGATAGCTTGCTTTTTGGAGACACGATAGGTTAATTTTTGTCCCGGAAAATCAAACAGTTCCCATGGGATTTTCATAACCTAATTCGACGTGAACGTAGTCCCAGGCAGCAAGTTATAAGCGTCAGCACCTCAGAGGCCATTTTCTTGTTGAAGGATTTGAACAGCGCAATCAAGTGGTTCAATTCTTGCAAGTTTAGTTCAACCCTGGCAACAGATGAGTATATCACAGTAGCAGCAGGTTAACAAGGTATGTTGAACCAGGCTCTTAGGTATACCAGAGACACCCTGGACCAATCTGCTGTGCCATCTAGTACTTAATAGAGTGCAGTACCTATATTATTTAATCCAATTAGAGGGATGCTGGATGTTAACATGTTTGCAAGCTTGATTTGTAAGTTGAAATATTTCTACTGGCAAAAACTATATAAACATAATCAAATTGCAAAAAAAAAATTTGAATCATATTTACCTGCACAGTACAATTGGATTTGTTTTTAAGAACTGGACTATCCTCTCCAAATGCCAATTTGGCAACTGCATCTGTGTATGCAACTTCACCACCAATTGGAGCATACTCGTGGTTCAATCCTTTTTTGAAAATTATTTCTTCTGCCTAAAAAAGTATTTGTCTATTATAAGAAACTTTCCTTAATAAAAATAATTAAATTTACATTTAAATAGGACACCAAATATTATCTTATTCCTTTATAGAGGTAATTATTCCATTATGAAACTGAAAAAAAGTGAGCAAACATTGTACCTTCTGGACTGAAGGCAAAATGAAAGGTTTGCCCTGGTCATCTCTGTACGCACCAACACCAAGGTTTACTTTCTTAGGATTGGTATCTCTTTTAAATGCCTCCGTTATACCAAGAATGACATCTGGTGGTCCCATCTGCACATTGCTCCAAAAAGTGCTAAAAATAATAAATTAAAAAAAAAACAGGTCAAGTGCAAGTAATTTGCTTCTTAGTACTTATTAGTTCTTGATAAAGCGGCAATAGAAATTATATACTGTGAAAATTTCAACTTTCTACCTATTGGTTCATGAGATACAGTCTGCTGACGGACAGCGGAGGCTTAGTAATAGAGTCCCATTGGCGGCTTTTGAGTACAGAACCCTAAAAAACCATTAAGTGCCAGCAACGAGTGAGTGAGCGCGTCTGATGTAAATAGAGGATAAAAGCCCATTCACACCAAGCACATACACATGAATCCGTAGACATAACTGCACGCATTACGTCTAGGCGAACGTTCACGCCACGCAAGCGGTATGCCACGACTCATACAGTTCCATACATTACAACGCAATGGTACGCGCTACGTCTACGCTTACGTGACGCATACGCGGCCTGTGTGGCCGGCGCTTAAGACCACTAAGCAAAGGCTGCCAAACTTCTAGGATCTGTGGCAACTAATTTAATAGAATAGTTATGAATACCTACCGATTTTTAAGTTTGGGAAAGGTTTATGACAATATATTCAAAGTAGAGAAATCCTTCGGAACAATTTAAAAAATGTATGATGATTACAATACAATACATGATTTCAAAAGTGTGTTAGTTATTCACTGTACAATACATAATCGATATGTATAACAATGGCATATTGTTCTTAACTAGTTGTCAAGGTTGTAGCAATATTTTCTAACATAACAGTCGTAAATACATGTTTATATGTATTACGAAGTGCTTTCAAATCATCCAGTCCTAACACTATTTCGGAATCCCTTTCTTATCAATATTTAAATTTCTTTTTATTTGCATAGTTACCATCCCAAATGACTAACTTTACCTAAGCAATAAAATAATTTCAGCAATATGTGAAGACAGCTATATGATTATGTAAAGAACTTTAGCAGGTATCTGAAAATAGTTTCTAACAGGTAGGTATTTATATAATTAAGTCCAGTGTGTTACAAATATCCATTTAGTCATGTTACCAACGCGGATGGATGGTAAGAGTCAAGGTAGATAAATATATTTAATAATTTCATGTAACTTTCCAATCGGAAAATGTGCAAGTTGAGCGAAATCAATGTAGGTACCTACTAATCTTAAAGGTCTAAGTAGGTATATAAAATTGATGTGCTTGCGTAGCGTTCATCCGAATGAGTTGAAACTATGTACCTACAGTTGTTGTTGCTACTTGCGTGAAGGTTTCTATCATAGTAGGTAACATCAAGTTGAAATAAAAATAGGTGGCGTATTCCTAACCTCTACTAATTACAAACTGTATTTATAATTTAAATTACATAGTATGCCCATATGATTATTATGCCACACACAATACATGTCGAGCTAAGTCCATTATATGAAAGCTTTTATAAGAATATAGGCACATAAAATAATAATGAATAGGGAAAGAGAATATTTATTTTAAAGGGCTTTTAGTTGTACACAATTCAGTTTCAGTGGCATTTGCCAGAATAGCTGTAGAATTTATTTTAACGAATATTACGTAAATACTTAAGCAGCCAATGCCGGTACATTACCTACTTGCTCTGGAAACGATGCCAGTCGTGATCGCCTCCGCATAGTTGTTTTTCAAAGCCTGCGTCGATAATTTCCTTAAAGCCTGTGCCATTATATAAAATTTATCTAAATAAATGCAAGCCGGTTTATTCTAAACTAAACGACGAAAAATAACCCCGTTGCCTCACTGATAAACATATGGACTGCTGGGTTACCAGGTGAAAATCCTAAATATTCTCCACATCTAATATTTTATTATTCTAGTTTTACCTTCCTCATTCTGAGAAAAGACTCGTACTCTGTAGTGATCCGACAATGAGTTTATCATGTTGATAATGGTTATTTTCTTCTTGGTTTTGATTCAGTGACCTGAAAACACACACCTCAGAACACATATTAGACCTACCTAAATAGTTATTAAGGTATATAATAAACCCGCCAAATTCTTGTAACACACAGCAAGCGTGTGGAATGTGGATGGATATTTGCTTACTGTGCCAACGCTTAGGAAGCGTTCCGATTAGCAGGCAAGCCATCTGTGGTGTTTGCCGATGCTTGCTGTATGTTGTTTGCCACACGCATGTATCGGATCCATTACAGTTTCAACGCGTTACTGTTGATTTCATGTAAAAAGAGCTTTGGGGTCTGGACGAAATCGACAACGGACTGCGGAACGAATGTGCCCACACTCCACAGACTCACAGAGGTACCTTGAACCTTTATACTGAACTTGAACGAAAAATTTGAACTGATCCAGTAACGTCATGATAGAACAGACATCCGCCGGGCACCGTTGTACCATACTTACCTGCTACCAAATAGATCTTTAAATCTCCTACAAGGTAAATCCAGTGTCAGAGCTCTTTTTCATGATGCTTATTCTAACAATAGTTTCAAGTTGATAAATGCTTTTACTACAATTATTTCATCATTTAATTTTATTATAATTGACAAAAAAAACTCCTTTTATTCGGGCAATTTTCAGTGTCCTGGTCACATTTAACATAATTCGTGCAATTTTGTAAAAAAAATTGCAATTTACGTCATCAAAGACAAAGTCAAGGAAAGGTCAGATTTTTTTAGGAGGAGTTTACACCACTCATGGATGTAGCAAATAACCTGGCAGGCGAATCTTTCTTAGACCTACTTTTACTTTTGTATGGGGTGAGGATGACTGATATAATAATATTAGCATTAGCATCCACAGAATAACAAACTAACAAATCACAGTAAAGGTGAACAAACACTTATCCGAGCCGAACAAATTGAACAAAACGAATTTTAGAATTCTGTATATGAAATCTCACGAAACCTCGCACACTTCCGCGCGTTGAAGATTTGGAGATTTGACGCAGGGAAGTGTGCGAGGATTCATGAGATTTCATATATTTACAGAATTCTAAAATTCGTTTCATCCGACTCGTTCGGCTCGGATAAGTGTGGGTTCACCTTAAAATTAGGTTATTCTCTTTGACTCTGTCATAACTCTTTGGTCTTAAAAAGTCACTAGGTCAGCACCAGCACCAGCACCTAGCAGCATAGCATGCCATTCACTGGCGTGTGTATCACGAGCTTAAAATCTATGCATCTATGCTTACCATAGATGACATCGTGATTCGTATATCAATGTCAGTGTGGTGTGGACTTCGTCTGCGATGGCGTTTGTTATCGCGCGTGCTGTGCTTGTTTGGAGTGTTTTTTTTGTTAAGAGTGGCTGGTTTTTGTGTTAGTTGGTGTTTTTTGGTGGTGGAACTGACTGGGAGGCGCTCTGGAGGGGCGACGCGCGTGTGTCGGCGGGCGCCGGCGCAGACGGAGTCCATACTTGTATAAATTCAATAACTTGAAAATATCACAAACTTGACATTGGCTAATCAGAGTAAAGCCAAATTTAAAGAAAAAAAAAAAATGTCAGTGTCAACTGTCGTTACTGTTTGTGAGGCCAACTGTCAACGTCAGTTAGACAATATTCTAGAAATCATCGATCGACCAGAAAAAAACGGCTCAATCAAACTGCGAAATTGTGAAATATTATTTAGATTTTTTCTAATTACAAATAATAGTTTCTGGACTCTAAAGTGTTGCGTTTTCGTGTTTTAAAATATTCATATCGAGCTTTTAAAATAAAGGTAAGAACTTACATAAAATTTGAAATATTGCATGCGTAATTTGCCGAAAAATGGTGAATATTATTATTTATTGGTCTATGCCAGGCCTTTGATGTATTTTAGCAGGACAATTTAGCGGCTTAGCTTAGTTTTTAGAATAACTTTATAAAAATACATGTTGATAAGTTTAATGTGTTAATTTTTCTTTCACAGTTGCATCATGCTCTCACGAATGTGCGTAACCCGCTCCGCGTTTAGTGTGACCCATACACTGAAGACTCCAGTACCCCAAAGATTTGTACCAAAAAACTATGTAGTGCGTAACTATGCACGCGAGCCTCGTTCCAGAGTAGCCACGCGATCACAGCCAACAATCTGGGAAAGGTTGATGGCCCCTGCTGGCCCTAATGGTAGGATGAACTTTAATGATTCTTAATAATTTTCGTACTTACAGTCTGTTCTTTCGTGTTTGCAGGATCTATCCAAATACTTCTTTATAATAATATACTAATGATATAAATTTTGTATCATTAATACAGTTCAACTTTTCCAAAATAAACCATTGATAATTTCTAAACCAAGGCCATTCACACCTTAGTCATATTATATTTATTTAAATCTAACTGTTAGTGCTAAAAAGAGCAACTGTTTGTTTTATTTATTAACACCATAATGAAGGAATATTGTCAAACAGCTTAGAATCAGTTCCAATAGTCCTGTGTACATGTAAATGAAATGCAGTGTGCTAGTAAATTGGGTATTCAGTTTGTAAAATATTATTTTATTTATTTTTTAATAGGTTTAACATATTTATTGCCCTGATTCACTATAATGTTGTTATCAAGGCAGACCCAAATATTTGATATCACAGCTGATAGTGATTATTGTATAAAAAAGCTGTCAAGTATTTCAAAAATGTATTTTGTTTGTCATCAAAGTTCAAATAACAGCACCCACACAACCTATATTGCACCATAAATTCCATAGATATGTACAAAGCGATTTGCTTCCTTGTTTCTAATCCAATCAGCTAGTATATGAAACACCTTCCCGCCTTCGGTTTTCCTCTCCACTTTTAATATAACCTTTAAGTCAAGTTGAATAGGCATCTTCTAGGCAAGCGCGTTCTATCTTAGTCTGCATCATTGCTTGCCAGCAGGTCTGATCGCAGCCAAGTGCTAATTTATAAATTAAACAAAAAGCCTCTACTGCCATCTAGAGTTCTTTCTGTGTGTAACCAATTGTACAACTTGTGTTTTTTTAGCTTTCAGCTTGGGTAAAGGTGCATTAGCAGGTGCATCAGCAGTGGGCCTTGGGGCCTTATGTTATTATGGCTCCGGCGTCAAACCTGGTACACTACAGGAAGCACAGTGAGTCATTAGCTCTGTTAAGATAATGATGAAGTGGTGTTTGTTCATTATGATAAACCTGAATCTAATTTAAAGTCTTGGTTGTAATCTATTAGTTGTTATTTATGTACATTATCTTTACAGACTTAGTGATATCTTTTCTGAAAATATTTGAAACCAATATTGCAATTAGGTACAAGAAAAGTTTTTAGGTTTTACACATTACCTGTTTGCGACTACAATGTGTTATTTCAGAAATGTGATATTTGAGAAAAACATGTTGTAGTCACAAACAGGTGTTTGGTTAGTTAAATATTTGGAAATTTTAGTGTACATATTTATTATTCTTTTTAGCCTGTGGCCACAATATGTAAAGGATCGTATCAAAGCAACATATGGATATATTGCTGGATCACTGGTTCTCACTGCTGGTAGTGCCATCACTGTTTTCAGAACACCAGCCCTTCTGAACTTAGTTGCTCGTAATGGATGGATAGTAAGTAAATCCTTTATTATGATTGGGAAAGTTACTCAGTATGTCCGTTACCAGTTCATGGCTCAACTAATGCGCCAATTTTGACCTTTAGTTTCATTATTTTGTTGTTTCAAGATTAATAACATTGTTTTTATATTCCAGTCAATTATCGCGACTATGGCACTGATGATTGGCTCGGGGATGGTTGTCCGAGGCATGGAGTACAAGCCAGGGTTTGGAGGTAAACAGCTGGCTTGGATGGTGCACACAGGCATCATGGGAGCTGTCATTGCACCTATTTGCTTCCTTGGAGGGCCTATTCTGATGCGTGCAGCTTGGTGAATATTTGTATAATTAGTAATTAAACTTTAATTGTGTCTGGCAGGGGATTGCCACAACTCTTAAGTGTCTGGCAATGCATGACATGATTTATAAAACTATACCAAAGAAAATATAAAAAAATTATACTTTGACGTAATTTTTTTTACATATTTTTATCTGTTATCTACCGAATCCACTATGATCCAAACTTTATAGTCGTTGAACTTTTTTCCCTGTGTTGAGGACAAAATGCAAAGAAACTTAGTTTTTATAAAATAATGAATGTCTGCTCTACGCTCTCTCTAATAGGTACACCATAGATTGCCCTGTTTAAATTTCGAATATTTTTTTTAGATTTCAAACGATAAAGAAAGCCTTTTCAAGCTAGTGACGAAAATAACATTTGTTAACTGTGCACAGGTACACTGCCGGCGTGGTGGGCGGACTGAGCACGATAGCCGTGTGCGCGCCGTCGGGCGAGTTCCTCAACATGCGCGCGCCGCTGGCCATGGGGCTGGGCGCCGTGTTCGCCGCGTCGGTGGCCGGCATGTTCCTGCCGCCTACCACCGCGCTCGGCGCAGGTACGGTCGACCTCAGAATTCGAGTAGCAATTCCCCGTCGCACTTATGTCCTTTTTCTATAAACACGCCACACCCACCAAACGCATACGCATAATGATCACGAATATGATCAAGGTGCTAAACGACTTACGGCCTTTGACTGTGTACAGTCATGCATGTTAGGGTGGGATTGAGAGTTGGGAGGTCGTGGGCTCAAAGGCCTGCGGTTTCGGTGCGTTAGCACAGTTTATAACAGATAGGAAACTTATAATAAAACGTCGAGACTACACCTAGATTGGAAGGCGTCAAATGTTACCCACATTTGACGCTAAGCAGGCTATGAAACAACTAGGTATCTTTGATTTCACATCACCCCTAGCCTTTAACTTGACAGATGTCGATTCAGGATCAAAACCGAAAGTTTTCTCACTCTAGTAGTGGCGTTTCACAGGATTGTTCCATGAGTTCGTGTACTGTGTACGGATGTAGCACTCGCATTAATGCAGATGGCGATTTTGTTTTTTTTTTTTTTTTCAAATATCTTTGCATTGCTTTTTTTTACAAATAAAGGTATTTTGTTTTAGGATTGTATTCTCTGAGCTTGTACGGTGGCCTGATTGTGTTCGGTGGGTTCCTCCTGTACGACACGCAAGCCATCATCAAACGAGCTGAGATGCACCCTACATACGGATTCCAGCCCTACGACCCAATTAACTCGTAAGTAAAAAAGCGTCAGCTACAGTTGACGTATCGAATAAATAAAATTAACCTTAAACCTGCGCAGTGGGTAATTTACCGAACCGACGGCGGGGTGGTTATTCCGCCGCGTGATTGGTTCATCAATCAACATTTTATTTACCACACAGTACATATTCCTAAATACTTCACATTCACTGTCGTCCAGAGCTCTTTGTATTTAAAACCACAGATATGGACATAATATACATGTACGCTAAATACGGCGTGCCATACAAAATGACAGTTATTTTTTGTGCCTGTTTGGATCGCTCCACTGAGCGTACCGGAAACTAAAACTGACACTTGTCAAAATGGTAATAATATGACGCCCAATGCATAATTAAGTTGAAGAGAGAAGAGATAGCTGCAAGTCAAATCCACACTCTTGTGTAATGCGCTTTTTTCAGAAGCATACTCTAATAGATTTTTCAAGAAATTGAGTAAAGGCCAATTCAAAAAATTGATTGCGGAATTTTGTTATGAAAGATATTTTTTTTTCTCTTTTCAGAGCTATCTCGGTGTACCTAGACGTCCTGAACATCTTTATGCGCATCGCTATGATCCTGGCGGGTGGCGGAGGAAACAAACGGAAGTAAACGACAAAACCTGCAGTCAACATTAGTATTTTATTTCAATTAGCAAGCAGAAGTTACATTTCGGCTTTATGTACTTTGTAGCTTAACAAATTCTCGCGCTTCGTTTCGACTCGTGAAATTGAAAGCTGATGTGATATTATATAATGTAAAGAGTAAAGAAGTAAGGTATTGTTAATTAATGCATAATTAGACTAATCCTAGTATATCTTTTTGTTCTTTATTAAATTGACAAGTGTTTATTATTTATTGTTTTGTTTTATTTGGCGAGATGCGCTATCAAGGGTGAACTATTGGCCACCTTCCAAAGTTTCATCAAATTATTTTAAAAATGTTTGCAGTGGCAGGTGAAATTAATTCGGCTGTAGTTGTACACAAACCTCTACTAAAAATAGTGTCATCCTTTTCTGAGATCACATTATTACTCATATTATCATTTTATAGTTTACTAGCTGATGCCCGCGACTTCGTTCGCGTGGATGTAGTTTTTTAAAAATCCCGTGGGAACTCTTTGATTTTCCGGGATAAAGAGTAGCCTATGTGCTAATCCAGAGTATAATCTATCTCCATTATAAATTTCAGCCCAATCCGTCCAGTAGTTTTTGCGTGAAGGAGTAACAAACATACACACACACACACACATACAAACTTTCGCCTTTATAATATTAGTGTGATTGGTTTATCCTAAAAAGTTTAATGTTTGTGCGGAGCAACGGATCAATCTGATATTTTGCATGGGTATAGTAATTAAAGACCTGGAAAATTAAAGTTTCCATGGGATTTTTAAACATTAATACTGGAGTCACAAGATAGAGCTCCTTTAGTTCCATTCAGTCGATAGGTCGTTGAATATAACACGTTATCTGTATGGTCCCCTAAAGAAGCCCCTATCTTAACTATGAAGTCCAGTGTAAATCTACGCGGACGAAGTCTTGGGTATCACTAGTTGTGAATAAAACATCAGACTTACAATCGAATAATTAGCACGCACATCTGAAAATCTCCAATTGTAAACAATGCAATTATTGCAAACTAGCTTTTGCCCACGACTTCGTCCCCGCTACATTTATGTAATTTATTTACTTCTGGATACAGTAACGTTCTAACGGTTTAAGAATTATTAAAATCGGTTCGACTTTCAGAGTTTATCAATTACAAAGAAACAAATCTTTCCTCTTATAAAATTACCTATTTAAGTATAGATTGGATGAATCGAAAGGGTACCTCATATAGGTAATAAGCATGGTTATTAAGTAAAACGAACTCAAAGAATAGCTATATATACTTTATTTACAGGCTATTATAGGTACTTTTTCAATTAGTATTCATAATATTATGAACAATTTAAGCACAGCATTTGATAATCATTTTTTTACATTTCATAAGAAGCTTCCTCACTATCTGCGATTAGATTTAACTGCGTTAACAGATTTTTAACCCCCAACCCAAAAAGAGGGGTGTTATAAGTTTGACATGTGTATCTGTGTATCAGTCTGTGGCATCGTAGCTAAACGAATGAACCGATTTTAATTTAGTTTTTTTTTGTTTGAAAGGTGGCTTGATCGAGTGTTCTTACTATAATCGAAGAAAATCGGTTCAGCCGTTTGAAAGTTATCAGCTCTTTTCTGTCGGGGGTTTTTTAAGTTTTGATTTATTGTGATAAACAATAAACAAATATTTGTTTGATGTATGATTCTTTGGCATGAGTGTGAGAAGCGTCATCTAGTGGCGACCGCCACAATTGTTTTCAGTTTTCAGCGATTTGTTTAACTTTATTACATATTTTATGCATTTCCGAAGATTTTATACAACACTAGCTGATACCCGCGACTTCGTTCGCGTGGATGTAGGTTTTTTAAAATTACCGTGGGAACTCTTTGATTTTCCGGGATAAAAAGTAGCCTATGTGCTAATCCAGGGTATAATCTATCTCCATTCTAAATTTCAGCCCAATCCGTCCAGTAGTTTTTGCGTGAAGGAGTAACAAACATACACACACACACATACAAACTTTCTCCTTTATAATATTAGTGTGACTAAACAACTATTTCAACAGATAGTGAGGATTACCTGTATTGTAATGATTGTAATGAACATTAATTAAAACTGGGTTTAATTTGATTGATTTTAAAGAAGCTTACATTACTTAATTAAACTTCGTCAAACTAGATCAGTTATTTACTAAATACTTTGGAGCATGATTGTGCATTTATTATTATCACTCACACAAGATCTTAAATGCATATTTTACAGTTAAAAAAAAGTCAATTAATACAAGATATAAAAACTTAATTAAAATAATATCACAATAGGGATCCAAACCTAATCTTTGGAATAAGAAACAAGGTCCTTCGTTCAATATATTCGAAAATTTTGCGCGTGATAAATCTTGGAACAAAACAGTAAACGTAAGGCGTCTTCTTAATACAGTGCGACAAGACAAGGATCTTTTGGCACTTGAATGACATTGACAGGGAGGCGTAGTTGTAGATCAAAGGCTGCCAGCAATTATAATCGTAAATCGTAATGTTATTGTATATGGATCTAATAACAGTGAATTTCAGATTTTTTTTTAGCAACACCCACACACAAGGGGCAGTGTGACGCTTCACAAGATGGCGGCGTTAGTTCCGATTTTGGCCACGCGCCAAAAGATCCGTCGCACTGTACCTAACGCTATTACGCGACCATCACGCAAGTAAGCGATGCGACCATCGCGTGCTCGCGCCTAACAGATTACAGAATGCGAATACGCGATCATAGCGCGAATGCCAATTACGACACCTATTTGAGATCAGTAAGTTTTATCGTGCGTTCGGACGATTAAAATTCGCGCGGACTTGCGATGATCGCGCATTCGCGTTGTATTGGGACGGCGCCTTAAGGAATGCTTCGCCACAATAGTCTGTTGGAAATAACTTGATAGTTTACTCCATAAATCCGCTTGCAAGAGTCATTGCATTTTGTCTCTTTTGTGGTCACAGATTCTATGGCCCATTTGCACAAGGACTATGATTTATCTAGTTATAATATTCATGTCACTTTTTAGCAATAGTATAATGCAATTGCTAAACTAAATAAGTTTATTAAATGCCCTTATGCAAGTGGGCGTAAGAATTATTTTGGCTTCCGTGTGTTTTGTAACATAATAACAACTAAAAGGTATAATTATATCCTAGGATTTTCAGAACGAAACTTTCAATCGACAAATAATTCATTGACATTAAGACAAGACATTCAAAATATGTAACAAAATAAAATGCAGCAGTATTTTAAACGGTTCATTCTTAAAATATATACTAAAATTAAAGACTTAAAATAAGGCCTCTGTTCTTAATACATAAACGGACATCACATACCATATAATTTCATCGACATTTTTTCTTTGAAATGCATAGATACTGGATTCTTCTAAATACAATTTATTCGACGCTGTAATTTAACCTATAGATAAACTTATATTTAATAAATTGTGAGCAATAAAAAGAATTTATTGGAGATCTTTACTGTCACTAAAGAAAAAAAAAACTTCAAGTAGTAACATCACCAGTCTTGTGTGCTTGTTGCTTTAAATAAAGAGCGTACATTTGCCGCGCTTGATTCAATACCCTGTTTACGTTATGTTTACGTACCATTTTGTCAAAATGCATCGCCAATTCGTTGTAGTCCATGCGATTTCTCATTATGTAATCTCTGTGCTGCAGCAATACTGTCAGGCATAAATACATCAAAAATGGATTCCCACCACCGAACACTGTCGGCGAAGGAAGACTGCTGATGCAATTTTTAACCGGACTCTCGGTACCTACCGACGGAATGCCCGCACTCTTTTGCACGGGAGGTTTAAACACCTCGTATTTCTTCTGAAAGTTGTTAATCGTCGATGCCACGCTCTGCAAATTAGACTGTTTTACATTTAGAAGAGATTCACAATTCTTCTTCGCGTTCTCTAATTCATGCGACATGTTTGAGAAAAATTTATGGGATTTTGAATTGAGTTCTTGCTGACTGTGTTTTAGTGTAGGCGTGTCGATCGATTCTACTGGGTCTTTCTCGGAGGAATCCGATTCGCTGGAATGTGTGTTGGAATGCCTTATATTTTTTAACGATTCTTGGGGTTCCAAAGAGTGATTTTTTCTCAATAACCTAATAGGCGTTATAGATTTTTTACCCGAATGTTCCTCGAAAATTTCTCCCGTATCACCATCGAAATCCAATTCGGCTTGCTCGTCGGGAGTTTGAGGGCAGCTGGCAGTGGTTCGAGTGGTAGGAGTGTTTCTGTGCAACGGGTTTTCCCACAGGTATATGTCCTCCGCACTTCTCGCATTCGATTTTATAGTTTCGAGGAGCGGCGACCTTTTTATCGTTTCTACAGATTCTGCTACTTCATTCTGCACTTCTAGAGCATCGGTTGCGACGCAATCTGCTTTCGTTTCTGTGCAAAATGCTGCCGGTTTATCTTCGGTGCTCGTAGAGTCCGATGGCGAATCGCATATCATACTGCAGCGATTAACGTACGAGGGTCCGAACACTTGGCGGTCTAAATGTTCTAATTCCAGTCTCAATTCTCTCGTCATAGACGTCGTCATGGGATAGTATTCTTGCGAATCGTCTGGACTGCTGCCGTCGTTGGTTTCGAAACTCATTTTGCTAACTTTGCTGAGTCCTTGATTTTTTAAATTTGTTGATGATAAATCGTTTTCTTCGTAGGATGTTTTAGTTAAAGTTATTTTGGGGCATTCTTTCGAACGGGAGCGCTCGATGGCCGAATGAGTCCGCTGCAGCTTTTCTTGTTTAACCATATTAGATTTACTTCCAGTAGCGAAGTTAAGAAATTCGTTCAGATTTTTAATCATTCTAACTTTCGGTTTATTAGAATCTGAATCTGTAGCATCGTCTAGAGTGTCTAGGGAAGAAAAAAATTTATTATTATGTACAGATATCTTATCTCTCAACAATCTTATCTGGTTTCCTAAAGGAGTGTCTTTGGGTTCAGCATGTGCTGTTCCATTGGACAGGTTTCCAGCGCTCGACCAAGCGGTCGCCGTCGACTCGGGGACATCCAAGGCTTTGCCGTGTTCGGGTACACTCTTCATGCTTCTCCTGGTATTGACTGTATGATCTTGCGACGTCGTCGTCGAGTCTGCACTCTTGTCGGTGACGTTTTCGTTCGACAGTTTTTTTGTTTGTAAAACAGCGTCATCCAAACTTTGGAATTCCTTAGTGTGTTTTAAAGAAGAACTATTTAAAATTTTGCGCGCCGCATTTTCGTCTAAACTGTGATTTGTTTTTTTCGTAGTGACAAGTTTAGGTGCTTTTACGTTTGCTAAACTAAAACTCGAACTTTGACGGCGCATTGCACATACTTTGGTGTACGCGTTTTCTCGCGGTGCCTTTATCAAGGGGCTCAGCGGAGGCGGATCAACCTCCACTTCGACTGCGGAATCGAAGTCCTTCTCCTTTAAAGATAATTCCATCGTGGGAGTTTTTTGTGGTAGCGAAGCCCAGAGAACTTCTAGCATTCGGAGGGCGTCGTCAAAGGCGAATTCGCGTTTCATTTCCAAAAGCAACCATCTGTAGCAAAATAACAAATCGTCGGCTTGTTGTGATTTCAAATAATTGTAGAAATCTGGATCGTACACTTGCAGAGATTCAGTCAAATGTGTGAATTTCACCGTCATAGCTTCCCCATCCAACAGGAAGTTGGGATACAGTCTACTCATGAGCGCACACAGACAAATATACGCATGAGCTTCATCGCCCATCGTCACGAGTAAAGGAGACGCTAAATCTGACATACCTTGGCAGTAGCTCACTGTTGGATGGTACAAGGCATACCTTTAACAAAGGGAAAACCAAAGTTTAACGAGTTCGCATATTCTCAGAAATGACTCAATTAAGGTATCAGATTAAAAACAAGCATACCTAGGTAGAACGACTGAATTCATGAATTTTTATGAGCCAGTGAGGATGGCCGACAAACAACAATTATTTCTTAGTAATATTATAAGGTAAATAGAAGGTCTTCTAAAATACATAAAATTTACATCCTCTGTTCTAGTTTTAAGTTTAATAGTCATTTTAAAATTAACCTAAAGAAGATGTGAAATATTCATGTACACCAAACGCGTGAAATATATTTTATGACTTTGTATTTCATTATCTAGGTAACTAAACGTGTGGCATGACGTTTGATAAAAAGTGGCTGATTTGTATAGTTGACAACATCTCTACTAAATTACTAAACATGGTGGATGGTATAATCTGAATGAAATACTAAAGAAAACACCTTACGTGGTGAGAATATTGAAGAGTGATGCTATGTTTTGGTTGTCGTCGCTTCCCGCGTAGAAGTTGTGATGTCTATCGGTTCGGAGGACGTCTTTGCGCACCATACTTGTCACGTACGCCAAGTCAGCATTTACCTGCAACGTAAAAGATTTATGAATTATTATTAAAACATATTTAACATGAATTTTGAAACATGATTGTATTTAAACTACCATTTTATTTTGTGTGTCTACATTGCCTATGCGTAGCATTATATGGAAGGCAAAGAGTAAATGGCTAAAATTGGACCTTCAATGGTTGGTCATTCATCTACTTCTGACTTGGTTCAAGAATTTCTTGCTGGTTCTTCTCGGTAGGAACAGCATTCAGAACCAGTGGTAAATTATTTTGACGATTCAAAAGCACTTGTAACAGTTAACTTGAATAAAAATATACTCTATTCTATTCTAAAGTTGCAAAATGCTCAAGAACTCATCCAGCAAAATTTACTTACCATCCCCTTTTGTATGCAGTCCTTCCATTGAGCTCGTAAGGCATAATATTCATTGGCTTTCTTTTTAATATAGTCCATTCTCTCTCTGCCTGTCATCCCATCTGGGTAAACGTTTAAAATGTGTTTCCATACAACTTTTCTGTAAGAATAGCATGTAGGTAGTAAAGAATCTTTAAAGAGTATTTTATTTTATTCTTAATAAGCGACCCGCCCAGCTTCGCACCTTATAAACCTCCCTCTTGTATCCTTCTATCTATTGGTGAAAACTGCATTAAAATCCGTTGTGTAAGACAGCGGGAAGCGACATTGTTTTATACTACGTAGAGATTAGCTAATACTCGACATGCGTTAAAATGCGACTCACGCGCCATCTTAATATTGTACGTTCATGGCACTTCAGGTTTCTATTTTCATTAGTATTCTAGAAGATTTAAGGTTTGACGTAAGTGGCAACAACTGTACAAAGTTTCAAATGAATGATGCACAAACACACAGAAGCGAACAAATACAAAAACATACATTTTTATATACATTTTTAACAGATTATGAATAAAGTAGGAACAGCACAAAAAGTCCCTCAAATTATGTATAATAAAGCTCATACTCGGAGTAAATAATAGACTACCATATCAAACAACCACAGTATTACCTATATATATATTTTTTAAAAGAATATTAGAGGATCTTTGTTTTTTTCAATAAAATATTTACCGTAAACTAGGTTCAATCCCACCACAGTATATAACCTCCCTCAGTTTAGAAGTGTTATTAATTTGTCCAACTGCATCTAAGAAAGCCCTGAATTCTATGTCACTGAGCGGTGGCCGCGGTGGAGTGGTAGGATCATCATAGAGATTGAGTGCCCTCGAAAACATGTTAAATGTTTTCTCAACCTGTATAAAAAATAAAAGTGATTTTATTTAATATGTAATACTAATATTATAAATGCGAAAGTGTTTCTGCCTGTCTGTTATGTGATGGACCATCTGTTTAACCAATTATTATATAAGCTTTAGCTTATATTCTGGGCAGAAATTTTTTGTCCCAGAAAATCAAAGAGTTCCCACAGGTTTTTAAAAACTTAAATCCACATAGGTGAAGTCGCAGACATCATTTATTTGGTACAGAGATAGCTTGCATCCTGGCGATAAATGCTACCTACTTTTTATTCCCAAAAGTCAAAGCATTCCAACAGGATTTTTTAAAAACCTCTAATAACTCCCTCTCCACTTTTTCTTTCTTTTTATTTATATTGTTACCAGAAAGGTACAAATAAAAAATAAAATAAATAAATAAAAATAAATAACGTGGAAATAGTTGTGGCTATCATCTAGTCATTTATTTTTAGGTATCTAGAAGCTTAAGTTTATCAGCAAGATATAAACAGTATTGCTACTTCATATGACAATACAATGTATTCAATACTGATTTGGATAACAAAAGTTTTTAGTACATAAAATTCTTCTAGTCCATACACTGAGTCTTATTGTAATTGCTGTACGGAATAATTGAGTTTTTTATTAGTTGAGTACAGTAATCCAATTTTGGTAATTATAATTTTTTATGATATTGTTTCACCCACACTCAAGGAAAGTTCTAAATAATTTTGAAATAAAAACGAAAATAGCAGAACCGGCAGGATTCCCAGAAGATGCAGATTCAAATCCTGCTGGTTCCACAATTTTTGATATGTGTTTAAAAATTATTCAGAAATCCAATTTTGGGTTTGGACCCTCTTTCTGAATAATTAAAGAAATTCACCTGGTTCATAATAAGCCCCTGAAAACCACTCTGTGTTTCCTGCTTCTCTGCTTGAGCAGCTTGGTACACTGTGGGCTGCTCCTTGCTTTGGTTGACAGGGGCCGATGGAGTTGTGGGGGGCTCCCAGTCCTCGGAAGCCTCCGCAAAAGGTTTCATATCTACTTTTAGCTGCACACATGGTTCTGATCTCTGAGTTAAAGCTATATTATGAGCCCTGCAAAAAACTGTTCACTGAATTAATTTGAATATTAGAATTTACAAGAAGTAACTTCAAAAATCAATAATGCATTGCAGCTTAACCTAGCCCTAAATACTTTAACACAATACTATAAGCTCAATTCAAGGCATGTTTGGCACTTTGCCTATACAGAAAATTACAATCCTAATAAATACACTTTCACATTATATAGGCAGACATTCTTGTACTGTAGCATAAAATGGGTAGTTTTATTAAGTAAAGTCAGTCACAAGTACAGTAGGTGACACCTTAATTCTCTTACATTTGTGTTTATACTTTATTGTATTCGTGCAAATATTCTTGAATGTGCGAGTACAATAAACACAAAGCCCTTTACGCGACCCAGCAAGAAAATGTCGCCGCGTGTGTTGGGTGCAATTGTATGCTCCCTTCTTATTCTGAAGAGATCCATAGTGATCTCAGCAGGGGAGCATAGTATACCACCACTTACTTGAGAAAAGCAGCATCCAAATCCCAATCAGACAGCAAAGGCAAATAAATTTCTTGTCCATAATCATCAACAGTTCTGTATGATAGAGTGAAGTCTGACTTTATATCAAATGCTTTGACTAAAATGCTCTGTAACACCTCCAGGGAAGTTATCTGAGGGTCCACTGAAAATTTTCGCAATTCGGGTTGCAGTTTTCCTTCACATTTCTGTAAATAACAAAGTACAGATACTATTTGCTATCCATGGAAACTATGCAGGGAGTAATCTTTATCTAATATTAACTTCATGTGTGTGTGTGTCTTTGTTTGTGCGGATGTATGTGTGTGTGTCTTTGCTCACCTCACTGAGAAATTTGGTATAAGTAATGCACAATAAGAATATGTCCTAAAATGAAATCTGAGCACCCCAATTCCACATAGTCTACCCACCCCTGGAATATTCATATAAAGCACGAAAAGCTCGCGAAGGAGATCTTGAGTGAAGAGAGCCTATGAGGCAGAGTGAAATGAAGAGGAGGTGGCAAACAAAGCGAGCTGTCTTCATCTGTAGAATAATGAAAATTGAGTAGGTCATGCTGAAGGGACGACATACGAGTCTTCTGGCATTAACACCCTAAGACCCCTTTCAATAAAAGCATTTATGGATGAATGATTGATAAAATATGACCTCTACCCCCCTTTAACCCTTGGTGAAGGTAGGAAAATTTACATACGATTCTCTTAGAAATCCCAATATTGAATCTAAATTATTCAATGTAAAGAGTAGGTACAAGTCTCTAAATATATGTAAAGATGAATTAATATTGTGGCACAGTAGCGGTATCAAATACGAGCAAATAGAGCTGTTTTTAGAAAAATTATTTAGTACTAAAATTTATTAAATAAAAAACCTTGACTTTCACTCGAACTGCTTCTTTGCTGTAGCCAAACATTGTCTTCACATTACTATTGAAACTGTTGCCAGCTGCCTACTCTTATTGTTATGATTTTATAATGTAACGTAGCGAGCTCAAATAACCATTACTTTTCACATACATACACGATTATAAATTCTTTTCACATGTAAAATCGAAACAATATTTTTTCATTTTCTAGTTTTTCTAGATTTTGAAAAGATTTTTTCAGGATTTTTTTTCAATTGGCTTTACCAAAGAGGATGTAATCACTTCACCTACCACAGATCAGTAATGATCACTACAGGCTTAAATACGGTTCTGGGTTCAAGCCCTTTCATCGTCAGCGTCATCAAGATTTACAACCAGTTCACCAAGTTCACGAACTTTTCACGAATCACGATTAGATTCTTGATTTGGGCACAGATTAATGAAATATTATGGTGGCGATACATGCTTGAAACAAGCGACATGACAAAGCACCGGCAAACACCACGGGGTATTTTCAATGCACAATTTTTGGTGTGCTTGCCCACCGGGGTGATTACGAATCTCGCTCGCGACGACAGCTCTAATTAACTCTCTATCGGACAATCTATGAACTGAAAAGTGCATTCGTGTCGTACCAGCAAACAATTTGGTTTATGGTATTACCAGTAGTGACTACATACTCTTTGGGTGGACTTCGTCTGTGTTGGTGTTGGCTGGCGGGCGTGCTCTGCCTTTTTGGAGTGTTTTTTTTTTATTGTTAAAACTGACTGGAAAGCGCTCTGGGGGTGCCGTGCGTATGTCGGCGAGCGCTCAGACAGGGTCCATACTTGTATAGTTTAACTAACTTGTTACAAATAACTACAAGTTGTAGTAGGTCCCACAAATTGCTATTGCGCTGGAACCATGTCTCATTAACATCAAAATGACGTCATTTTTACGTCAGCCGAAATAAAAACATAAAAATATACCATCAGCTCGAAACTTCAGTCTAGTGCTGACGTCACTAAACTGTAAAAAATGCAGATATTAGGAAATTTTTAAATTTTAAACTATAATCTTCATTAATAAAGTTGTAACTACGAGATTATGTTCCGAAAGTACGAGATATTTGACAACCATGGTACGAGAAAACACTTTCGACATCTGGCAACACTGTCACTACCTTAATCACTACCTATCGGCTATCACTACCATACTCTTTGGTGGATTCCATTGCTTCCATGTTCAACTCGAGTTCAGGGTAAATAAGTTTTCGTTTATTTCTAAAGTGAGTTTCTAATCTAATTACAAAAGGCTAGTCAATAGTTATACCAAACTAATAATGAGTGTGAATCATTTGCCTCAAGTTGACCGCGAGTTGGATTTATCAAATACAGGTCGTGGTGTTTGGCTTGTTAAAGTACCAAAGTATATAGCAAATAAATGGGATAAAGCCCCTGGTGAAATCGAAGTGGGCAAGCTAAAGATTTCCCGTGTTCCCGGGCAACGGGCACAAGTGCAGTTGTCCCTTTCCGAAGCTGTGTTGTGTCTTAAAGAACCAGGGGAGCAGTCTATACCCAAAGAACATCGTCTTAATGTTTCGAATGTGACGCGACAGTCTTTGGGAGTATTCTCTCATGCAGTCCGTAAGTATACCATCACTAGAGGATGCCCGCGGCTTCGCCCGCCTGGATTTCGGGTTTTTAAATCCCGCAGGAACTCTTTGATTTTCCGGGATAAAAAGTAGCCTATGTCCTTCCTCGGGATGTAGCCCATGTTCGTACCAAATTTCATCAAAATCGGTTCAGCGGTTGGTCCGTGAAAACGTAGCAGACAGACAGACAAACAGACACACTTTTGCATTTATAATATTAGTATTAGTATGGATTATGTTAGTGAAAGAAAAATTACCTCTGCTTAAGCTTAGGTACGTATTTTTGATATATCAGTGCTTGACCCCTGTCATACTAATGATAAATTGATGATTAAATGTCATATAATAATTTCATAACACGAGCCAATACTAAACATGCAACCAAACTGGGTTGTGATGGGTATGACAAGCAATCAAAATCAACATGTTATAATTCTTATTGATTATTAAGTTTACAATTATATTGATACAAAGTCTCTCAGCTCCTAGATTCCTCTTGATATAAACTAGTGGTAGATTATATTACTAATACCTATTATAAACCAATGTGAAAGTTGTAACTCCTTCAGACCATAATGTCTGAACCAATTTGGCTGAAATTTAGTATAGAGTAAACCTGGAATTAATGCTTAAAGGCTACTTTTTATCTCGATAAATTAAAAGAGTTCCCACAGAATTTTTAAAACCCTAAATGAACACAGACAAAGTTGCAGCATTTAGTAATTAGATATATTATTCTTAATCAAATCATAACTTAAATTTTCCTTTTTAGCTTCAAACACAGATGCTGTGGTGCCAGAATCTGAAAAACTATACATGGAAGGAAGGATAGTACAAAAGTTGGAGTGCAGGCCGTATGCTGACCCTACTTATTATAAACTCAAGTCAGAGTCTATCCGAAAGGCTTCTATGCCTCAAAGACAAGTGCAACAGCTAGAAAGAATTGTACAAACCTTTAGACCAGTTTCAGATCACAAGCATAATGTAAGACACATTTTATTTCAGCTTTGGCTGTTTTATTGCTTCATTCTTTTGGCCCTATTTCAACACTTAAATGTTCTCTACCCATTGTACATGATTGTTTGATTTATAGATTGAATACCAGGAGAGGAAGAAAGCTGAGGGTAAAAAGGCTCGTGATGACAAAGAGGCTGTGCTCAATGTACTGTTTGCAGCATTTGAAAAACATCAGTATTATAACATTAAAGATCTCCAAAAGGTAAGTGTAAACTTCAAAGTGCATTTTGTGATAGAGGCATATTAGGTTGTGGCCATGATTTGCGAGTGTTGTGGGCACACTGGTAAGCAATGCAGGTCTGGCTGTGAACCTTAATTATTCTTTTATGCCAGTGACTGGTGGCAATAAAATTACCTTGAGAAATGCTGAACCAGTTTTAGTGAAGCTTAAATGCAACCTATTTTCATCATTAATTCCAGAGAAGTATTTTATTTGACAAAGATTACCTACTTACTAAAATCTCAAATCTAAATTAAAATGGCAGGTCTCATTGAATTGCCATCCCTTCCGTAATGGTTCCTGCAGATAAGGATAGTATGTACTGTTAGTCTTAACAACAGAAACAATGCTCTACAAAACCAAAGCTGCTGATTATTCATCATGATCATCAATATGATCGACTCATCACTA